>NW_020954636.1:3882539-3933945 GCF_900497805.2 Vombatus ursinus | reverse complement strand
ACATAATTATATATTTTAGAGATGTGGCCCTTATCAGAAAGAATGGTTGTAAAAATTCTTTCCCAATTTTTTACTTTCCTTCTTATCTTGGTTGCATTGCCTTTGTTTGTGCAAAAGCTGTTTGATTTAATGTAATCATAGTTATCCATTTTGCTTTTCGTAATGTTCTCTATCTCATGTTTAGTCATGAATTCCTCTGTTCTCCATAAATCTGATAGGTAAACTATTCCATACTCTCCCAGTTTGCTTACAGTATCAGTCTTTATATCTAAATTATGGACCCATTTTGACTTTATTTTGGTATATGGTGTGAGATTTTGTTCTATGCCTAGCTTCTGCCATACTCTTTTCCAATTTTCCAAGTAGTTTTTGTCAAAGAGTGAGTTCTTATCCCAGAAGCTGGGGTCTTTGGGTTTATCAAATAACAGATTACTATATTCATTGACTACTGGGTCTTGCATACTTAACCTATTCCACTGATCCACCACTCTATTTCTTAACCAGTACCAAGCAGTTTTGATGATTGCTGCTTTATAAAACAATTTAAATCTGGAATGCCTAGGCCACCTTCCCCTGCATTTCTTTTCATTAGTTCCCTTGATATTCTGGACCTTTTGTTATTCCAAATGAATCTTGTTATTATTTTTTCTAACTCTATAAAATATTTTTTGTAGTTTGATTGGTATGGCACTAAATAAGTAAATTAGTTTAGGTAGAATTGTCATTTTTATTATATTAGCTCGGTCTACCCATGAGCAACTGATGTTTTTCCAATTATTTAGATCTGACTTCATTTGTGTGAAAAGTGTTTTGTAATTGTGTTCATAGAGTTTCTGGGTTTGTTTCGGTAGGTAGACTCCTAAATATTTTATAATGTCTACAGTAACTTTAAATGGAATTTCTCTTTCTATCTCTTGCTGTTGGGCTTTGTTAGTAATATACAGAAATGACAATGATTTATGTGGGTTTATTTATAGCCTGCAACTTTGCTAAAGTTGTTTTTTATTTCAAGTAGTTTTTTACTTGATTCTCCAAGATTCTCTAAGTATATCATCATATCATCTGCAGAGACTGTTAGCTTTGTTTCTTCTTTGCCTATTTTATTGATTTCTTTTTCTTCTCTTATTGCTAACGTTAAAGTTTCCAGAATGATATTGAACAACAGCAATAATAGTGGACATCCTTGTTTCACCCCCAATCTTATTGGAAATGCTTCTAGCTTGTCCCCATTACATATGATGCTTGCTGAAGGTTTTAGGTGGATGCTATTTATTATTTTAAGGAAGACTCCATTTATTCCTATTCTCTCTAGTGTTTTTAATAGGAATGGGTTTTGCCAAAAGCTTTTTCTGCATCTACTAAGATGATCATGTGGTTTCTGTTAGTTTTGGTATTGATATGATCAATTATGCTGATAGTTTTCCTAATATTGAACCAGTTCTGCATTCCTGGTATAAATCCTAATTGGTCATAGTATATTATTCTTGTGATAATTTGCTGTAATCTATTTGCTAATATTTTATTTAAAATTTTTGCATCTATATTCATTAGGGAAATTGGTCTATAATTTTCTTTCTCTGTTTTGACTCTTCCCAGTTTAAGTATCAGCACCATATTTGTATCATAAAAAGAATTTGGTAAGACTCCTTCTTCACCTATTTTCCCAAATAGTCTATATAGTATTGGAATTAATTGTTCTTTAAATGTTTGATAGAATTCACATGTAAATCCATCTGGTCTTGGAGATTTTTTCCTAGGGAGTTCATCAATGGCTTGTTCAATTTCTTTTTCTGAGATGGGGTTATTTAAGTATTTTATTTCCTTTTCTGTTAATCTGGGTAATTTATATTTTGGTAAATATTTATCCATTTCACTAAGATTGTCAAATTTATTGGCATACAGTTGGGCAAAATAGTTTCTAATTATTGTTTTAATTTCTTCTTCCTTGGTGGTAAATTCACCCTTTTCATTTTTGATACTGGTAATTTGGTTTTCTTCTTTCTTTTTTTTTTATTAAATTAACCCAAGGTTTATCTATTTTGTTGGTTTTTTCATAAAACTAGCTCTTAGTTTTATTTATTAGTTCAATAGTTTTCTTAATTTAAATTTTATCGATTTCTCCTTTGGTTTTCAATATTTTTTATTTGGTGCTTAATTGAGGATTTTTAATTTGTTCTTTTTCTAGTTTTTTTAGTTGTATGCCCAATTCATTGATCTGCTCTTTTTCTATTTTATTCATGTAAGCAATTGGATATAAAACTTCCCCTAAGAACTGCTTTCACTGCATCCCTTAAGTTTTGGTATGTTGTCTCATTATTGTCATTCTCTTGAATGAAGTTATTGATTGTTAATATGATTTGTTGTTTGACCCAATCATTTTTTAGGATTAGATTATTTAGTTTCCAATTATTTTTTAGTGTATCTTTCCATGGCCCTTTATTACATATAATTTTTATTGCATCATGATCTGAAAAGGATGCATTTAATATTTCTGCCTTTCTGCATTGGATTGTGAGGTTTTTATGCCCTTGTACATGGTCAATTTTTGTGTATGTGCCATGTACCACTGAGAAAAAAGTGTATTCCTTTCTATCCTCATTCAATTTTCTTCAGAAGTCTAACATACCTAACTTTTCTAATATTCTATTTACCTCCTTAACTTCTTTCTTGTTTATTTTATGGTTAGATTTATCTAGTTCAGAAAGGGGGAGGTTGAGGTCCCCCACTAGTATAGTTTTGCTGTCTATTTCTTCCTGTAACTCCCTGAACTTCTTCTCTAAGAATGTGGATGCTATACCATTTGGTGCATATATGTTTAGTAATGATATTACTTCATTGTCTATGGTTATTGACTAGGTTGTTAAGGAATCTCAGTACCTTAATGGAGACAAGATGGACTTTATATACAGAAAGACTGTGGGAGGTATCTAGGAAGGATCTTGATGGGAGTGACTGGGAGGTTGAGAATGGGTTCTAGAGAGGGTCAAGGGTGGGAAGTAGCTTGAGGCCATAGGGAGGTAAGACAATGGAGGGCTAGACTACGTAAAGGGTAACAGAGAATTAGGAGATTGGGCATAGGTGATAATGAAAGGCCAGTTGATAGGATTATGACCTCAGGGGAATGCCAGGTACCTCTTTGATCAAGTGGGAGAATTCTAGGAGAATCCCTTGGTTTTGCTTTATTGTTTTTTGATTTCTCATGAAGTCATCAACTTCTATTTGCTCCATTCCAATTTTTAAGGAATTATTTTCTTCAGTGACCTTTGGACCTCCTTTTCCATTTGACCAATTCTGCTTTTTAAGGCATTCTTCTCTTCATTGGCTTTTTGGACCTCTTTTACCATTTGGCCTAGTCTGTTTTTTTAAGATGTTATTTTCCTCAGTACTTTTTGGAGTCTCCTTTACCAAGCTGTTGACACGTCCTTCTCATTTCTCTTCCCTATTTTTCCTGTACCTTTCTTACTTAATTTTCAGAATCTTTTTTGAGCTCTTCCATGGCCTGAGACCAATTCATATTCTTCTTGGAGGCTTTGGATGTAGGAGATTTGACTTTGTTGTCTTCTGAGTCTTTGTTTTGATCTTCCTTGTCACCATGATAACTTTCTATAGTCAGAGTTTTTTTTCCCATTGTTTGCTATTTTCCCAGCCTATTATTTGACTTTTAACTCTGTTAAAGTAGGGCTCTGCTTCCAGGGTGGAGGGAGCATTGTCCCAAGCTTCATGGGTTTTGTGCAGCTGTTTTCAGAGATACTTCTATCTCCAAGGTGGTATGATCTAAGGAGAGGTGCATCTACTACCCTCTTGGCCTGTGGTCTGGTCTGAGTGACCACAAGCACTCTTTTCTGCCTTGGAACTGTGAGAAGGGTCCCTCCTCCACAGTAGCTGCAAGCTATGCTATGCTAGTGCTCCTCCTTGCCCTGGGGCTGCCATCCAGGACTGTGACCCAGATCTGAGTATGGGCAAAGCACTAGAATCCTGCCTTGGTGGTAGCAGACCACTGTAGTGTCCTTCCGACCATTTGTTCAACCTTACCATCTGTGTGCTGAGAGCTTCTGAAGCAGCCACTGTTGCTGCTGATTCAGTCTGCTCCTAGTTTGCTGTGGCCAGGGCTCTGCTGGTACAGCCTGCACTGGACCATGTTCCACTCTCACCCAGGTGTGATAGACCTTTCCTGCTGACCTTCTAAGTTGTCTTTGGCATCTGTGGGCTGAGAGGTCTGGAAACCACCACTGCTGCCAATGATTCAGTTGCCCCAGGGCCCACTCCAGGTTTGCTGGGGCCCAATCTAGTGTGGCCTGTGTTTCTCTCTCACTCTGGTGCAACAGATTTTTCCTACCAAACTTCCAAGTTGTCTTGGTCTGGAATTGTGTTTTGCTTTATCTTTTTGTGGTTCTACTGCCCTAGAATTTGTTTAGAGTCATTTTTAAAGATATTTGTTAGGGTTTGGGGGAGAGCTCAGGTGAGTCCCTACCTTTACTTTGCCATTTTGGCTCCACCTCCCCCAAAAAATTTTTGCAAAGATGATTTCACTTACCATCGGTACATGGAATGTGAGCACACTTATGGACAATGTGAAATCCAGGAGACCTGAAAGATGAACAGCTCTTGTTGTGAGAGAACTTAATAGGTATCACATCCAAATAGCAGCTGTGAGTGAAACAAGGATAGCAAATGAAGGTCAGCTTAATGAAGTCAGAGCTGGATACATATTTTTCAGTAGTGGTCATCCATAATGATGAGTGTTGTGAAGCTGGCATAAGTTTTGCAATCAAATCAATCTAGTCAACAAGGTTGTAACTCTCCCCAAACCAGGGAATGACAATCTCATGACAATGAAATTGCCACTTGCAGGAAAGTGCCACACCACCATCATCAGTGCATATAACCCCACCATGATAAACCCTGATGAGATCAAAGAAAAATTTTTTTATGAAGACCTGGAGACCCTCATTATCAATGTGCCAAAAGAGGACAAGCTTATAATTCTAGGGGATTTTAATGCCAGATTTTCAGATATGACAGGGAGTCCTTGCGAAGAATGGAGTCAGAAACAGAAATGGCAATGTTCATATACTGCTGAAGACTTGTGAGTATTATGACCTCATCACCCACACTATCTTCCATTTACCTAAATGTAATAAAACTTCATGGATGCATCCTTCCAGCAAACATTGCTATCTAATAGACTGTATCATTGTAAGAAGAAAAGATAAGACGTGAGACTGACAAAGGAGATGTATGACACAGAGTTCTGGACTGATGGTAGATTTAGCATATTCAAGCTGAACATTCTCATTCAACAAAAGCAGTGTTCCCAAGGCAAGATGGCTACCAAAAGACTTAATGTCAACAGATTAGAGAGCTTCTCTAAGCTTAAACAGTTAGTTGCTAACTTGGAGAGAAAGATGAGCCAACACGTTTGCTAACAGTAGAGCAGAAAAAGATTGGACAGCTTTCAAAGATTTGGTGTATAGCACTGTGTTTACTTATCTGGGCCAGAACACTTGCAAATATCAAGACTGATTTGATGAAAATGATAGGGAAATTCAGGAGTTATTAAATGAAAAACAGGAACTTCATAGTGTTTCCCAGCAGGTCAGTTTGTTTATCTCTGAGAAGGTAGAACTCCATCAAAAGTAAAGTGAAAGTGAACCTTAGAGAGATGTAGAATGCTTGGATCAGTAAGAAGGCAGATGAAATTCAATTTTCCACTAACAGTAACAACCCAGAGCACTTTTATGGTGTCCTGAAGGCTATTTATGGGCCAAAGACCTATGATGCATCTCAACTACTCAGTGCTGATGGAGCCACATTATTAATGATAAATTCATCATCCTAGAGAGAGGGGGCTGAACATTTCTATAATGTTCTCAACAGATAGTCATCAACCAATGTTGAAGTCGTTGACTTCAACCTCAGGTTGAAGTCAATCACTCTCTAGCTGAACTTATAACTAAAGAAGAGGTTTTGAATGCCATTAGGCTCCTCTTGTGTGATAAATTGCCTAGTACTGATTCTATTCCAGCAGAGATTTACAAAGCAGAGGGTCTAGTGCTTATACAAAAGCTGACAGAAATCTTTCATATTATATGGCAAGAAGAGGTTATCCTTAGGAGTTAAGGATGTCTTCATTGTCCATCTCTAAGGAAAAGGAAACAGGTTGTACTGCAATAATCACCAGGTGGGGTGCTGTCTCTTAACCCTTGCTGGCAAGATTCTTGCCAGAGTCCTCCTTAATAGGCTGATCCTTCCCCTGGAAAACAGTATCTACCCAAGAGCCAGTGTGGCTTCAGAAAGACCTGAGGAATAGTTGATATAGTATTTGTTACCCAACAATTTTAGGAAAAATGCCAGAAACGGAACAGAGGTCTGTACATGATGTTCATTGATCGGACCAACACCTTTGATATTGTCAGTCATAGGGCTTGTGGAAGGTCATGGCAAAATTTGATTCCCAGTAGAAGTCCAACAGTATTGTACATCAGTTCCATAATAACATGCACCAGGACATAAATTGAAAGGAAGTGATGATAAAACAATATTACTTTGAGTTTAAATACATTCAAGATAGCTTTTCTTTTTTCTTATTTTATTTTAAACTTAAATACACAAAAAGAAAAGAAACATTATAAACTTAAATATGAAATAAAAGAAAAAAAATTGCATGTGCACAGCAGAATGTAAGAGAAGATTCAAAATATACAGCAATACATTTCCATTTCAAGAAAGCCTAAAAAATACATAATATGCATTGGGTTCAGAGCTGTCTAGCTTTTCTTTGCTTCCTTGTAAGTTTTCTTTTCTTCTCAGTTGGGCACTTTTTACTTTGTTCTTTTCCCCCCTTTTCTCCCTCTCCTAGAGGGACTACAAGAAGACTACAATTAAGCAGATATGTACACACATATATACACACTCATGTACATATGTAAATATATACACATACACATGCACATATACATATATGCACATACCTATATACACATATGCATACACAAACATACCTATATATACATATATACACACATATACTTATATGCATGTACATATATTTATATATCTATAATCATACTCATATATAGACATATATGCATCTATGTAAGACTGTACTATACTTATTTGCCCTCTGTTTCTCTGTGGGTGGATAACCTCTTCTTTCATAAGTCCAAGTCTTTCCATATTTCCCAACTCATTATTTCCTACACCACAGCAATATTTCAACCTTATATAAAGTATACTTATACTTTTAAAGTCTAAAACAATATTGATTAATATGGCTGACATATAGTATAGTTTCCCTATTTTTCTCTTTTGAGTAAATCTATTTCAGCTTTACCTTTGTCTGAGATTAATACTACCCATGATTTTTTTCTCTAATAAATTCTACTCCTGAGATTTATATTATGTTTGTGTGTATCTCTTATTTCCTATCCCTCATGCCTCCTCTACTTTACTTCTACTCACTTATATTGCCCTCCCTATACTTAACCTATCCACCCCTTCAAGGATTCCAGGACTCCTCCCAAATCTAGTTCTTCTGTGCCAGTTCGTCCTCTCACATCTCATTTGTATAAGATAATCACTCTTTTTACCTGTTCCTAAACTTTTTTACTTTTAAAAATCACATATCATACTCAAGTCTACCCCAATCTTTCTTACAAACTACCCAATTACTAATAATAATATTAGACATTTGTTTTACATTTCCTCATATAAAAGGTACAGTCTATCCTGATTGAGTCCCTTGTAATTAGTCTTTGATTTGTACCTCATGTTTCTCTTCTATCTTGTATGTCAAATCTTCTATTAAGTTCAAGTTTTTTTTTTAAACAAAATCCTGAAAGTCTGGCAATTCATTAAATATCCTTTTTTTTTTTAATTCAGGCTATGCTTAACTTTGCTAGGTATGATATTTTCTGCCATAACCCCAGTTTTTTTGTTCTTCAACATACAGTGTTCCAAGACCTATGGTCTTTTGGTATACTAGGTTCTGTGTGATTCTAATTGTGGCACTGCCATATTTGAATTGCTGTTTTTCTTGTTGCTCATAATATTTTATCCTTGAGCTGGGGAGATTTCAGAATTTGACTATGATTGTCTTGTAGGTTTTCCTCATAGGATGTCTTTCAGGTGGTGATTGGTGAATTTTTTCTATTTCTACTTTCCTCTCTTGTTCTAACGCTTCAGGACAATTTTCTTTAATTATTTTTTGTATTATTATATCAAGATTCTTTTTCTGATGATACCTTTCATGTAGTCCAATTATTCTTATGTTATCTATTCTTGATCTGTTCTTTAGATCAGTTGTTTTTCTTATGAGGTGCTTCACATTCTCTTCTTTTTTTCCATTCTTTATATTTTGCTTTATTATTTCTTTGTCTCTTATAACTTTGCTGGCTTCTCCTTGCCCAATTCTAATTTTCAAGGAGTCATTTTCTTCTTTAAGATTCTGGATCTCCTGGGGCAACTAGGTGGTGCAGTGGATAAAGCACTGGCCCTGAAGTCAGTAAGACCTGAGTTCAAATCCAGCCTCAGACCAAATACTTGACACTTACTAGCTGTGTGACCCTGGGCAAGTCACCTAACCCCAACTGCCTAAGTAAAAAAAAAAAAAAAGATTCTGGATCTCCTTTTCTAGTTAATCGACTTTCTCTTTCTTTTCATAATCTTCTTCTTTTCCTTGGATTGTCTTTTTTTAAGTGTTTTTCTTCCATCTCTCTCATTTGATTTTTAAAGTTTTTTTTTTAAGTTCTATGAATTCTTTTTTGGGAGGTGACCATTTGATGTTATTCTTTGGGGAAGGAGAGGCTTTTTTGCTTCAATATTCTCTTCTGAAGAGTAACCCTGGTCTTCTCTATTCCCATAGTAACTTTCTATGGTTGGGTTCTTTCTCATTTGCCTGCTTATTTAAAAAAAACTGTTTATAGGAATTTTTTTTATTGTAATCACTTCTAGTCTTAGGGTATAGGGCATGGATCTCCCCTCTTGCCTAGCAAAGAAACCAAGAACTCCACCCTCTTGTAAGTGCCCACAGCCAGTGGCATCTCTGCCTCATTGCTTCTGCACTCACTGGGACTGCTCTGGTTCTGCTCACCCAGGGCCACATCTTGGCAGCACATCTGGGACTGGCATCCCTTATCAGCAGAGGTTCTCTCAATCTTACCCTGCTAAATCACCCAACTCCCAACACTATCCAAGAGGTGAAAATTCCTGTGGCAGGGGCCAAGATTACCTCACAAACCAGCTAACCACAGGGCTTGCCAGGGTACTTGGAACTTGAGTTCAAGGAGGGTTTGGATTTGGAAATGGGACTGTGCTTCATGGAAACCATGCTAAGCTATGGACCAAATCGTTTTCTAGCTAGCCCCAGGGCTTACAGCTTTCTGTTTCGGTAGAACTAACCTGGAGGTGTTTACTCTTCACAGGGACCAAATCTTGGTCCTAGGATTTTTCTTCAGATCTTCTCCTGATTGTCCCAGGAAGACCACTGTTCTGTCCCAAATATTGTTTATTTTTACCACTCTATGTCTGCTTTGAAGTGCTATTTTATGTTGTTTGTGGGGGAAATCTGGAGAGCTTAGAATTTTATGATCTACTCAGCCATCTTCCAAGAATCTTCCCCAAGGTAGCTTTTCTTTAGATATTTCTTTAAATATACAAATGTATATATACATACACACACACATACATACATATATGTATATATCATTACTTTCATATTTTGGTGTCAGATAAAGCAGACCATTTCTAGTACGTTTCAGGTGGGAAAAATAAGATACAAAAAAGTCATTAACAAATGTTCCAGGTCTAGGTCAGTGTCTAAAAGGGAAGCATATACTTCCAAGTTCATGAGTTCACTTTTTGTCACCCTGTCATTTCCTATTGGCCTTAAAGGATCATATCAAACCCCATTTTTTCATGTGAAATATACTTTCACCCACTCCAGCTGGAAGTGATATCTGTCAGAGCTTTCCACAATCTAGCTCATTGTCTTCAAGCTGTGTATTCCTGCTACTTGGTCCAACACAGAGAAGATCCTATCACCATGGAGTCCTTCTGTGTCCATTTCCTTCCCCTATGCTCTCTACTTTTCATGTATTAGGGGCTAGAAGAATGGGTTGAGCAGAGAAAGTGTGTGAGGAGGGGTGGGGAACATTGACCTGTTTTAGAAAAGACTGCCTCCTCTTGAAGCCCAATTTAATCAAGTAAATGCTTAACTCCCCAAACCCTTAATCTGCAACCCCCAAACCCAACTGAATTTGGGGACTAAAAGACCAGGGACTCTGTTTTCTCCTCTAAAGGTCCATACAATCCATTTCTTATTACATACTAACTGGTATTGTTAGTTACCTATTCATGTGCATGTTCTTTATCTCTCTAATTAATTAAATGGGAAAAAAAAGTTTCTCTGATTTTTAAACTCATTCATTACAGGATATACTAATTAACATACCTGTCAGCTACCCAGTTTCTTCTCAGATTTTTCTGTCCCTTGGGATAGAGGAAGATGGGTGTGTGTGGGGGGGGTGTGGGTGTGGGTGTGGGTGTGTGGGTATGTGGTGTTATTCCTAGTCAGATGGTATCCACCCTGTAGTCTAAGCCCACAGAACCACCAGGGAAGAGAAGACTTTCTGGAAATCTGTAATCCAGGCTACTTTGAACCTTTTTTTTCACTCTGATAGATCCAAATCCACTTTACTAGCTCCTGCGGACTATCTTGAGACCTGCCCACACTGCCTTTTAAAATACTTATAATGCCTATACTATACTGACTATTCTGAGCTAACAAGCCTGGATTCCATGCCATGTTTTCCTTGGACAACTCAGGCTGGCAATCCGATTATTTTGCATATTTTACAGAAATATTCATTACCAGAGAATGTATTTCTCCTGACTTTCCCATAATCTTATTCCCCTCTTTAAAGATTTTTCCTTGTGCATCATAAAAATTAAATTTTTATGTGACTTCATCTGTTGGGGGGGCTTTATAATCCAAAGGGATCTTTGCCTCATGAAAGTCATTAAGTAAATTAATAACAAGTGTGAGAGTTGGGGGCCCATTAGATGTTGTTTATGCTTATGCTTAATATCTGCTTATTTATGTAAGTATTATCTACTTAGATGGGCCTAAAGGGGGTTCTTTCTATGAAGAGGAGTGCAGAAAGGAGGGGGAGGGGATTGGCACCTACTGGTACAAAATCTGAGCTGTTTGTAAGGAATATTCTGCAGAGGAAGCAACACAACTCACTAAAGAAGACTGGTGCCTAAACATAATGACCCCAGGAAATATTATAGACGAGATCAAAAGTGCATTGGGAAAGTGAACATTGTTGAAAAGTGATAAACATCTATTATAAAATGAGACTAGTGGGGGGAATGTTGCAAAATGCTTGGCAAAAAGTACATAAGATATGGGGAGGACAATACTGAGCTGAGCAGCTTCTAATTGGGATTATAGAACCAAACAATTAGCACAGGAAAGAACTTTAGAGACCATCTAGTTATTAAATCATGGAGGCAGAGAGTTAATAGGGACCCCTAAGGCTGTTTAGTCCAAACTTTTCATCTTAAAGATGAAGAGACTGAGACTCAGAGAGTAAAGTGATTTGTCTAAGGTCACTCAAGAAATAAGCATTAGATAGGGAATGTGAACTCTAAATCCTTTAGTTTCAGTGACAGTACTCTCTCCAAATGTGCTGCTCCCCTAACCAATCTCTTTATTTTATAGATGCAGAAGCTCCTGGGAACTAGAAATAAGTGATTTACCTGAGGTCATATCAGTGGTAAGGGACAGTGTGGATTTTTTTTTTTTGTATGAGGCAATTGGGGTTAAGTGACTGGCCCAGAGTCACACAGCTAGTGAGTGTTACGTTTCTGAGGCCGGATTTGAACTAAGGTCCTCTTGACTCCAGGGCCAGTGCGCTATCCATTGTGCCACCTAGCTTCCCTGACAGTGTGGAATTTGAACCTAGGTCTTCTAATTACTACCCTTATCTTGAGCTGCTTCTTCAGAATGGCAGGGCTTAGTAGTGAATAAAAGAAAAATCAATTTGTTTAGTTCACGTAAGACATTCCGGCAATCTTATTCTATGACCTTTATGGTTGCAGAATACAAAATGCAAATTCATGAAGTCTTCCATATATTTCCCAGGGATTATCTTTGATTATGCTCTCTCCTTCATCTCTAATATCCAAACCATTACTAACACCCTTTGATTCTGCTTTTCTCACATCCATCCTATTTTATCTCTTTCTACTGCCACCTCCCAATTCAAGTCATTCATTATCACTCACCTGGACTACTAGAAATCAAATTGCTTTTCCACATGAGAATTCTCCAGTTATTTAAAAATTACTATCATGTCTCCATAAGACTTCTTTTCACCAATATGGAATAATTTTCCAGTTCTTTCATCATTCTGGTCATCTATTTCTTACTTACCTACATTTATTTCTTACTTACCTTCTTACTCAAATGTAGCACCTGTACGAGAACATTATGTCTGACCAAGTCAGAGTAAATGGCACTGTCGCTTTTCTTGGTATAGGTGCAATACCTATACTAATGTACGGTGATATTGGGATGACAGATTGTACCTTCCACTTCACATTGCTAACTTATTGAGATGACAGTCCATTAAACCATTTAGATTCCTAATGTGCATAGTTTGTCCTCTCTTATCTCTCACCTGGGTGCATTATTTTGGGATTATACCAGGGACAGAAGGAGGACATGGTAACTGGGGATAGAGGCAAGGAGTGTGACACACCCTCTGGGCTCATTGCCATACCTTATTAACCTTTATTACATGCCACTAAATGCTCTTGAAACCTAACTACTCAGTTCCTAGAATGTTCCCAGCTAGCTGTAGCAGTAATGATTCCTTCCAATACCTATAGAGCATCCTCTGATTTCATCCAGTGGCTTAGAAGAACTTCACACCTCTTAAATCGAGCAAGCATTCGTTCACATCTAGCTTATGCCTCTATCTAGGTCTTGTTCACACCTAGTTTACAACTTGATTGATTCTCTAAATCAACCAAAGATGTTTTCACCTAAAAAGGAATCAAGACTAAAAGAATCTTGTTAGTTCTCACATACCTCTTACATCTGGATAGTTGAAACTCCCTATCACTCCAATATCATGCCTCCATGCCAGATCTGTGATCTGTTTTCCCAGTCCTTCATCTAATTCCTCCCTCTGTCCGTGGTATAATCCCATGAAGATATTACTTCTATTTTCTCCATCTACTGATCTTTACTCACATGCTTTCCGTTATATCTCCATTTTTGTGTCCTTATATTTCCTCAAATAAATATATTTGGTTAATACATACTGATAGTTCCTATTGCTTAAATAAGATAATGGCCTTTGATCAGAACTCATCCTTTTCAACTTCTCTGATGCATTTAACACTGTTGAAGACCCTTTCTTCCTAGACAATCTCTCCTGAGTTTTTATGATACTGCTTTCTCCTGGTTACTGTCCAATCACTCTAACTGCTCCTTCTTAGTGTCCTTCACTGGATTTTCATCAAAGTCAAGTTCTCTAACTGTATTTATACATGCAAGGCACTATCCTTGGCTCTCTCCTCTTTTCTCTCTATATTGTCTCAGCTAATGACCTCATTAGGTTCCATAGGTTCAATTATCATTTCTCCTATGCTATACAAATGGTCTCCATATCCAACCCTGGCTTTCCTTATAAACTGCAGCCTCACATCTCCCAATACATAGTAGACATTTCAACCTGGATGTTGTATAAGCATGCTTAACTCTAAATGTCCCAAGCAACGTTTATCTTTTCCCTTAAACTCAATGCTCTTTTAAATTTCATTTTGTTCTCTTAAGAGGTCCACCATCCTTCTACTTATCCAGTTTCACAACATGGCGTCATTCTGGACTTCTCACCTCCCACTCACTTCACATATCCCCTCACTTGACAGATTTTGTTCTTTTTATCTCCTCATGTCTCTTGAAAACATTGTCCTTTTTTTTAGCCACATAGCCCCGATCTTTGTCCACACCCTCATTACCTCTACCTATACTATCAAAACTTTCCTCATTTATTTCACTGACTACTCTTCCTCTTCTAATATATCCTCCACATAGAAGCCAAAGTGATTTTCCTAAAAAGTAGTTCTGATCATGCCACCCCCACCAAATTAACAAACTCCAACTGTGTATCACCTTTGGGAGTAACTCTTCACCATTTGGGCCCATCCTATCTTTCTAGCATTCTTGTACATTATTCCCCTCATCATACTCTTGGATAACATAGGTCATTCAATGATTCCTCACACAGTGTATTCTATCTGTAGTTTTTGTGCTTTTTACCTAGTCATCTCTCATGCTTGGAATGCTTTTTTCTCCTTACCTCTCCCTCATTATTTTCCACATTTTGCATTTTGTTTATTTCCTATGCTTCCAAGGTGCTTCTTTATCCCCTTTACCTAATAAAATCTCACATACATTTTAAAGACCAACTCAAATGCAATCTCTTGCATGAAGCTTTCCCTGATTGCCTATTTTGTTATATTTTTCCCCTTGAAGATCATATAGCAAATTGTTTTGTACCTCTTTAAATAGTATTTATTTATTTGTGTATGATCTAATGGAAAGAGAACTAGAAGCAGTTAGGAAGACCAGGAAGTCAAGCTCTACCTCTGACATATACTAGTTTGTGATCCAAGGAACTTTTCAGTGCCTCAGGTGACTCTCTTAAGACTATAATTTGAAGAGAAGGTATTAGGGGAATTTTTCCATTGGGAATTCCCTATATCATTGAAATTATGGGTCTGGTCTCCCTCTAGAAGTATTTTTTTTTTTTTGTATTAAGGTTATCTGGTTATGTGTCATATAATGCTACAAGACTTTAAGTTTTATGTGGTTAGAGATTATATTTTATCTATTTTTTTTTTTTTGCATTTTCCACCAAGTACAGCATTTGTTCTTAATAAATGTTGACTCATCTCTTGAGAGACACTTTTGTCACTTCAGCCTTCAGGGTATTTAGAAGACTAAAGATTTTCCAAGATGCACACGATTATAGACAAATCCAATTTCTTTAGTATCTGGCCCAATTTTTCCCCTCTCCATGAAATCTGAAATCTTTGTATTTGTGTTGAGATGGAATATTTTTCTGAACTTTGTAAAAGTAAAACTAAGTGGTGTGATTGAGAATCTAACATTTGCTCATTCACAGTAAGTGAAGTATAAATCAAGAGAGCAGATTTACATGACTCTTTTTTACTACATAATTCAATTGATAAACTAAAAAATTCACATTTTATTCATTCAACTTTTGGTTTGTTCTCTATAATATATAGATAATTTGATAATTCCTTTAAAGGCTTAAATAAAAGTTGATTACCCAATTTCTCTCTTACTAAATGACTTTGATGAGTTTTTTTTTGAAATCAGTGGCATACAGAGAAAAGAAAAGAAATTGGTCAATTATGTAAGTATGGTTCAAGTGAGAATCCCACACTAATAATTTATAGTAATTTTATGTTGAGCATCAAAAGCTCTGAGAGGCAACATAGTATAGCGGAAGTCCTATATTATCTGTGGGACCTCAGGCAAGTCAACTAACCTTGCTGTGACTGATTTTCATCTTCTGTAAAATGAGAGTCAGAACTAATGACCTCAAAAGTCCTTCCAGCTTTGAATCTATGATCCTTTGTACTGGAATCCTATTGTATATGAAGTGCTGATGGTTATGGTGGGATACAGATAAGAAAAAGACATAATTCCTGCCTTCAAGAAATCAAAAGAACTGTTTTCAAATTTGGCTCTAACAGTTATTGTCTCTGTGATTATGTACAGGGCACTGAACGGTTCTGAGTTTCATCTACATATACTCACACACATGTATGTGTATTTATATAATATTTTAATATATAAATATAAATATATAATAAATGTGGTTATATTTTATATATTACATGCATATATTATGGTTGTGTATATACACATAAATATATTATTAATAAAATAAATGTTATATATAGATTATAAGTATAATTATATGCATTTATATATTTCCCATAGTGCTATAAACATGATAAGTAATAATAATACTAATAGCTAGCATTTTTACAACACTTACTATGTGACAGGCACCGTGATAAATACTTTCTAATTATTGTTTCATTTGATCCTTACAATAACTCTCGATGATAGATGTTATTATTATCTCCATTTTACAGATGAGGAAACTAAGGCAAAAAGAGATTAAGTATCTTGCCCAGGGTCACACAGCTAGTAAGTGTGTGCGCCTGGATTTGAATTCAGGTATTCATGACTCCAGGCTTGGTGCTCTATCCACCATTATACATAACCGCCCTTGATCTTCATCAATATTAAAATGAACCAATCATATTTTACATAGTGGTTTAGTTTTCAATGAATTTTCATTGCAGCCTTATGAGAGTTAATGCAAGTGTAACATTTTACAGGTAACAAAACTCAGATGGAGTGATCAAGTAACTTCCATACTGTTACACATTTAGTAAGTGTTGGAACTAGCACTCAAAGTCAGGATTTCTGAAAAAAATTCCCCAAACTGTGCTTGTACCTCAGGACATATGATACCTACTGAGATAATACTTGCAAAGTATTTAACACAGTGCCTGGCACATAGCAATGCTATGAAAATGTTAGATATATTTAGCTGTTAGCTATTTTCTTAAGGACAGAATGATACCACTTAAGAAGCTTAGTTTGAGCTCATTGTAACTAGGGTTTTAAATATAACTCACTCCTCCATTGCTACAAATAATATATCTGGTTGTCATTCAATTAGGATACATACAAATATTTCATTTATATTTCATAGTCATGGTGAGGAGATTAAATAGGTTGGGCAGATTAAATGTTTGGGCAGAATTTTGAATTTCTGGAAAGAAATCCTATCCATAAAGCATTATGTTGTGCTTTGTCCTTTCAATCTGAGTCACAAGTAAAAAAAATAATAATTTCCTTTAATGGTTTTTTTTCCTGTGTAAGATCATGAATACTAGAACTCTTTCCCATTATCATCTGTGATTATAAACCAAAGGCTACTGCTTCTTTCTTCTTTTCTTCTCTTCCTCCTTTTCTTCTCCTCTTCCTCCTCCTCTTTTTCTTTTTCCTTCTCAGCAGAATTGGTGTAGTCATTTTGGAAAGCATTTTGGAATTATGCTCCAAAAGCCACTAAAGTGTGAATGCCATTTTAGTGGTACAACTAGTAGGTCTTTTTACTAATGGATCAAAAAAATAGGAAAAAGACCCATATTTACAAAAAAAATGCATATTAACAGCTCTTTTTGTAGTGCCAAAGAACTAAAAACTAAGTAGGTGCCCATATGGAATAACTGAACAAATTATGGCATATTAATATAATATACCATAAGAAATTGCAAGAAAGATTTCAGAAAAACCAGAGAAGACTCATATGAACTCAGAGAGAGCAAACTGAGAATGGGGAGAACTAGTAATACAGATGGACTCAGGGTTCAGAATGAGACACATTTTCAGACACAGCCAACACAGGAATTAACTTTTCTTGACTATGCATATTGGTTACAAAGATTTTGTTCTTTTTTTTTCCAATGTGGAGAGAGTTGGGTTCTGTAATAGGGATAAAAAGAGAAGGCTGCTCCTATATCTGATGGTTCGCTATCTTAGGGAGGGGGGAGGGAAAGGAGGGAGAGAGAGAATTTGGAACTCAGAACTTTAAATAAAAATTTTTAAAAAAAGAGAGAGAAAAGGTTGCTGAAAAAAAGAAATTAGAAGAAGAGAAAGAAAAGTGGGCTATTGCAACATTCTTTTCAATACACATATAAATGCAATAAAAATGAAACATTTGATGTAACAAACAAAGAAAAAACAAATTTCATTACAGCAGCTAGCCAAGAATCACTTCGCTGAGGTCACAGGTGTGGTGACTTTATAATCTTTGTCCTTTACTTGCCCTCTGGGTTCATTGTTCTAGGGTTTCCTTCTCCGTAACAGAGAAACTAGGACCTCACTGCTCCAATTCCATCCCTCACATTAGATTCTTTAGGGGAAAAAAATCTACTTTGGCTTTAATCTAAGAGATCTTCTCTAGCAAGGTAGGGTGGGAGGTGGGTTGGTTGGAGGAACTGTTGAAGGAATTTTAAAAAGGTATTCAGAGTACAAATATGAATCACATATAGATCAGTTTTATTCACATACACAGAGAAGAATGCTAAATATGAAAACATTACGGAATGATTATAATCAATCAAATTAGTTGAGAGGCTAGTATTCAAGCCACTTTGAGACATTCACAATTGTACTGTTCAATAGCTAATTTACATTTGATTTTTACTATGTATGTGAGTTCTCTCTCTTTCTCTCTTTATATATATATATAGATAGAGAGATATAGATATAGATATAGATAGATAGAAAGGCAGATAGATATAGATATACATATATATAATAGATAGATAGGTAGATAGAGATAGAGAGATCTCTCTATCTCTATCTATCTAATCGGTTTCACCTTTTTTCTCTGTTACAAGTCGTCTGGCAAGTAATATTCTGTTGTTTGTGTCTCCAGAATGGGTGGAGATGTCATTTTCTTTTTCAAATCTCACAAAGCCCTATTCCAAAGCAAAGAAAAGAACAAACAAACAGGATGTTGCTCCATCATGGACACAGGATTTTCTAAGAGGCCATGAGCTTAAGTGTTGGAGGCTACGGGCATAGGATGGGCTGGATGGAAAGAGAGTCAATCCACTGACCCTTTGGAGCTCAAAGAGTTTTTCTTATACCTTAAGGCCAGAAGAGAGAAGAAGCTTGAAAGGTAAAACATTGCCTTTTTTTATAGAGTTCTCAGAAAGGCAAGTGAAGAGCCCCTCCATCACAAATCCCCAAGGGAGTTTTGCAACATAATCATATGATGCTTTGAGAAGACAGAATCAACACTCCATTAATAAATTAATAGGAGCAATAATATCCCTAGAGCAATCAGAAAATTTAATGTCCGCCCTTATCCTTTCATTTTGTTCTATGAAACAGAATTCCAAAATGGTTTCTTCTTTTAATATGACTAAGCCAATGAACAAATGTTATCCCTGTTTAAAGACAATCAATCCCTCATTTTAAGGTAAAGAGACTTTGAGAGGGAAAAACGTGTGACATAGAAGGAAGAGATCTGGTCTCACAGTCTAAAAATCTGGTGTGATTCCTGGTTCCCACACTTGCCATCTGCATAAATCACATAACCTTTTTGAGCCTCCTCAGTTTCTTCAACTACAAGATAGGACAAATCATTTTTTCACTGCTTTATAAAGTGAATGAGCTCTCTATACAGAACTAGAACTCTGATTTCCTTGAATCCCAGTTTAAGACTTTTGATATTAATCATGACTGATTCTTCCCTTTGATTGCTATATCTGATCAAAGCAGACTTGCAAATGTCAGGAAAAAATTGTCACAGCCTATGTCCTCAATAGGTTCAATTCTAACACCAATGAAAATAACAAACACTGAAGTCTATAAAATGAGGAAAAATCCATGCTCAAACTTAACTGTCAATACATAAATGGAGGATCCATATTGTTTAATTAAAACAGGTAAGACATTGAAAATGAAAATTGCAAGCTTGGAAAACCAATCACTCTACAAATTCAACAGTATGCTTTTGACTGCCTTGACATCTATCTGTCCAAACTTTCCATACTACAAAGTATTAGGTATAAGAAGAAAAAAAGAGCTTCATAATTAGGATGCTTCATCACATAAAATTTTTCTAAATGAAAATATATAGTAAAAATCAACCCATTCTCCTTGAATCACCTGGTTAACCTGTCCTAGAGACAATGATTATATTAAGAAACGCAGTGGGGTATGAGAATTGTGGAATGGGATTAGGCTTGGTCACTATCTAGCTATATGGGCAACTCCCTTCACTTCTCTGGACATCAATTTCTTCACCTGTAAATTTAGGGCATGACTGAGATATTCTTCAATGTCCCTCTTAGAAATAATAACAATAACAGTTATCATTTATATATCACTTACTATGTGGTAGGGCACTGTGCTAAGCCCTTTACAATCATTATCTCATTGATCCTCACAACAAACCTGGGAGGTAGATGCTATTATTATCCCCATCTTATAGATGAGGAAACTGAGGCAAATGGAGGTTATGTGATTTGCCCAAGGTCACACAGCTAGTAAGTATCTGAGGCTGGATTTAAACTCAGGTCTTCCTAACTCCAGACCCAATTCTCTATCCACTATTTGGAATCTCACTGGGAGGCATCCAGAAAACACATAAAATCAGACCAGTAATATTGAGCATGAGGTAGCAACTTATTTTAGTTTCTAAGTTATCATTTCATGAGATTAAAACTCATGTTCAATGACAGTTCTATCAAAAGAAATACATAATGATTCATTGTATTTCCGGAGAACTTAAAAAAAAAAGTTGTAAAGGCAAAGAAGTGAGAGCACTTAGAAAGTGAAGACAATTATTATTGAAATGCCTTAACAATTTTTATTCTCTATCTCCCCTCAAACTGTACCCCAGGGAAAAAAAAGTTAAAATCCCTTTGAAAAAACCACACACTGTTATATGGCTCAGTTATTATTCACTGTAAAGTATCCTTTGTTTGGAGAAATGTCAAAACCTCATCAAAATATATGAAAAAAAATAGGCATAATTGTTACATTAGTCTCCCCTCTATGAATACCACAAACGAACAATGTCAAGAAGAAATAGGCACATGCCATTTTTTGCATTATATATACATAAATATTCCTGTATAATAGGCCATTAAACTCCTCATCTTAAGAAAAATATGATAAAATAAAAGTGAACCTCGTGTATTCATATGTGTAGCAGATTATTTTGATTAATATCTTTGGCCACAAAGGTCTACTTCAGGTATTATAGAAAATGCTAACCTCATTCACATTGACATTCTAAAGGAATAATTAATGAAAGTACCATGAAAATTGAGGACAACATTAATTAAATTAAAGATGATCATCTAATAATAAGGATAACCTTCACTAGTTTGGAAATTGCTGAGGTTCATGTTTTGGAGATAAAGGGAGGGAGGTCTCTCCTTGGCTTATTTTCATCTGCCACATTGACCATTCAGTTTCCTACTGTTGCCATGATTTAATCCCACATCATTAAGACGAACAAATGGGAAGGAGAGATTGAGGGGAATACTAAGCTAAGAATTTGGAGATTCAGGCTTTAGCGCCAATGAGTTTTGTTACAAGAAGTTTGGATTAGACTATCTCTGCAATGCCTTCAAATTCTAGCATTCAATGACTCTACCAGATAGGAAATTTCTTGAGGAGAAAGAGTAATCTTTACTTAAACTATTATCTTTCCCAGAATTTAGCATACTGCACTGTACATTTGGTCACTTAAAGGTATGCCCTATTTGTTAGATGGATTATATAATCGAAAGGTACAGTGAAAAGAGATCTGGTTTGGGACTCAGAATGATAAGGGTTTAAGTACTACCTTTGAAACATAATGGCTGTGTGTCACTGATCAAGTTTCTTAATATCTTAATGACCATGGAAACTCTCTAAAGTATAAATTGAAAAGAAACTGCTGATCTCCATTGATAACAGAATTTAACTTGCTGGAATTTTCCTACACCTACAAAATCACTGGTCTAATTAAAACAAAACAAAACAATTATGTTTATATAATTGTGAGCCTATCTGAAAATGGAAGAAAGTAGCTCTCATCTTTCCCCTCAATTCTTTAGCTTCATGGCTACTATTTAGAATACCAGTGGAGGACTTTGATATTAATCCAAAGAACCAAGCCCCTCTAGTTCACTGGTGTAGCTACTTTGATCATTTAAGGAGATGGGAAGGAAAAAAAAAAGTGGTGGACCAAAATGGGATGGCCATTTAATCGTGAATGAGCAACTGATGTACACTTCATATAACGGAATCCTAAACACGATCCAGGAACCAAAGGGAAGAAATTTTATTTCAAAGGATTTTTTTTAAATCAGACTTGTGATTTCATCATTCTAGGGAGCTCCTTGTAAGGATCTTCCCTTATTAATGCAGATTTGCACCTTACTTTTTTTTTTTATTTTGCAATTTATACTCTGAGAATCGCCTAGGGGGATGGATAGATTAAATGACTTGCCCAGGGTCTGAAGCCTTGGGCTTCAGAGGCAGAATTTAAACCCAATTTATCCTGACCAGAGGGCAGCTTTCTTTACCCACTAGGCCATACTGCCTTTCTCTTCAGAGTGATTATTCTTTAAAAAAAAAAGTATGCCCTTTTAATAATTCTCCAGTTCCTGAACAGGGTTATGAAGAACTGAGCAGATAATGAGGTGATTTCCTTGCAGTGATGTTGCCATAGGTAGCTAAACTCTGTCATGTAGAAAGTGATCTTTCAGCTAATCCTTGAAGGAAGCTGGAGATTCTAAGAGTGAGAAGGGAGAAGGTTCAAAGCATTTTCACTGTCAGAGAAAAGAGAAAGAAATAGAAGATTTGATGCCTTGAACAAGGAACAGTAAAAAAAAAATGTTTGTACCATAGAATGCATAAACAGAAGGTAGTTAAGACTGGTTAAGTTGGTCAGGTTCAGATTGTGGAAGGTTTTAACTGCCAAATAGGGAAATTTATATTTTATTCGAAAGGTAATATAGAGCTCCTAGAATTTACTTGGTGGCATGGAAGAGGGTGGAAGGTTGTTAGATTTACACATTTGGAAAATCACTTTAGCAGTTGTGAAAGATGTATTAATGTGGATTGAAACTTTTGACATAGAAAGATCAATTAAGAGTCTATGGCAATAGGCCAGAGAAGAGATGATGGGAGCCTGAACTAGGGTGGTAGTTACAGGGGTGAACAGAAAAGAAAGTAAGCTATAGACATCCTGGAAATAGAAAGGATATGATTTGGCAAATGATTGCTTGTATTGGTGAGCAAGGGTGAGATGAGGATGATACAGAGGTTGCTAACTTGGGTGACTGGGAGAATGATGGTGCCTTTAAGAGAAACAGTTATACTAAAAAACAGAGAGAGATGGGTTTGGGGAGAAAGATGGAGTGGCAGAACAATATGGATGCACGTGTCACTTGTTTTCATTATTTCACCTGTGTTTCCATGTAGTGTGCATCATTCTGGGGCAGTTTTTGGGTAAGGCTTTCCTGTAAGCTATGTGAAGTACTGGACACAGAGGAAGTTGGAGGACCTTTTTTGATGGATTTTTGTCACTGGTCATTGAACTGTTCATCCCATAGCCACCCAGAAGGTATTTTAGGGTCATTTAGGACTGAGCAGGGACTACAGATGAACATGTTCAGTGGTACTAAATGATAGCTTCTCATAGTGAAATAGCAGTGGGAATGATATAGAAGGAATATCCTAGTACAGAACATGGGATGAAAATGGGGACAGAGTTTATTCTATGAACAGACAGAGGTCAGAGGCCAAGGGTACAGGTCTTGAACTGAAAAGGCCAGGCAGTAGTGCTATCCAAAGTGATTCTGAAGAAGACACCAAGGTTAGTAGCCAAGAATGCCAACTATGGAGCTGAATGGGCTCAAGAATAACTGTGTCATTACAGGAGTACAATCAAGTCTGAAGATGGGATGAGATGGAGTATCAGGACATGGAATGAGAAGTTCTGCATTTAAAGGTTTGCTATTAGATAAATAAGATATTCAGCTAAATACACTGGGAAATTCTAGCTTGCTACAGCAAAATGAGGAAGTGGATTCAGGGTTTAGAAGAAGGAAGTCATTCTGGTGCCTGTTGCCAATAAAAACATTTTAGTTAAGTTCAAACCCTAAACCTAGTTATGAAGGCCCTGCTCAATCTATCCAAATGACTTTTCCAGACATAGGATTGTAGACCTAGACTAGGAGACCTCACCATTTTGCAAATGAAAAATCAATGCCCAAGGAAGTTAAATGATTTGTAGAAAGTCAGAAAGGTGAGAAATTTTGGAGACAAGATTTGAACTCAGAGCTCAGGTTCTTGTTCCTGTTGCCTCCATGTCACATTAGTCCTCCTCATGTAACCTAAACTCTTCTTAGACAGGAATATCCCCTCAATGCCTTCCTTTTCCCTTTCCATCTTTGCTGAAATCAAGCCCAATGCTTAGAAATGCCCTCTTCCTATTTTTGTCAAAACATTCCTGGCAGCCTTCAAGGACTATCTCAGCCCCAGTACTATCTCTTCCACAAATCCTTCCCTAAGAGAAAATACGGCACAGTGGGAAGAGTACCAGCACTAAATCAGGAGTCTATCCTCTGTGATTGGAACCTGCATGTGACTCTGGCTAAGGGACTTAACCTCAGTCATAAAATGGAGTACTCATACTTACTCTATTTCCTTTAAAGATAACTACAGAATGTGGTTTGTAACTTTTAAGTGTATATATATATATATATCTTTATTCTAGAGACTCAAAGGAAAAAAAAATACATATCAAAAACATTGTCCCAGGTTTGGCTGAACTACTAGCCATGTATGCTTAGAGCTCCTTTTGGGAGCAAATTCTGTAATAAATTCATGTACTAGAATGTTTTTTTTTTCTTTTTGCAGCAAAAGGCTTTTAAAATTAAATAATTCCTTATGTCAAAGTTTAATTTCCTCCAACCTAAGTTGAACACTGTTTTTGAAGGAAGTGCAGCAGCCTTGCGACATTATAATTCATTTCACTTTCTTAACCAGAGAGTGCAATTTAAGATTTACAATACATCTCCTTTCAAGAAGGTCCTATGAATTCCTTGCAGAGGACATATACATAAAAGGCATTTTGAAACCTTTTTAATTTGAATGCTGAAGTATATGCAGTATCCTAGTAACAGCTTGTCCATTAATCATATAAAATCCACAGTGCAGTGCATGGCAGCTACCTTGTTTTTGGGGGCTGATTTTTGAATAGTTGGTCCTTAATTTCCTAAATTTTCTTCAGGTTGCTTTGTGAAGACTCCATAACTGGGCATCATGTGCTGATGTTTAAAATATATTCAATTGTCAATTGGTCAAACTTGTGTGGAAACTAAATATAGGTAGCCATGATTCTTGTTTTTTTTTTTTTTCATAAACCCTTAAGAATGAATTCTTGTATATTTTTGGATGGTTTTCTACCTTTAGGGATCATAGAATCAATCAATAAATAAACATTTATTAAGCATCTGCCAGGAACCGTGCTAAGCTCTGGGGATACAAAAAGAGGTCAAAGACAGTCCCCACCCTCAAAGAGCTTACAATCTAATAGGGGAGACAACATGCAAAAGAAGCAAGCTATATATACAGGATAAATAGGAAAAAAATTAACAAAGCAATGGCATCGAAATTAAAAGGGGTTAGGGGAGGCTTCCTGTATAAGGTGAGATTTTAGCTAGGACTTAAAAGAAATCATGGAGATCAATAGTTGGAATGGAGGAAGGAGAACATTCCAGGAATGAAAGACAGCCAAAGAGTAGTCTTGGGGTTTAGAATTTACAACAGAAAGGATCTCAGAAGTCATCTAATCCATGGTTCAGATAAGGAAACTGAGACTCAAACAGATGACTGGCCTTACTCAAGTTCACACATTTATAATATGACAAAGCTAGAATGTGAACCCAGATCCTCTGCCTCCATGAACTTTAAAGTAGAGATTCTTAACCTTTATGTGCCATGAACCACTCTGGCAGTTTGATGAAGCCTATGAACCCCTTGTCAGAATTATGTTTTTAAATGAATAAAATTAAATACATGGGGATTATACAGGAAACAAAATTTTATTAAAATAGCTATCAAATTATATTTTTAAAAAGTTCACAGACCTCAGGTTAAGAACCCCTCCTTTGATGAAACTGCTAGAAATAAACAGGGGTTGGGAAGTAGGAGTAAAATACAGCTTTTTTTATGATTTGCGTGATTTATACTTTCTTTCCTCAAGTCCTTCCTTCTAGGGTTGAGAACTAACACCCTCTAATTCAGGAGCTCCACTTTTTTTTTAGGAATAACTGGAATGATGTTTGGTGGATCTAGAATTGGTTAGGGAAAGATTACTCAAACATTTACTTTTGAATGACATATAGGAAAGAAATATGCTATTTCAGTATTCATACATTCATCAAGCTTGTTTATTATACACCGTACAATTTTGGGTTAGAAAGGACCTTTGAGAACATCTATTTCAACTTCCTTATTTTGTACAGTTAGGAAACTGAGACCCACAGAGCTGAGACCTTGGATTTACTTAAAGTCACTTAGGTAGTAAATAGTAAGGTTGAGACTCAAAAACAAGTCCTCTGCATTTAAAATCCCAGCACTGAAACAAGCTGCAAAGAGTTCCTATTTTGTATTTCTGTTTGGCTTTTAGCAACACCTTCAAGCAATACCTTCCTTCTTATTTTTCTATTACTTGAAGGTATACAAGGAATATGAGTTTGAATCAGAGGTAAATGGCACTTTTTGAAGACTTGGTTGTTTTGAATTTAGTTAAGTATAGTGATCAGTCCTGAGGGAATGGGAGTGAGGATTTCTAAGATAGTGGCTCATTTATTAATTGACACATTGTTAAAGCTGCAACAAGTCAAAAGTTAAGAAGAGCTTCCCCTCCCTCCCCAGCGCACCATCAAGAGGTAGGGGTTGTAATTCCCTTTGCCTTGGGTCTTCTAAAAGTGTGAGGTGCTATGACTTTCAGAGTCTCATCACTACATAATACTTATCTCTCTCTCCTTCCCTCCCAGCCTCCGCTAGGACTCTCTAGGAAAGACCAGAAGGACCCAGAACTAGGGAAGGGTGTTCATGTATAAAATATATTCAGCTGTCAATTGTCTGTACCACCATGCCTCACTTCCTTCTCTTTTGGATTGCCCTCTGCACTGCTAATTGCTCAACTGAATGTGCCATTGTACAATTTTGGCTAGTTACAGCTCTGTGACTTTGCTATAATCTGAGAGAAGTCTAGGACTGAAGGGGTTAATTAAGAAAGTAGATGGCAAAAAGGTAATGATGGAAGGATATAGCTGAAGAAGACAGAGAGGTGAATACTACTGAAGTCTAAGGAGGTACAGATGGGGAAGCTATTAAGAGGATGGGGGTGACCCTAGTTTCTGTATTCATCCAGGGAGCAAAAAAGATGGAATGCAACAGTCAAATCATTCTTGAGGAGGAGGTCAGGGCATACAAGCAAATACGGAAACCAATGCTAATGGCTGAGTTAAGAGGACGTAGGAGTATTTTGGCCCTGACCACTCTTACTCTTAAAGGGGCCAGTGTAGGCGAGGTTCTCATGTGGGTTATGAAAACCCTAACTAGAATTGTTAACCTAGTTAACTAGAATAGTTAACCCTAACTAGAATTCCTCCTTAAAAAAAAGCCATTATTAATACAAAAAATAATAATAGGTTGCATAGCATAATGGAAAGAATGTTAGATGTGGAGCCAGGTTTAAATCTTAGCTCTTACTAATATGACCATGCATGAATTACTTAATCATCGCTGAGCCTCAATTCCCCCATCTGACAAATGAAGATAATGACTATAACCTATATCTTAAAATCCTTTCAAAATATTTTTCCAATTACATGTAAAAAATTTTAATTTCATTTTTTAAAAATTTTGAGTTCAAAATTCTCTCTATCCCTCCTTCCCCTCTCCCATAATTGAGAAGGCAAGCAATTTGATATAGGTTATACATGTGTACTCATGTGAAATAGATTTCCATATTAATCATGTTGTGAAAGAAAACACAGACAAAAAAAGTCACAAGAAAAATAATGTAAAAATAATATGCTTCAATCTCCATCCAGATACTATCAGTTTTTCTTCCCCTTCTGGATGTGGATAGCATTTTTCATTATGAGTTCTTTGGAATTGTCTTGGAAGATTATATTGCTAACAACAGCTAAGTCATTCACAATTGATCATTGTATAATACTGCTACTACTGTGTACAATGGTTTCCTAGTTCTGCTCACTTCACTTTGCATCAGTTCATGTAAGTCTTTCCAGTTTTTTTTTCTGAAAGCATCCTGCTTATTATTTCTTATAGCATAATAATATTCCATCGCAATCAATCACACACCTTAACATATTCAGTCATTCCTCAATTAATGGGCATACACTCAATTTCAAATTCTTTGCCAACACAAAAAGAGCTGCTATAAATATTTTTGTTCATATAGGTCCTTTCCCTTTTTTATATCTTAAAATCTTGACAAATAAAATGTTTTGTAAAACTTCAGTCACTTTATGAATTTTAGGTTGGCATTATTATTATAAATTACATGTGATTTAGATAAAATTGAATGAGCTTTGCTAAGCCTAATCTCAAATTCAGCTCTATAAGGAAATAAAAAAATGAAGAAGGCAAACTTTGTCTACTCCATTTAAGTTTTCAGCCTTTCCTTTTTTTTCCCTAAAATTTTACTCTCTTTCCCCTCCATTTCTTCTTCCTCCTGAGTCCCGGCCTAGGAATATGGCTAGCCTTGTCCAAGAACCTCCACTCTGATTCTTTGAGCTCCAAGCACTTCCCAAAGTCTTTTCTTCTCCCATCTATCTTCCCCAGTCCAGGGGTCCACGCCCTCAGGACCCTGACCACTACCTGTATTAATCAGGGGTCATTTTGGCATCATTTGGATTTGGAACGAGGATAATTGGGTTTGAGTTCTAGCTTTGCTACTTAACCATATCGCTTAGAATAAATCACCTCTCTGAGTCTCCATTTATTTCTCTATAATAGATATAATACTAATGTATTCTATCTCACTGAGCTGTTGTGAGGATCAAATAACACAATAGATATAGAGCTTTGTGAATTCCAACTATTATGCAGAGAGAACAAATGTAAATGAAAAATCGTAGAATTGTAGACCCAGAAGGACCTCAGAAGTTAGCTAATTCCACCCTCCCCCACCGCACTAACACCTACAGTTAGGGTGTGATACCTGGATAATGAGCCAGCAAAGAACATGAAGAAGCAGCCAGACAGGTAGAGGGAAAACTGAGAGAGTGCTGAAATTCAGAGAAGAGATAGCATCTAAGAGAAGACGGTGATCAGCTATGATAAATGCCATTGGATAAGACATTGGTAACTTGACAGAGCAGTATCAATTGAGTGATGGGGTCAGAAGTAAGATTGGAAGGGGTTTGGAAAGGTGGGAGAAGAGAGGAAGAGGATATAATGAGTGTAGGCAGCTGTTTCTAGGAGTCTGTGACATAGGAGGAATAAAATGAGATTACTTTAGTGGATTGCAGAGTCAGATAAAGGTTTTGTTTGTTTCTTTGTTTTTAAGGATAGAAGAAACCTTGATATATTTGTAAGACATCAGGGAAGGAGGCAATAAATATAGGGAGATTTATAAAGGAAGGTTAGGGAAAAAGGGAGGCTGACAGTGGGGATAACCTAGGAGTGGAGAAGAGATGGTATGTTATCAAGGGTCAATTAGTCAGTCAATAAAGATTTATATGCCTAGTATATACTAGGCAGTGTACTAAGCCCCGGTGATACAAAGAACAGCAAAAGGCAATCTATGCTTTCAAGGAACTCATAGTCTGGGAATGGGGGAAGCAACAAGCAAACGATTATTTATAAAAAACTATATATAAGATAAACTGGAAATAATCAACAAGAGGGAAGGCACTAGAATTAAGGTGGCTCAAGAAAGACTTCCTGTAAAAGGTGGGATTTTAGTTGGGACTTGAAGAAAACCAGGGAAGTCAGGAGGCAGAGATAAGGAGGTAAAACATTCTAGGCATGGATGACAGGAAGTAAAAATGCCCACGTTTGGGAAATGAAGCGCCTCGTGTAAAGGACAAGAGGCCAGTGCTACCAGATTGAGAAGTATGTTTGGAAGGGGTGTAAGATATAAGCAGCCTGGAAGGGGAGGGGAGGAAGAGTAGGTTATAAAGGGCTTTGAATGCCAAATGATAGATTTTATATAGAAATTTTTATTTTGGAGGTGATCAGGAGCCACTGGAATTTAGGAAGGAGGATAACATGGTCTGACCTGTGCTTTAAGAAAATCACTGTGATGGCTGAGTGGAGAGGACATATTGGAATAGGGAGAGACATGTCTAGAAGATCAACCAATATATCATTACAATACTCTAGGAACAAAGTGATGAGAGCTGTAGTTTTAGAGGAGAGAAGGGGGAATGTAGGAGAGATGTGATGAAAATAAAATTGACAGGTCTCAGCAAAAGTTTGGATATGGTTGTGGAACAGGGTGAGAGAGAATGAGGAGTCAAAGATGACACCTAGCTTCTGAGACTGTGACTGGGATAATGGTGATACTCTCAACAGTAAAAGTGATCTTAGGAGGAAGGTAGGGTTTGGGGAAAAAGATGAGTTCATTTTGGACATTCTGAGTTTAAGATGTCCAATAGATAGTTGGAGATGTAAGACCGGGTGCTAACAGAGAGTTTAGGGCTTGAAAAATAGTTTTGAGAATCCTTAGCATAGAAATGGGAATCAAATATTTGGGAAATAATGAAATCACAAGTGAAATAGTATAGAAGAAGATCCAACTACTTGTCATTTCCAAACTCCTAGGCCTTTTCATTGACTGCCTCTTATGACTGGAATTTGCTCTCTCCCTCCCTTCCCTGGCTTTCTTCAATATTCAGCTTAAATTCTGCCTTCTGTAGAAGGACTTTCCCAGTCAAACCTCCTGCTTCCAAACCCCCCACCCCACCCCGTTTCACTTAGTGGTTTCCTCTTGATATCACCTTCCATTTGCAATGTGTTCATGCAGACACACACACACATACACACACGCACATTTTGCAAATTGTCTCCCCAGTTGGAATGTGAGCGCCTTAAGAACACAGACCATGTTTTTGATTTTCTTTGTATCCCCAGTGCTTTTCACAATACCTGGCACATGGGTAGTGCTTAATAAGAGTTTGTTGACTGACTGCATCAGCCCATGATAAAAATCAGACTTCAGTCCTCAAAGATCTCTAAAGAAATGAAATATTATATGATAGTATAAGGTGTTTTCTGTACTTGGAGTCAGGAAATTTAGGCTTCAATCTTTGGGTCAAACACTCCCTGTATATCACACAGACAAGCCACTTAAACTGTCTGTATTTCAGTTTCCTTATTTGTGACACTATAATAAGGAAAGAACTCTATGTAAAGAAAGAATCTTGAAAATTTTAAAGAATTATGTAAATATGAGATATTATTTCCTTAGAAACAGTTAAATATATTTAGGAGCATTGGACATGTGGCACTCTAGGTGTGAAAAAATTTCTTCCATTGATGCTTATTGGCAACTAATCTGTAATTTATAATCCTCCCTCCCTCTTTTCCTTACTTCTTTCATTCCTTCCTTCCTCCCCATTTATTAAGTATAGTTTTATTCATTTCTTACTAGCAGAGTGAAATATCAATAAATTATGATTCCCATTTTACGAATTTTCAGTACACTTGAGTAATGTAAAGTGATATATTTCACCAGAGGAAAGTTTTTCGGTACTTTTGAGTCATTTTCAATAGGTTTAGGGTATAGATGAAAAATGACAGTTCAAATAGTTTTCAGTGTGAAATATTCTTCAGGAAATGACTATGTAGGGAATTTTTTTCTCCATCTAACTAAGTTTCTTTTGGGATCATCTATCAGCAACAGTTAGACTCAAGTGGGACTGCAATGGGGATGCAAATATTAATGTAATTATTGTAAATACTTGTGACGTACTAACTTTGGAACTTTGATGTGATTTCCATTAGCAGGGGTTCATCTTCCACTGATGCAGGTTGTATCCCCTCTATTATTTTCTCATCCAATGTAGTTCTTGCCAATATTTGCCCATAAATCCTCCATAGATTATTCATCTAAGATACTGGAGGCTTTTATTTCATTCTTATAATATTTTAGAGTTATAACTTTACCACCAGAATTAACCATCTCTTATTCCCTCTACCTGATAAGCTCACCTCACATGTCCTTGACAATGTTCTTTATACCACTTCATATGAATAAATCATTATGAGTGACATACTATAATCTATATAATTCCATCATATATTTAGCCTAGGTAAGCCCACCATGAATCTTTGGACTTCTTATAATTTTGGTTCTCCAAAAAGCATGGTTTAAAAAAATGATGCACAGCCATCATCAGGAGAATATCAATGTTACAAATGGTTTTTTTTTGGGGGGGGGTTGGGGTAACAAGTAGTTCAGAATCATTAAAAGCACTGCATAATTTTCTAGATTGATTGAACAAGAATTTCCTTCTGTTTAATTATAAACCCTTTATTGTTTATATGTGATACTTCTCTAAAATATACATAGTGATGTATAACATGATACACTCAATATTTGTTCATCCAATGTACTATCTATGCAATGTACACTTTGTCCACTTTTTGCTAAGAGTTATCTCTTTCGCATTGCTTTGGATTTCAATAAGTATATTATATAATATATTATATAATTATATATTATATAATATTATTGGACCAAATGCAATTGCTGCAATGTGAACTGGGTCATTTGGAGACTGTTACCTCACTTTGTGCATTGCATTGTATGCACTTACAATGCACAAACACACAATTAAAAGAAAAAATTATTGAACCAAATTACAGAAGAAAATCATCTGAATTTTTCTCACATGTTAGCCACTATTATGCCTCATCATTATGAGTAGTAATCATCCTACAATGCCTCATCATTGCATGAAGGTGACTCTGGGTGCCAGCCAAGTGAAAGCTCAGGTACATCTTAAGAAACCACAAAGATGATGAGTATTCTTTAATGACCAAGTCTATTAGCTAAGGACCAGCCTCACTATATGCGGAGGGACTAATTATCAGAATTTTGGCCATAAAAAAGATTAATCATTTAAAAAATATAACAACTCTTACAAAGTCATAAAGACTATCTACAAAGATATCGAGGAATGATCATCTTTGTCAATAGACACAAATAATGACTTTTAGAGTAATAAAATAGTATTAGCAAAAATAAATCAAATTCTCCCACAACATGATGAGGTACCTAATGGTATGAATCCAGGCCAGGAAGATGTTTATAGGTTTACAAGGAAAAGAAACCTATGAAACCCTGTATTATGTAAATTTAGTCTGTATAATTAATGCTCCTATTTAGGAATATGGCTATGAGACATCCGTATTTGGAAATCAACATATTTTTCTGGGTGTTTTTTAATGTTGCTTCCTGAAGCTCATTTTGTAGGCAAAAATGAAAATCAGTATTGAGGACACCTGAAAAGAGAAAAAGCTAATGATCTACCAAAGAAAGAAAGAAACAGTAGGAACCATTGATAGTGAAAAGGCTTTCCCCTCCTACACTATATTCCTGTCTTTAACCTTTGAATCTCTCCATTTTGGCTAGCCATTTCTTTCTAATCATGACAACCCCAAATGAATTATTATCTTAATGGGCTTATTAAAAGTCCTTTTTTTGTTGAAAATATAGCATATACATCAAATGAACATTACATCAACAATTGGTACATGCTCTAGATATTTTAATGTTTTCCAAATCTCACAAATATGACAATAACTACATACCCTATCATCTTCTAGAATGCTTTTTCATGAATACATACTTTCCTGAAAGTATGCTACAAACATAGTACTTCTTTCCCCTCTTTTAAACCTCACTGGAAATCTGTATTTACTTATAGTCACAAATAGAACCTAAAATCAGGAGATTAAAACTATTTTGACCAGTAATAAATAGCAACCAGACAAGTTAGAAGCAAGGGATGAGTTTGGGTAGGCAGAAAATGGTTGGAATATGAAGGAAGATTTGAGCTATTTGGTTAATGAATCACCCCATAGTTTAACAAATCAGCTGACAAACCAGTTATGTCTATGTCAAATGGAGGGGATTTGGTATGCAAAGAGTGAAGAATACATATTTATAATAACATTAAGTCTTCCAACCCCCTGCTGGAAACCCTTATGCTGCCTACTGATAATTGTCCTCATTTAAGATGAGTTTCAAGATGTCGATTTGAATGGTTCTGCTGGGCTTTTCAAGTGCTGTTTGTGCCTATGACTTTATATGAAGTTCTTTGGGGCAAAACATATTCACAGTATTATATTTCCAAAGTTCTGTACTAAGTATATATTTTTTTCAGTAAATCTAACCAGTTCATGATTGCCCTCTTCTCTATAAACAACTTACTTTAAATTTCAGTTTGGAGGGGAAGGGGCTGCATGCTGGGAAATCAAAATTTAAACAAATAAACAGTAACCAAAAAAAAAAGACATTCTGGGTGGCTTCTTTATATGTCAATAAAAACATTTTACATTGATTTTTTTTGGGGGGGCCTAAAGCAGCAGAGTTTTTTTTTAAATTGTGCTTCTCTCAGCTGACTTGAATAAAAGTACCACTCTATCCATTATTATTCTTCTCAAAAGATGAAAATTTTTGTATAAATGAATGCTACAAAAAGCTAATCAGTTCTGAAATTTCCCTAGTACTTCAATGGTAGGTGATAATTAGAAAATGCAGTCTATCAGTTTGTGAACTTGAACCTAGTCAAACAACAGGCAATTCAACTACAGCTATATTCCTATATACCATTAATATAATATTGATGACAAAAGAAATAGAGATAGGAAACCTAGAACTAATTCAAATGAAGAAGAGGGGAAAATCAATAACTACTTATTCTTTTCCTAATGAATGATGCAGTTTTTCAAAAAGCTGAAATGACCTGTGTGGTTTTGAGGCTAGAAGATTTGGAGGGTTCCTTGAACTCTGATTATGTCTGGAATGTTAAAGGGTTTCTCCAGACTACGAAGAGAAATTCTGAAAAAATATACCATAAAAAGTCATAAAATTGTCAATTTAATTTGTGGTGAGGTCTGAAACCTTTGAATACTTAGAATATGCTTCATATAAACACCCAAATTTCTGTTCCATGGAACTAAGCTTTGTATGAAAGTTTGTATTTCACCGAAACTAACTATTGTTGGATTTTTACAATCACATTCTTTTACAAGGCACATTCCTTTCCCTAAAATGTAAAACCTGAATATTAGGAGATTAACACACTCTGCACATTCATTTAATTTTTAATACAATAAATAAAACAGGGGCTTTATTCATTTTTGAATGTTCAATTTCAATTTGGCAAACATTTATTAAGCACCTACTATATGCATTGTACTAGGTGCTAGAATTACAAAGGCAAAAATAAACCAGTCTTTGCTCTCAAATATTTTGCTCAAATATTTGCTCTCATATTTTTTGGGGGTAGCATACAACAATAAAATTTAAGTAAATAATTGTATTTATATATTCAAAATTATACAAAATAATACAAACTAATTTCAAGAAGTAGAATAGGCAAACAGGTGTGAGGGGGATTAGAAAAAGCCTCACATAGGAAGTAGCACCTGGGCCGTGCTTTAAAGGAAAATAGGGATTCTAGGAGAGAGAGACATATATCCCTATAAAATAGGAAACCATTTGTGCAAAGATGTGAGTTGTTGAGGCTAGAGTAGGAATGTTGTGTCATGAACAGCTTATAGACTAAGTGAATTGTAGTGAAATTAAGCAAATTTGGAAAGGTAAGATGGCACCTAGAATGTGAAGGACTTTAAAAGTCAAACAGAGGAATCTGTATTTTATTCAAAAGACAATCACAATAATAAATGATTTTTGAGTAGGCAAGATGACATGGTCAGATCTGATCAATACCAAAACAAATAGCTTGGGGAAGAATATGGAAAGATGACAATGTGTTAGGACCTAGAAAAGCAGAGATTCCCCCCAAATACTGCAGTAATGCTCTAAAAATAAAGAAAAAATGATAAAGAAAAGCAAAGATGATCACATAAAAATTCTTCATCTGGTGTAAGACTGCACAAATAGACTTCCAGAAATCCATGAAATCATGGTCTGTAGAACAGCTGGGGTGCGTGGAAAGGGAATCAAAACAGCTTGTATCACAGCAGGTGACAAGAATGGAGCATGCTCAGTGTTAGCTAACCAAGGGTCAATTCGCATCTGCTTCAGAAGACTGGCCAAAACAGTGTGCAGGCAGCCCTCCCCTGACCCATCATCCAGTCAGCCAACGCATTCCAGAATTTTGGCAGAGAAAAGGAGATGTATAGATTGGTAGCTTGAAGAAATGGAAAGTGAACCTGAAAAAACAGAAGTAGAGATCAGAGCATATCTCTAGGCATAGAGGAAAGAAGGTATTAAGAGAGAATATTGATGGGCAGACTCGTGGAAGATATAGGAGGAGTGGGAATTGAGGGGATAAGCAGAGTTCAGCTTTAATAAAGCAATATGGTACAGAGAATAAAGAGCCAGCCTCAAACTAAGAAAAACCTGGTGTCAAGCTCCTACCATCCCTGGCACTTTCTGGTTGGGTGACCCTGTGCAAGTCACTTTAGATCTCAGTGCTTCAGGCAACTCTCTAAATTTTTAATCTACAGAACAGTTGTCAATCTGCTTTAGTAGAAAGCATTAAATCTTCCCTAGTTCTCTAAACCAAAGAACTCACAAGAATAGTGCAAAGAAAAAAAAAAAGAGCCACTTTTCCCTAAGATGGGATAAAGGAAGCAAGGATGGGTGGAGACATGGGAGAGTTATTAATGTATGGAATAGGGAAGAAGGGAAAGGGAATAAGCATTTATACGGTGCTTGCTATGTGTCAGACACTGTGCTAAGTCCACTCCTAATATCTCATTTGATCCTCATAACAGCTTTGGAAAGCGGGTGCTATTACAGTCCCCATTTCACAGTTGGGTAAATTGAGGGAGGTAGAAGTTAAGTTATTTGCCTAAAGTCATGTAGCTAATAACAGTCTGAGGCTGGATTTGAACTCATATTTTCTTGGTTCCAGCTCCAGCACTCTGTTCACTATGCCATCCAGGTGCCTCTAAGAGAGAGTACACTAACAGATGGCCTTTATTTTCTAAGTAGAACAGAAAATGAGGACATATGCTGAGAAAGAGGATGGCAGTCTCTGGGTTTCAGAAGAGAAGAAAAGGTTTGGAGTAGCTTCTAAGGAGATGAATAGGAAGAATAAAAGTTTTTCCATGATGAAGTGAGGGTCTGATTGAAATTGGTTAACATGAAATTGTAATGGACCAAGTTGGCATGGTTGTGTGAACTCCTCTAGCTCAGCAGCTCAGAAGTAGTTTAGCAGGTGGAGGGTAACGCAGGGCTGAGGACTAGCAAGGGCTGAGTTGCAGTAGGGCAAAGAGGGTGAAGGGCAGTATATAATTGAATTGGTCGAGTCTTCAGCTAAGACTGAAGGAAAGGAAGTGAAGGCAGAGCAAGTCAGGTCAACAGTATTTACTAAGCACCTACTATGTGCTAGTCACTTTTAAGTGTTGGGATTCTGTTCTAAGATTCTGGCTGGGAAACTTGGTAGGGAGTGAAGTTCGTAACGAGGAAGGAGAACAGGTTTAAGAGGCATCAATTCAGTGACGGAGACAGAAAGCTGGGAGATCATGATATGAAGATATGATAGTTCAAAATAAGTAGTGATATAGGGGTAATGGTGAAAAGGAAGTTATAACCATCCCTGTGGATTGTGGGATGATAGTCTTGTTGTAAATGCCGGGAGTTTAGGAAGTTGATGAATTGAGAAAACAGAGTATTGGAGGGGATACCACTGTGTATATTGAAGTCCCCAAGTATGAAGGCACTGAGTGAGTTAGATAAAAATAATGTCAGCTAGAAGCTGATATAATCTACAAAGAAAAAAGTCACCTGAAGACTGGTAGATCACAACAAGAAGGATCTAGACTAGAAGTTATATACTCATAGAATGGAATTCAAAGGAAGAGTTTCTGAGTGATAATAGCAAAGTGAAAAGGAGGCAGTGAAAAAGCAAAGAACATGTCAATTTTATCTCCTGGTTCAGCAAGTCTGGGGATTTGAGAAAAGAAGCAAATAGTGTTGGAAAGAATCCCCAGATAGTCAATGTCTTCCAGAGAATTTCAGGTTTCCACAAAGATGAATAAAGTATGAAAAGAAGATTTTGAAGATGAAGGAAAGTTGGTTGGCAGCTAGATTGTACAATGGATAGAGCACTGGATCTGAAGTCAAGAAGACCTGAATTCAAATCTGATTTCAGACACTTAACTAGCCATGTAACCCTGAACAAGTCACTTAATCTCTGTCTCAGTTTCCTCATTTGTATGTGAGATGGAGATAATAATCAGACCCCCCTGTCAGGGTAGTTGTAAGGATTAAAAATACATATTTGTTATATGTTTTAAAAACTCTAAAGCATTATACATTAGTTGTTATTATAATTATTTAAACTATTGTTTTATTAGCAATCAAGCAAAGGCAGTCAGGACTCCAGAGGGAACAATGGAAAGGGAAGGAAATGGAGAAAAGAAACTGGAAAATGAGAGGATTAAACTAAACTGAGGTCAGAGAATGTGGAAAGGATACAAGGGAAGTGGGTTTTTCCCCATGTCATGAATACGAGCTATAGAGATGATTTATTAGTATAATGAAGACTAGGATGTAAATTATAATAATGACTACTATTATTATTATTATTAACATGTATTTTGCATTTCAACAAAGTGATACATACGTGGAAAGTACTGACCCTTTAAGATATTGCCTTTTCACATGGAGTAGTTTTCTGAGTTCAGAGTGCTTTGCTCAGAGTTCTAAGAGAAACAATTACTATAGCAATTTCTTTGACATTTTTAAGATGGTTGATCATATTAAGTGGGAAAAGCTATAGTATAATGGAGAGATTTGAATATCAGAACTTTTCTGTAACTATGGGACAGATTTAATTTATCTGGTCAAAGACCAATAATGAAGATTTGGATATTAAACATAATCAAAGCTAAGGTTAGTTATTCACAGAGATGCCCTAGAGCCTGAACCCAGAAAGATAAGAGGAGAAAGAGAAGTGAAAGGGGAGGTACCTGAACTGAATCAGCTAAATTTGAAGCTCAATGCAATGCTTTTTAGAGTTTCCATTGAGGAATAATTCCAGTAGAGCAGAATAGCTTGGAAGCAGAGAATCAGAGAAGTTGTTCAGTGGATCAAGCATTTAGCCAAGTTATATGCCAAATGAGGAGTTATTCAAGCACTATTTGAATCAATTCAGTTTATCAGTGGATGCATCTGTTCAAAACAGAAGTTACATTCATCAAAGATTATTTTGGACAGCTCCTGAGATAAAAAGATGACGCTAAAGTTTATGGTTCCAGAGCTGTGAAATTCCTCCAGCTTATGAGTTTTCCTCACTCATGTGCCCAGTATCCCCCACAGGTACTAATTGTGTTGTTCAGGAACTGTGACCCAGGTTTATGTGTGGGTTGTGATATACTGATTATTCCTGAACTTTCACGTGTTATTTTTTTTATTATTTCTTTTGCCTTGTTAAATGGTTATTTTAAAGATAAAAATGTGCCATTATTTTAAGTGACCGGTTTTGTGTAAATGGAAGTATAGTCTCTGCAACCTCTAAGATTACCCCTCTGGAACCTGAGAGAATTTTTTTAAGGGTAATTTTTACTTATTTTTTTGTTTTCAACATTTACTTCCACAAGATTTTGAGTTCCAAATTTTCACCCCATCTTGCCCCTCCCCCCACCCCAAGATGACATGCATTCTAAATACCCCTTCCCTTAGTCTGCCTTCCCTTCTATCTCTTCCCCCCTTCTCTTATCCCCTTCCCCTTCAATTTTCCTGCAGGGCAGGATGGATTCTGGTACCCCATTTCCTGTATTTCTTATTTCCCAGTTGCATATGAAAACATTTTTTTTAAACATGTGTTTTTAAAACTTTGGGTTCCAAATTTTCTCCCTTCCTCCCTCCCCACCCACCCTCATTGATAAGGCAAGCAACTAAATATAGGTTATATATGTGCAGTTATGCAAAACACTTCCATAGGAGACATGCTGTGAAAAACTAACTCTATTTCCCTTAATCCTATCCTGCCCACCCATTTATTCTATTCTTTCTTTTGACCCTGTCCCTCCTTACAAGTATTTGCTTCTGATTACTCCCTTTTCCAGTATGCCCTCCTCTTTATCATTCCCCTACTCTCTTGTCCCCTTCCCCCCCCATTTTCTTGTAGGGCAAGACAGATTTCCACACCCAATTTAGTGTGTATGTTATTCCCTCCTTAAGTCAAATCCTATGAGAATAAGATTCACTCATTCCCTTTCACCTTCCCCCATTTCCCCTCCACTGTAAAAGCCTTTTCTTTTCTGTTTTTTTTGTGAGATAATTTACCCTGTTCTACCTCTCTTTCTCCTTCTCCTAGTATATTCCTCTCTCACCCCTTAATTTTATTCTCCAGATATGACCCTTTCATTTTCAACTCACCCTGTGCCCTCTATCTATCTATATCAATATATACGTACATATAATTTTTTCCCCTCCAACTACCCTAATACTGACAAAGGTCTCATGAGTTACAAATATCATCTTTCCATGCAGGAATATAAACAGTTCAACCTTAATAAGTCTCTTATGATTTTCTCTTTCCTGTTTACCTCTTCATGTTCCACTTGAGTCCTGTATTTCAAAATCAAATTTTCTATTCAACTCTGGTCTTTTCATCAAGAATGCTTGAAAGTCCTCTATTTCACTGAATGACCATTTTTTTCCCCTGCAGGATTATACTCAGTTTTGCTGGGTAGGTGATTCTTGGTTGTAATCTTATCTCCTTTGCTCTCTGGAATATTATATTCCATGCCCTGGTCCCTTAATGAAGAAGCAGCTAAATCTTTTGTTATCCTGATTGTGTTTCCACAATACTTGAATTGTTTCTTTCTGGCTGCTTGTAATATTTCCTCCTTGACCTGGGAACTCCGGAATTTGGTTACAATATTCCTAGGAGTTTTCCTTTGGGGATCTCTTTAGGAGGAGATTGGTGGATTCTTTCAATTTCTATTTTGCCCTCTGGTTCTAAAATATCAGGGCAGTTTTCCTTGATAATTTCTTGAAAGAAGATGTCAAGACTCTTTTTTTGATCATGGCTTTCAGACAGTCCAATAATTTTTAAATTATCTCTCCTGGATATATTTTCCAGGTCAGTTGTTTTTCCAATGAGATATTTCACATTGTTTTCTAATTTTTTATTCTTTTGGATTTGTTTTACAATCTCTTGATTTCTCATAAAGTCACTAGCTTCCAATTGCTCTATTCTAATTTTTAAGGAAGTATTTTCTTCAGTAATCTTTTGGACTTCCTTTTCCATTTGGCCAATTTTGCTTTTTAGGGCATTCTTCTTCTCATTGGCTTTTTGGACCTCTTTTGCCATTTGGGTTAGGATATTTTTTTAAGGTGTTATTTTCTTCAGTATTTTTTTGGGTCTCCTTTAGCAAGCTGTTGACTTGTTTTTCATGATTTTCTTGCATCACTCTCAGTTTTTCCTCTACTTCTCTTACTTGTTTCTCAAAATCCCTTTTGAGCTCTTCCAAGGCCTGGGACTGATTCATATTTTTCTTGGAGGCTTTGGATGTAGGAGGTTTGGCTCTGTTGTCTTCTTCTGGTTGTATGTTTTGATCTTCTTTGTCACCAAAGTAAGATAATACAGTCTGACTCTTTTTGCGCTGCTTGCTCATGATCCCAGCCAATTACTTGAATTTTAAACTCTTTGTTAAGGTAAAAGTCTGCTTCCAGTGTGAAGAGTATACTGTCCCAAGCTTTGGGGGTTTGTACAGCTGTTTTCAGAGACACTTCTAGGGACCTGTAAATTTTCAGTTCTTCCAAGGTGGTATGATAAGGGGCAAGGTGTTTCCTCTCCACTGCCACAGCAAGCTCCACCACACCAGTGCTCTTCCTCACCCCGGGAACGCCCCTCAGAACTGTGACCCAGATCCAAGCACCGGCAAAGCAAGAGATTCCTGCCTCGGCACTGGCAAAGAGATCCCTGCAATCCCCCTCTGATCAGCCACTTGATTCCCCCTCAATCTGTGGGCTGGAAGCTCAGGAAAAAGCTGCGGCCCTGGGACGTGCTTGAGACTTGCAGCTGAGACCTAGCTCCTCTCTCACCGCAGTCACAGACTTTTCCCACTGATCTTCTAAGTTGTCTTTGGTGTTCAGGGGTTGAGAAGTCTGGAAACTGCCACAGCTACCCGTGATTCAGTCCTCTGTACCTGAGAGAATTTGAGTGTAACTCGGGCAGTGATCCTTCTCTGGAAATCTAGACTTGCCAGTGTGAAGGCAGGTTGGAGAGAAAGACTAAGTCATAAAAATGGGGAAAAGACCCACACATTCAAAAATATTTATAGCAGCTCTTTCTATGGCAGCCAAGAATTGGAAATTGAGGGGATGCCCATCAATTGGGGAATGGATGAACAAGTTGAGGTATATGAATGTAATGGAATACTATTATGCTATAAGAAATGATGAGCAGGCAGCCTTCAAAAAAACTTGGAAAGACTTAAATGAACTGATGCAGAGTGAAATGAGCAGAACCAGGAGAACATTGTACACAGTAACAGTTACATTATGGGATGACTGACTTTGATAGACTTGGCTCTTCACAGCAGTGCAAGAATCTAAGACAACTCCAAAAGATTCATGATAGAAATTGCTATCCACACCCAGAGAAAGAAATATGGAGTCTGAATACAGATGGAAGCATACTATTTGCTTTTCCTTTCCTTTGTTTTTTTATTGCTTCATTCTTGTAGTTCCTCCCATTAGTTCTAATTGTTCTTTACATTGTGACTAATGAGAAAATATGCTTAACATGAATGTATATGTAGAACCTATATCAGAATGTATGCCATCTTGGGGTGGGGGGGGAAGAAATGGGAGGGGGTGAAAATATAAAACTCAAAATTTTATGGAAGTGAATGTCAAAAACTAAAAATAAATTATGGATAAATAAATAAAAAGACTAAATCCAGAGAGAGAGTGGACTGTCACAGCCTGTGTGAGAGATATTAGATGGCACAGTAGGTGTGGTTACCCCATATACTCATTACACATAAATTGTCTCATTTAATCATCCTGGGCCTTAATTATTTAGACCAAACTACAGTCATTCATTAGATAAATTCATTCCTCCTGTTTGTATGCATTCTTTTGACAGGGTTTGAAAATGTGCTATTTAAGTGTGAAATAACATTTTCAGGAGGTTAGGTGAGAAGCTGCAGGCTGACAGAGACAGAGATAAAAAAAAACAAGCTATTTAAAATGGACTCAATGCACATCTTTACTAAAATACATTACATTCCAATTTTAAAGGATTTTCATTTTTCACTGCATGGGGTTGTTTTTACAGTATTGGGTAGATAGAAATAGACTAGAAGAGTAGGCAGGATATGCTTAGTAAGTCTCAGGAGATCAAAGACTGGATTACATCGAGGGAAGGGAATTAGAAGACAGAAGATAGAAGTCTACTAAAACTTGGCATGTAAGTAGCAAATACCATTAGTCCAAATGAAAGGAAGGCTTGTCTAATCAGAATGTTTACCTAGGCCTGAGTGACCTGCCTTTGTTGATGGTACTATGTTGGAACTCAGAGTGTCTTAAACTGCTAAAACACAAATTCTGGTTAGGTGAAGAAATTGATTTCTGCCACCATCCAGGAAACTTAAGCTGTATTTTATTGTTAGGGAATCATCACAAGTAATTGTCCATATGGCAATAACAATAGACCCAAACAACCTTAGGCCTAAACAACCTCAAGCGTATTGTTTTAGACTGATTACATTTTCTTTTCAATAGTTTCATTTTGTAAAATCTCAGGAATGTTTTGAATGGCAGGAATCAAATCCTCTCTCAAACCCTGCCAAGTTATCCTGCCAGTACCTTGTATAAGGATGGAGAGAAAAGGTAGCAAGCAGGCACACCCCTATTTGGGAGGCAACTGATGTGTGCCTAAACCTTCAGGCTACTGAAATGCTGTACATTCTTCCCTTTAATACAAAGCTGGAAATACAGCCTTTGCTGACTTTAAACAACAAGAGATCTACAGTTCGGACATGTTCAGTTTAATTGTGCTCCTGAAGTAGTTCAAATATAATTCCTGTGGGGTTAGGAAGTCTTAGGCTGAAAGCCTCATGGATAGCAATATGGCAATATAGCAATATAACCTTCCAGTACAAAGCATAACTATGTATCTTCTGTTTGGCTATTTTAGAACAGCTCCTATATAAGAGAGTTTGTATTATGTAGGGCTTTTTTTTTTTCCCAATATGCCAGCCAATTTTAACACACTTTAAGGTTCTAATGAATGTGTTTTTTTTAAAGATCAGGAATATTGACAATGTTAATTCTGATGATGGCATTGGAGGATGTAATGAGTAGAATTATCTGTATTAGAAGAAGATTATGATTTCTAATTTTCTAATTACTCCTTTTGGCTAATTTATCTTCCTTCTGCAGGTAATCTCCTCTTTTCACAATTTTGCATTTTGCCCATCTACCCTTTCATCTAAAAGCATGGTGAAATACACGTGTTTTGCCTTTTCCTATGGTTATCTAGTCCTACATCAACTTCTAGTAGGTCTAAGGAAAATAGAAGAATATAATTCAATTTATATGTCACCTTATAGAACCTTACAGCGCATCCTTGGTGGCTAAAAGTATAACTACATAAAGAAGAATCTTTTAAAACCACACTATAAGACAGCATATGATGTGAATTGGTTCTTTCCCTGCAATGAATACTCCTTATCTAAGTACCCTTATTTTTTACCCAGGTATTCAGTTTCTATTACTGTCATTATGACTCCCATACTGAAACTCAGCAGTAGAATATAAACTTTCAGAAGAAAGGGCCTAATTTTTTTTCTTTTTCTATTTATATCCCCAGAGGAATAGCACAGTGTCTTTCACATAATAGCCTGGCTGGACTGAATTCAGCAAATATTTATTAAGTGACTACTATGGACAGGTCATTTAGCCTTTTAGTGCCTCCAGATAACTCTTTATGACTATAAATTATAATCAACCATCAATCAACAAGCACTGTGCTACAGAGAAATTGACAATCTGCATTGATGGTGGGACTTTCCTAATGCGGAATCTCTTAGACTGATGGAATCACAGTTCTAAATCCTCTTTTCCCACAGATACACAGATACACATAAACACATACTTGCATGCACATGCACATGCACATGCGGTACTATGGCAAGTATTACACAATAACATAATCCCAGGCCACCCAAGGAATTAATATTCTAATAGTGAGCTATATTATCTAAAAAAACCATTGGCATTCCATATGTTTATCATACATGACTAGTCCATCTTGGAGCCTTACTTACCTAATTGAAAAATACACCAGCATATATACCTTCCTCCCTTCATATACAGCAAGAAGCTGTAGTGTAACTAGAAGAAACTGCCATGACTCAGGACTTACCTTCACTTATTCTCTGTAGTCCCAACTTTAAGAAGACCAGAATTTGTACCATACCACACTGAGCTATCAGATGGATCTTTAGCAAATGTATTTAGTTGGTGCTAAACCTACTAGTGACTACTAGTGAACATATATGATAGCTCTGGCACAGCTGGAGACAACTGTGAACAAAAATTCTCCCATAAGTTTGACAGATACCACCAACAAATTTTCCCCAAACCCACCTCAAGTTGTAACTTACATTGTCAGCTCCTCCCATTAATCAGTGGCATGTATCGCAATAACTCACTTTTAAAAACCTACTTACACTGAGACTTTGGAGAAAAATAGACATTCCTTTGTAAAAGCTGAAGGACTGTGTCCTAAATTTGTCTTTCCTAACATGTAAAAGTACATTTTAACTGTGCTTTTTTGGAAATAATTTCTCCTGATACTGTTGTCCAACAGATTAGTGACTATAATGATGGGCTGTGCCAGCATTTTAGGTTCAAGGGGGAATCTATTCAATATTCATTAAAAAGGTCAGAGTAGTCCAAAAATTATTTATTATTGTTAAAAATTTAGTAATTATTCAAATATATTCTAATACATATATATTACAAATATATGTAAAAAGTAACACTCAATAAATATTTGTTGAATAATTATATAAAAATGAACATTAAACTTTAGAAAGCACTTGTCTATTCCCAATTCAAAAAAAAGATGTAATAGAACATGCAGCCTTCAAAGTTGACTTGTTCATTGTAGCCATTCTTATGTCAAAAGAGACTTCTGAGTTGTGAACATACAAACTAACAATCTGTAATATAGTTAAAGGAATTAAAAAAAAATAATTAGATTGCACAAGTGAAATGTGAAGGTAAAATGAATGATTTTTTACTATTCACTACAAGAATCAACAAAATTAATATGCACCTCTAATGAAATAAATATATGTATAATGTTTCATGGTATTCAAAGTCTTTAATATCCATTATCTCATTAGATTTTCATAGCAATCTTGTTTTCCCAGAATTTTTATCCATATTTTAAAGATAAGGTAACTGGGGAAGGAAGGAAACTGAGTAACAAATTATTTAAATGAGTTGAAAAAGAGAATTTCAAAGAGAGGAAGTAGGTATTAAGAAAAACCCCACTTACAAAACATTTTGCTTAGCTCTGTTTCTCTGTACACATTCATGGATCGTCATTCCACAGAAGTAACTGGTAGGGGGATGGAGGGAAAGGGAATGTGCCTGGCACTATGATAAAAACTTTACAAATATTATCTCATTTGATCCTCACAACTACCCTGAGAGGTAGGTGTTATCCCCAAATTATAGATGAGGAAACTGAGGTAGAAGTTAAGGGACTTGCTCAGGGTCACACAGCTACTAAGAATATAAGGCTGGGTTTGAACTGAGATTTTTCTGTCTTCAGTCCCAGAACTCTATCTACTGCTCTACCAGTTGCTTCTTGTTATTTCTTCCAGCAATCATTGCTGTTTATGTGAGCCTTTCCTGTTTGGTAGTACCTTCTTGAGTTTGTACTTTGCTGCCAGAGATTTAAAGAGCCCAAGATTGTCACCATGCCACGAGGAGGCCTTAAACAGAACTTTAGCATATGGATTTGGTTGTTTCAGGCTGTCATGAAGCACCAGTGGAATCTTTGCAAGTACCTCAACAGCCTGATGCTTGCCCATTATTGAATCACTAACCTGTACCCAAAACCCTATTACAATCCCGGTTTTTGATCCTGTTTCTGAGTCAAATATTCTTCCTGTTTTTAACTCTTTCAGATATGCTATTCACCTGTTCATTCTTGATCTTGACTATTAAGATTATGATTCTGATTTTTATCTGTACAGAAATATTCCAGCTGCAATTCTCAGAAATTAGTAAAGGTTCAATTAGGACCTTCCATTTCAGCCTCTAATGAGGCTTCACCTTGAGGAAAAGTATGCATTGTTCTTATGAGACGTAGTGTTGTAAATAGAAAGAACACTGGACTTGGAATCAGAGGAGCTCAGTTCTAGTCATGTCTCTTGTTATATATTATTCTAATGATCACCAAAAACTAGAATCTTTAACTAGAAATTGCTGAAAATTCACTTTTCTGCATATAATTCTTTATAAGAAAATATTAATTCTGATAACATCACTTTTACTAACATAGTAACTATGAAATAACCCATAAAATGCAGTACACAAAATAAAATTGGTAACATGCAAAACATTTTTCTCGCTAATACTTCCCTAGAATTCTGTGACCCTTGTACTAACATCTTAATAAAAATAACATTGATTTCAGGCAATATTCCCTTTTCATAATACATGAAATCTACAGTACTATCAATACTTTTCTCTTTTTTGTAGATATGACAAATCATTGATTTGTTAACACCAAACTTATGGCCCACAGAGGCTGCAGACATTCCAGCATGATGTTGATCTAACACCTTTCTTGTTTCACTAAGTCACACTTTTGCATACTTGAGCTTCAAGGCCAAAGACTTGTGCTGTGCTTTGGAGGCATAATTGCAACATAAAACTTGAGTTTTAAAGGCAAAGAATGAACATATACAATGGATACATGGTGAGCTCTTTATAATGGTAGGGTGAACAAGATCTGGAGAAGCACCCAGTAGGATACTAGCTGCCCCACAAACTTGCCTGCATTGTGCCTCTCATTTTTTTTTCTGTTCTATGAGTAGTCAAAAATGTGTGCAGTTGCCAATGTGAAAATGAAAATGAGGTTACCAATAAAATCACACAAGCGTTTGAAGTCATGGAAGTTAAACATATGAATATTGAGGATTGACTGTATGTAAATATACATATATGTATATTCATACATTTATCTATACATATCTGTATGTATATGAGGGAAGGAGTATGATAGGCATATATATGGCACTTATTATGTGCCAGGCACTATGTTCAATGCTTTTAAAAATATTATCTCATTTGATCCTCACGAAGTCCCTTGAGGTAGGTGCTATTATTATCCCCTTTTTATAATAGAGGAAACTGAGGCAAACAGAGGTTAAGTGACTTGCCCAAGGTCATACAGCTAATAAGTGTCTGAGGTCAGATTTGAATTCAGGTACCCATGTCTCCAGGTCTAGTACTTTATCCACTGCACCACTAGCTGCCTAACTGACTCTATATGTGACAACAAATAAATATATATACACACACACATATATATACATGTATATAATATATATCATTATATATATAATATATATTATATATAACATATATATAATTATATATATAATACATATATACATTTATAATACATCTATTTTTGTATGCATTTTTGCTTGTGAATATTTGCATTTATCTGTGATCTCACCAATTTGGAAATTCTCTCTAATAAATCAAATTGCAACACATCCCTGTGTGCCCAATCAATGTGACTTCTGTGTGTTTTCCTGTAAGTTTTCCAAGTGGGCATTGCCATATCCCAAGTTCTAGAGACTGTCCTTGCTTTCTCCAGTCATCATTAGAATATGAGAGGAATACACAGGCTGTCCACCTATCATCTCCTCTCCCCTGATACCCTTCTCTTCTTATTTTCCTGTCCTACATTTTCTTGGCAATATATTTTTACTCCTTCAGAGTTCCTCATGGGTTATAGGTTGTAGCTTGTCAATACTCACTATGCATCTTTCCATCTATCACATTTTTAGTGCGATATGTATTTTTAATTTTCAGGGACTTGTATTCTCCACTTTGCTTCCATATATATGAAACATGACATTTCACCTCTGGACTTTGGGCTATGAAAAATGATTGATTTCTCTGGAGACAAGGTGACCTCCCTGGATGAAACATGCTAGGTTAAACTGATAATGCTGACAGAGGAAGAAATTCCTTAAAGTTTCAGTGGTAGAGAAATACATTTCATTTCTGAGAAGGCTGAAATCTAAGTTGAGAAAGAGAAAGAGAAACTGTATACAGACCACCCAACTAGTGCAATGAAAACATGAAAAACGCTTGTCAGAGCAAGTGTGACAGGGAGGAGAGCCATATGACCCCAAGATATCTCCTTTCTCATAGAAAATCCTCTTCTCTTTTTTTCCCCTTTGAAATTTAAGAGCTCAAAGCTATGATTTTAAGGCTATATTTTGACTATGGAGTATATTTTGACTATGGGAGTATAACTGACACTTTCATTTCATGTATCCCTCAGAGTCACTTTTTAGTTTTATTTCTACATTATTTAATTAACTTTTCTTCTCAGCAGTAGGAAGCATTTGACACACAGCAAAATAATCTGCCTCTCTGCCTCTCCTGGTCTTATAATTGCCTTATAATTGCATTTCAGGCTCCTTTTAGTAGCAGACAATTGTAGCAGCAGAGCATTCCAGTAAAAGGAGCTGTTTCTCAGAAGTCCAGTTTAAAAAGCATTTCTCTAAATTGAAGTTTCATTCTTTTTATGAAGTGAGAATGCTCTAAAAATTCCATTCAGGCATGAGTCTTCTGTGTGCATCACATATTTCACTGTGCTGCTATCAGTAATAAAAAGTGATTACTTGTCCACTGGACATGCTATAAATGTTTCAAGCACATAATACAGTTACCAAAAAGTCTCCAAGCAAACTGTACTTTCTAGTTGTTGTTGTTGTTTTTTAAAGTAGTCTTATGAAACTCTAATTTCTAGATACCTACATAACTTAGGAAAATCAAATTATGAACTTTAGGTCTTGAAGGGACTTTAGAGGTCCAACATATCATGGCATTACCCTGCCTTTTCCAAATGGCATTTCTGTACCTTTTCTCATACATGGCACTCCATTTCTCATCTTAGACTTTACACTTGTCCTTCCCCATGTCTGGAATATGCCTTCTTCACTTCTGCCTCATGGAATCCATCACTTCCTGGAAGCTTAATCACCATCTTTTATCTGGAGTCTTCTTTTGCTGATTCATCATCTATGTCACATGTTTTATTTGTCTGATTTCTCCCACAGATATCCCTTTCACTTAAAGAAACTTTTTTCCAACTGTATAACACTATCTTCATTAGCCTAGGTCATTGCATTGATCACAGTCCTGAAATCCTTCAAAGTTTTGCCTTTACAATGTTCAATCCTAGGCACTTTTTCTTTAACTTAGATGAAGCTCAGTTTCCTCTTCTATAAAATGGGGCTAATAGCTCCTCCCTCAGAATTGTTGTGTGGATCAAATAAGATAAGACATGTGCTTTGCACCTTTAAGGCATTACAATAAATGTTATCCATCATGTAAGGACCCAAATTGAAGAAAATTACCAGGCTATTCTGAAGGAAGAACAGGTTGAAAGTAGGAAAAAAATATTCAGATGTATAGGTGGGTCTGTGTCAAATTAAACTATACAACACTACATAGTGTGTAGTTGAGTGATTGATGTCCTTTGCACTCTGTTTGTACCTTTCAGTTCATGCTTAATTAAAGTCATTTAAGCATTGTTCATGGTAGATTTGTGGCATACTGGAGAGGTTTCTGTGGGGGAAGAGTACTGCATCTATAGCTAAGAGAAGCACAGGATGTGCTCATTGGAAGAGAATCTTTTCCCTTTGGACAGTGGTAGTCATGGCACAAATTATTCAAGAAGCAAAATGACAGAAGATGTTTCTGCATTTAAGCCACTGTGGTCCCATTTGATTACAAGCCAGAAGATACTTAAAGAAAACCTAACCTATATCCTGGTTTGTTTAAAATTAACGAATTATATAAACAATAAAAACTTTTCTGTAATAACTGAGTTCTGTTAAGACTTCTAAAAGCCAGTGAGGGATGGATGAGCCATAATCTTCCAGAGGAGAAGAGAAGAACATTTTAATAACTAAAAGTGCAATAATAGAGCTCTTTTACAGAAAAAATATTAATGGGAATTCAGCCCAAGATATTACCATGAGCCAAATCCTTAAGAACTTGACTAACTTAAGAACTTAGTTGTTTCTTTCTGGAAAATTCAGTTCTTATAGAATTTGCTTTCAATCCTTTGAGCTTGAAATATCCACATACATACATATGTGTATATATATATATATATATATAGAGAGAGAGAGAGAGAGAGAAGAAAGAAAGAAAGAAAGAAAAGAAAGAAAGAAAGAAAGAAAGAAAGAAAGAAAGAAAGAAAGAAA
>NW_020954636.1:3809064-3882529 GCF_900497805.2 Vombatus ursinus | reverse complement strand
GAAAGAAAGAAAGAAAGAAAGAAAGAAAGAAAGAAAGAAAGAAAGAAGGGGGCAGGGTAAAGTGTTACTTTTAGTAGTACAGAGCAGAGAATTCATCACATATAATTCAGGTTTGAGATATTCAATGCTTCTGACTATGTGCAGATGTAAAGCAAATACTATACACAATCAAAACTATGCATATTTTTTTACACCACTACTATAACTTCTGAAAGAGACCTTATTTATTGAATGACAGGCCAATACTAATGTCTTTATCCTTTTTTCAAACTTGAATCCTTCAGTTATACTGAGTAGTTTAAATAATAGCACTAAACTCTGATATCTTCCTCATACTTGTATATTATTTTATAATTTACAAAATGATTCAATGTTATCTCATTTTATCCTTTCAACAGTCATGTGAGCATAGTTTGTTGTTGTTGTTCAGTTGTTTTAGTCGTGTCTAACTCTTCATGACCTCACTTAGGGTTTTCTGGGCAAAGATACCAGATTGGTTTATCATTTCCTTCTCTAGCTTATTTTATAGATAAGACACTGAGGCGAACAGGGTTAAATGACTTGCCCAGGGTCATATAGCTAGTAAGCATCTGAGACTACATTTAAACTCAGGAAGATGAGTATTCCTGGCTCCAATCTTGGCACTCTGTCTACTATACCACCTAGCCACCCTTAGCATAGGTAGTAAAAGTATTATTGTCTTCATTTTTCAAATAAGGACAAAAATGACTCACTCTCATTGATATAGCACTTTACAATTGATAATATATTTTAATACATTATCTTATTTCTCCCTCATAACAATCTTTTGAGGATAGGTAGAGTTAGCATTGTTAGCATCATTTATGAAGTGAGGAAACTGAAGCTTGGAGAGACTTTCCAATGCTTTGACAGCTAGTAAGAAGCAAAACTAGTTCAGAAATACAGACCCTGTGATCAAAAGTCTAGGGCTGTTTCTACTGGACCACATGAGCAGCTGGTGTATTTTAAGGTGAGCAACAATTCCAAATGTACTTTTGAATGTCTCAGCTCCACTAGAAGTGTTGTCTGTTATCTGAGTGTGACCCAATGGCCCTAACAGCGATACTTTGGGCCAAAGGCCAACGTGAAAATAATACAGAGAGTGCAGAAATGAGTTGAATAATATGTGGCTTATAAATGTTTAGAAAGTGAGATATGTAAAACTGCTTCATTACTTAATACCCTTCACTATAGGCTTTCACCTGCTTTCACCAGCTTTATTTTACAGACAAATAAAAAGAGATGTAAGAAATCTTCCCCAGTTTATGATGGAAGATCTTTTAGTTTATATTGTTGTTGATGATGGTGTGGTGGTGGTGATAATTAGCTTTGAAATAGCACTTTAATTTTTGCAAAGGGCTTTGCAAATATAACCTCATTTGATCTTTACAACAACCCTGTGAGGTAGGTGCTATTATTAGCCCCACTTTATAGATGAGGAAACTGAGGCAGACAGGCATTAAGTGACTTGTCCAGGGGCATAAGAGTCTCAGGCAGAATTTGAATTCAGTTTTTCCTGACTCCAAATCTAGTACTCTATCCATTCTATCATGATTTTTCCTGAATTTGTCTTATCTATTATTTATCACAATTCAATAATATGAGGTGATGTTCATCTACCATAATTTGTTCAGACAATCCCCATGCAATAAGAAGCTGTTTTTTCCCCTCTTGAAATTATTTTGCATATACTTGTACTTGTACATATACTTGTACTTCCTTACTTTATGCATATTGTATTTCCCAGTAGAATATAAACTTCTTGAGAGTAGGGATTGCTTCATCTCTTGCCTTTCTATCCCTAACATCTAGCATAGTATCTTGTACAAGCATTTAAATGTGTAGTTGTATAGGCTTAAATAAATGTATGGGCATAAATAAATAAGAAGTGTAAATAAAGAGGTTAAAGTAAATGGCAAATGAATATGCAGGCATTAATAAATGGTAGGGGCAGCTAGATGGTGCAGTGGATAGAACACTGGCCCTGAAGTCAGGAGTAGGTGAGTTCAAATCTGGCCTCAGACCAAACAATTGACACTTACTAGCTGTGTGACCCTGGGAAAGTCACTTAACCTCAATTGTCTAAAAATAAACAAATAAACAAACAAATAAATAAATGTTGAAGAATTGACAAGAAATTGTTTCTAGGTTTTTTTTTTTTTATCACAAACGTTTTACTAAGCATATTTTGACATGTATAGATCTTATTTTCTACCTTTGACATTGCCCAGTTCTGGCCTCAATTAATTGAAAGACAGCATAGTTTTGTGATTTTGCTTGCATCACTCCCAGCTGTATCTGAAAACCTAATTTAGAACTACAGCATATCAGCAGATTATAACCCTTCTTAGTTCTCCTAGGTCCCATTATCCATCCTATACTCTTCTTTGCCCCCTTGTTTCACCTTTCATTACCTATTTTCATTGTCCATCTTTTCCAGTATGTAATTCCATCAAATTGCCCTGCCTTTGAGACGGTGTTGGATTGTCTCGAAAAAGTGGACTAGGCCAATTTCCATGATTTCAGGCCACTAAGTAGTTTTCAGGACCATTGCAGACCATTGCTGCTATTTAGCTCAACGTCCACTCTTCCACTCCACCCATCAGAAATGTACACTAAGTAGAGGTTACCCAGAAAGCATGAGTCAAATATCCCATTAGTTTCTAGAATAGCGAAAATTGCACCCCCTTTCTCTGAGATTCCTTCATCTGTTTAGGCAAGGGTTTGGTATTTGTAACTCTTGAGGATTCAGCAGAAATGACACCAGCCAAAGGAAGCTAGGTGGTGCAGTGGAGGGAGTGCTGGGCCTAGAGTCAGGACAGTTCAGTTCAAATCAAGCCTCAAATACTTACTTTGAAACCCTGGCAAATGACTTATTGTCTATTTCCCTCAGATTCCTCATCTGTAAAATGGACTAATGACAGCTCCTACCTCCCAGGATTGTTGTGAGGATAAAATGAGAAAACATTCATAAAGCACTTTGTAAACTTTAAAGCACTGTAACAATGGTAGTTATTGTCATCATCGTCATCATAATCATCTCTAATTTATATACCTAATAGAATTCTATACATATTGCCAGTGCTCAACCAATATTGATTGATTGATTTGTACCATAATGGACTGTGTTCAGCAACTTCAAAACATGAACTGACCTTACTGACAAAGTCGGTAGAGCTAAAAATAAACTATCCATTCATTGCTTTCCCAGTGTAAAACCAAAGGTAGTGTTTTACTGCAAAACTAAGCTAAAGTTTCTTGAAATAAGAAATGCCCACAAGAATCATAATTTTCTAGTTTTATATTCCTTTTGAATTGTTTTGGTATGTACACAACAGAATGCAAACAGTTCCTTAAAGGCAACTATTTCACTTCTGATATAATTTAATTCAAAATACATAAAATTTCAAATGCATTGTTTGTCACTGGGAAATAATGTAATATTCATTATTTGCAAGTTTGGGGGATAAAATTCCAAAAAAAGCAAGTATTTGGACATACTGAAAGAATTCAATTTTAGTGCATTTTAAGGGTACTTTTGTTGATTAATGTATTGTTGTTTCTTTTTCATAAACTTATAAGACCACTAAGCAAAATCAATTGTTAGCTGCCTGTAAAATAATCAGTTCAAAAACAGCTTAATCTATTGGATTTATAACAATAACAATTTTTCAGGTTTCTCTGGGTAATCATAATAACACCTACAAAGTGAGAGAATTTCAAATCCACAATTCTAAGCTCCAAAATGTCCAACTTTTCATGTTTACATTGTGTTTCTCTTAGTGTTAGTATTTTAAAATGAAATTATAATGTTGACTTATGAAAGGTATTCCAATGTATAACATCTCACTGCTCTTCAGAATTAACCACTCAACAGTATTTGTTGAATAGTTAACTACTACACCTACCTATTATACAAAGAATTATGGAAGGTATAAAAGCAGATATTATCCCTGTCCTCAATGATCTTATAACCTAAGTGGGGAAACAAGACAAACATGTGTGGAACTCAAAAGATACATATAGAGGGATAGTGGGAAATTGAATCCAATGAGTGGACATGACTAGGTTACATAAAGCTTTAAACACCAAGAACCTCAAATGCCAAAGCAGTTTGGTCTTGCTGTAGTTGGCAATAGGGAGTTATTGCAACTTTTTGAGCTGGACAGGGAAATGAAGAAAACAGTACTCTAAAAGATTTAGCTTGGCAGTGGTTGGAAAGGGAAGAATATGGAATCAGGAGAGCCATTAAGCAGGGTCTTTCTGGAAATAATCCAGGAATTAAATGAAAGATAGACTGGACCCTATATGATATTGGTAGTGGGAATGGAGGTGGAAAGAGGGAGTTGAAATAAATTTTTCAGAGGATGATGAAATAAACAAGGTGATAGAGAGTCAAGGGTGAAAATCCAAAGAAAACTCCAAAAAAAGTTGGAGGAAACCAAGAAATGGGAAATGTTAGGTGAGAGAAGAGATGGCAATAATTGTCATTAATAAAGCAATGCAAGTTTGAGGCTCTGAAACACAACTATGTGATATAGAAGTATACTTTCATTTATTCAGGATAGAGGCTCATTTTTTGATAACACATTCTCAATATTGGAATTTTTGCATTGTGTCCAATCTACATTTATTATTTAAGAGATGAGACAGTTGCACAGTCAGGGAATGGTCTGTTGGTAGGGATATGATATCAAGAGATATAGCTAGCATATTGGTTATACCGCTTTGTACAATTTATAGGAATTCATAAGCAAGAACTGTTTAAGATTGAGAAGGATGGATGGATTGCAATCTGTATCACTGAATGGATTGTCTATGTAAATGAGATCAGAGATCTGTTAAAGCATCTAACATGTAATCCTCATATACTTTCTTAAAGTCTGTTGAAATTTTTCAATGTTTGTGTGGAACCAGACTCATCAACCATTTTCATGATCTCTTTTCTTGATAACATATGTTTATCTTGTCCTATACTTTCTAGCTTTTAAATCATTTTACATGTCATTTCCTAGACTGATCTCCCAATTCATCTTCTCACAACTGTGTTACTAATAATAAGCATGGCCAAATGATTTGGCAATAATACCTGGTTATAGAGAAGCAAAAAATGTATAGAAGAGACAAGATAGCTTTGGAAATTAAGGCCACATGGCTACTGGATGAGAAACAGATATCAGATTGTGTCAAAGTTAGTGACCATCTTCTTAGAATCTCTGCATGCAGTAAACAAAATTACTGGTGATGCCACTCCCTTGCTCTACCCAACCCCCACACACAATGGCTACTTATAGCCTATAAAATAATTTTTCTGTCTTATTTAGTACTACTTTTAATGTAATGTATTTTTGCCAAACTGAACTATTACATATCCCCTGATTTCATTTTGCATTCTCCCACCTCTACACTTTCACACCAGACATCTTCCATACTAAGAGCATTATTTCATCACACTTCCAGCTGTTTGTACACCCAGGAATATAGCTGTTAGTTAAACTGAAATGAATGGGGAGGAGGGAAAGGAGTACAGGTAGAGTTGAGAGAATAGCCTTATATGTTACCATTTTAAGTTGTAGACAAATTCTTTGATTCATAGGCTCATAGATAACAATGACTGAAGTGGACATTAAAAAATCCTCTAGTTCAACTTCCTCATTTTATAGATGAGGAAACTAAGACACACAGAGAAATTGCTTGCTCAAAGTCACTCAGCAAATTGTGTGTTTCTTCTAAAAATAAAATCTAGCTATTTTTGGGGGGAAACCTTTTGTTATGGCAATGCACTACGGGAAAAATATCAATATCAAAATATTAAAGGGCCAACTTAGACATAATGATTTAATTGGGAATAGAAACTGGGGTATAAACCTCAGGAATAGAATGGGAGCTCCAAACTGAAGGCTATATATTTTCTCTTCAAAACTTCTCAAACCTCTTCAGAATAGGAATTATGTGCCAAAGACAAAGCAAGTACATCTGTCTTTATGGTCTAGGACACCAAGAACCCAAACAAAGAAAAAACTTGTTAAACTAATGGCAGAGAAGGCAAATCCCTAACATCCCTAACCCCAACAGACTCACTCAACACCATTTCCCCCACCACCCACCATGCTCCTAGCAGCAGAGGTATACAACCATCTCCACAAACTTGTAGCAGAATTCAGTTCTACAGTTGAATTCTCCCCTTTCCCAAAGAGGAGAAATTTACTTAGGCTATGACAGCAGTAAATAAGCAGTGAAACATAAATGAGTAATGGTATTGCCCTGTGTTGCAAAAGATTTTAGCCTGAGAATTGATGAACAGAGGGAATTGGGGCAGGAAACATTTCTGGGTTTGTGTAGTACTGCACTAAGCCTGAAAGAATCCACTTTCAAGAGGCAACTAATTTTGTCCCCAAAAAAAGTCACTTGAGGAAAAGATCTAAGATGATGAACCATGAATTGCCCAGCATGGAAGGAAGCTGAGACAGCTTGTAGATCTAACCTCCAGGGAAACCACCATCAAAGGAGAGGGAATCAATTTGAGCTACAGAGGAAAAAATAAAGAAAAAAGGCTGAAAGTATCAAAGATCTCAGGAAGAAGAAAACTCAGTTAAAGATCTTGAGTTTACTGATAAATTAACAGGAAAGAAATTAGTAACAGAAGGGAAAATGGCTTTCACATGAGGGAAAAGAGTTCAGGAATCTATGAATAAGTATTACAAGACAAAAGAAAATGAATAAATGCCTGATCACGCAGAAGACTGTGGATTCCCAACAAATTAGATGCCTACAGCAGGATGTTCCTGAAACTGTTCATTCAGAATGGAAAATTTTCTATGGGAGCACATTTTTATGGGTTATAGAAAGGATTTTTTTCCTTTTAGAGAGAGACTTGATCTAAGGATAATTTGTTCTATATCAAGATAGAATATCCCAACAGAATTAATTTTTTTTGACAATAAGATCAACAAAATAACATGAACAAAGATATATCATAAATATGTGTTAGAGTATGACATCTTTTTGAGGTATGATAAAGCTCTTAATTTAAATTTAAGGTGTTCATTTATATAGAAATCCCAAGGACCCAAAATACAGCCAAAAGTCAGAAATGATTTTTTTTAATTGTTCCAACCTCTACTAGTAAAATCTCAGTCGGGTTATTCATGGGAGGGCTTCTCCCTCAGAACCTATTACAGTTCTTCCTGCAATATCATAGGGGTTAGAGGTGTTACTCCTGCAATGTGGAAAATCTGTGTAAAATTGTTTGATCCTCTCTTTGCTCCTGAGAAGAAGTCTGATTTTTTTTTCTTTTTCTTTTGTGGGGTGTTTACAGTACCTTATTGTAAAATTTGGATTAAGTATTTGTTCATAGGATCTGTGTCATCTGTTGGCCTTTGCATGTCATCTGCATCTTCCACAAAACTCCCCCCAAATTCCCATTTCTTGTGTTTCTTATACTAACTCATGATATATTGAAACTGTGATGGGGAAAATTGCAGTGTGGAAGAGATAACTGTATTAAATTTTGGATACCACAAGACTGGTTATCTAGTTTCCTAGCCTACAACAGGTTAGAAGCAGCAAATGGAAATAGTTGGTGTGTTAGAAGTGGTTGCTAAAGATGATCACACTAGGGGCAGCTAGGTGGCACAGTGGATACAGCACCAGCCCTAAAGTCAGGAGGACTTGAAGTTCAAATCTGGCCTCAGAGCAAACATTTGACACATACTAGCTGTGTGACTCTGGGCAAGTCACTTAACCCCAATTGCCTTTAAAAAAAAAAAGATGATCACACTGATAGTAAATGACAGTTAACAAGCTGTCGTTGAGGGAAGAGAGAGTAAATCTATTTTAAAATTCACACACATACACACGCACATACAAGAACTAAAAACATTTGGTAGTATATATAGCCTTGCATATGGTCTTACACAGCTGAAGATAATATTATGTTATATATTTATACTTATTAGATATTATATTAATAATTATCAAATACAGTATAGAATAACTGGCAGAACTGAAGTCTCATTCCGTTATTTGCTTCCATGTGTGATTAAGGCAGACAGAGCATTTGACTTGGAGTCAGGAGACCCAGTTACATTGATGGAAGTGGATGAAGAATGCCTTTTGACACACAATTGGATGGACAGCTCAGAGCTTCTCCATCAGTAAACATCTCTTGGACAGATTTTCTGAATGGACAATAAACTAAGCCCAGAATTGGACAGGAGGAGGTGAGTAGGCTTTATTGCCTTTGGGATATTGCACAATTATTTTAATAACTGTAAGATTCAACTTGAAACAAAGGACTATCTTTTAATATCAATATTCTGTTGATACCACACTAGACAACTCAATAAATACTTCTTAAATACTGACAATATGCAAGTTATTGTGCTGGTTTCTGGGGATACAAATAAAAGAAATGAAATATTTCCTGCCCTGGAACAGTTTGTATTCTATTGAATTGCTGGGAGTCATTGAATAGTACAGAATTTAAATAATTAAGGTAGGAGGTTTTCCAAATGATAATGAAGTGGTTTTCAGTAGGCTGAAACATAATTGGAATTGAGCAAGATGATCGGTATAAAAAGTGTCATCAAAGAGCATATTGTTGACCACATAGAAGTCTGTCTAGTCATGCAATAACAATGAGGTAAAACTAATCTAATCACTGTATGCTTCACAGGAATCCATATAATATCAAGACACATAGATGATGATCTCAATACGTTGGACAAATATGGGCAGGAATTATTCAGGATGAAAATGTAGTAGTCAGTAGCATTGAAAGAAGCACCCACACCAATGATGCCAAAGAGGTAATATTAAAGTATTATCAGTTTCACTAAACAGCTATATGACATCTTTTTGCTTTATAGATATTTTATGATTGTTATGTTAGTTTCAACAGGGTTTGACGTGTATTTGATGGCAGAGTTGGAACAGTGTGAACTGCTGAGTTCTGTCAGATATACTGCCTATTCTGTTTCTTCTGCTGTGGGGTCAGGACTCTGAAATGAAATCCAGCTTAGCCTTCACAACTGGCTGTCAGTTTTTGATTGTACTTTCTTGGTTTCTTGACCCAAAGCTTGTTGTTGTTTGCCCTTCCTTGGTCCTGGACTTTTATCATCAGATTTAATTCATTTGTCATACTGGAAAGTGAAAGGTACTCCCTGAGACACAAAACATTTTATCAAATAAGTCCACCAGACACAGAGAGTGAGAATGCTAAGGCAAGCAGCCCATCCTTTCCAGATCAGCCTCACCTTGATTGACTGTTTTCCATAAATCAAGTATTCTTCCTGCTAATATTTGGTATCCATGGAAGTCATTTTGTCCTTGGATAATGTGAATATTAATACCTCTTTACTTTCATAAGTGATGGAAGGAGCAAACTTGTATTTTTAATAGTCTTTTAAATTCTTGAAATTAGAGACTTTTTTGTATTCCTGGTGTTTAGAATAGTTCCTTGCATACAGTAAGCACTGAATAACTATTGAATTGAACTAATTTTATTTTAAAGAATGAACTAAGCAAACTGTTTAAGCTCTTCCTAGCTTCCTTCCACCTATTCATTCTTATCATTGCTGTGAGTCTGCTGGCATGCTGAGTTATATTTCATTCTGAAAACTATACATAGAGAATAAATGACAATGAAATCTCTCCCCTCAAGGAGGGAATGCTTTATCTAAAATTCTTCCCATAGATTCCTATACCTCCATGAAAAAACATAAAACATTGTTGAAATTCTTAAGACAAACCTTTCAGACTTGCCTACTCATGACAGGGCAATAAATATATTAGCTGCCAGCCTTAGGCAAAATTGCAAAGTATGCGATGTTTGTCTTAGGCATTCCCTCTATTTTCCCTTTATTGACAAGATGGAGAAGGTAAAAACGAGGTTAACCAAGATAGGGAGGGGCCCTGAGACCATACCATATTAAAATTTGTTGAATGATCTGGGGATGCTTGGCCTAGAGAAGAGAGAATTTATGAGGTACATGATAGCTCTTAACAAGACTACTACCACAAATCAACTGAGGAAAAATACTCTTTTTATCTAAGAATTTTTATTTACAGTGACCAAGAAAGTACATAGTGGGCTGAAGCCATTAAGTAAACAAATATTTGAGAGACAGGGAGGGAGAGAGAGAGAGAGAGAGAGAGAGAGAGAGAGAGAGAGAGAGAGAGAGAGAACAAGTATACTGGTCACTCCTTTGTCCATGGGTATAGCATTCTTCCACTTGCCTTGGTTCCAATAGAAGATAGTCCTAGTTAACCTTGCTGCTTCATTCTCCAGAAAACAAGACATACAAGGCATAGAGAGCAGAGCCAATAAGCTGTTTCTCTACCCAACCAGAAAGAGAAATGAATTGACTAAAGTAACTTCCCACCCTCAGCGCTAAGGATAACACTGTCTGTTCTATTTTCTAAGTCGTGTCATGTCAGAAAATTAGTGGAAGTGATACCCTACCACCTTTTCCATGGAACAAGGAAATTTTCAACCAAACAGAATTTATCCTATTTAAAAACAACAGCAAAAATGTAGGTCCTCAATGTAGTTCACTTGACTCATTGAGCTGAATCTAATCTACCTGGGGCCAGAGTTGAAGGGTAAAATAATAAATGTTCCTCTATTCCCAATTTAAGTATCTAGAAAGTTTCACAAAATAACAGAATCACAGAAGCTTTGGAAGAAGCCTCATTAATTATCTAACCTATATCATCTCTGAAATTCCCTCTATAAGAAACCTGACAAGCACTCACCCAGTCTTTTCCTGAAGACTTCCAATCAAGGAACATCTTTTAGTCTCCTGATGCAGCTCATCCCCCTTTCGGATAACTTTTCTTGTTAAAAAGTTTCTCTTACATTAAACCTCTTTGGAACTCCCACTCCTTGCTTATAGTTCTGCCCCATATCACGTTTCAGTATTTCATCATATGCTGTCATGTTTTGTTTTGTTTGGAGGCAACATGACTTAAACCTCAATTTTTGTACCTGAAAGAAACCTAAGAGACCAGCTAGGCCAGGAATTGGCAAACTAAAACCAAAGGGCCAATTTTGGCTCACTGCCCTGGTTTTGTATGTCCTTGGGAGCTCGTCATGGTAAAAGAAACAGGCAGCAGTTGTACCTCAGGCATAGTTTGCCAACTATTATCTAGGGTAACCCTCACCTTAAAAGGTTGAGGCACTGCTATAAAGGATTCCTACAGTTAGACCTAAAGTCATAGGTTTGTGAGTTTAATTGCACTCACATTGGCCACTATGAAAACTAGATCTAAGGTGGGGACATTCAGTGGGAATTTGAAGTTTTAAAGGTCCTCAGACATATTTCAAGCTGTTTTTACCTTACGGCAGGTTCTATCTCCTTTTCTTGCAGAATCAGCTATAAGTCCTTCATATGAAGTCTGTAATCCCTTTTCTTGAGATTTGTGGGGTACTGTTACTTCAAGAATGGAGGAATCCAACATCTTGCAGGTCAGGCAACCAGAGCCTTCCAATTGTTAATAATCTCTCCTAAAATTTCTTTGCATTGATCCTGGTATTTAGCTCTGATTTCATTCAAAGCTCTGTATGAACATAACATCATCCATGAGGTTTTTTCCCTTATCCCCTAGAAAACAAAGGCTCATTCCTGAAACTGACTCACATTTATTATGTATATTTTGCTTTTTAGGGTATTCTTCTCCTCATTGGCTTTTTGGACCTCTTTTGCCATTTGGATTAGGCTATTTTTTAAAGTGTTATTTTCTTCAGTATTTTTTTTTGGGTCTCCTTTAGTAGGGACTTAGAAGTATTTATGTTGTCTAAACTACTTAAAGTCACAGATTATTTCTGTGCCTCTTTTTACAATATATTTTTTGTTTATTTTGTTAAATATTTCCCAATTACATGTAAAATTTTTAACAATCTTTTTTTGCCATTTAATATTTTTTTATTTTTTTGCTTTTTTGAAAATTTTATTTATTTTTAGTTTTCAACATTCACTTCCACAAGATTTTGAGTTCCAAATTTTCACCCCATCTCGCCCCTCACCCCACCCCAAGATGGCATGTATTCTGAATACCCCTTCCTCTAGTTGGCCCTCCCTTCTATCTCTACCCCTGACCAGATTTTCTCCCTTCCTCCCTCCCCACCCACCCTCATTGAAAAGGCAAGCAATTCAATGCAGGTTATACATGTGCAGTTATGCGAAACACTTTCATAGTAGTCATGTTGTGAAAAACTAACTCTATTTCCCTTGATCCTATCCTGCCCCACCATTTATTCTATTCTTTCTTTTGACCCTGTCCCTCCTCAGAAGTGTCTGCTTCTGATTATTCCTTTTCCCAATCTGTCCTCCCCTCTATCATTCCCCTACTCTCTTGTCCCCTTCTCCCCCCATTTTCCTGTAGAGTAAGATAGATTTCCACATCCAATTGAGTGTGTATGTTATTCTCTCCTTAAGCCAAATCTGATGAGAATAACACTCACTCATTCCCTCTCACCTTTCCCCATTTCCCCTCCACTGTAAGAGCCTTTTCTTTTCTATTTTTTTGTGAGATAATTTACCCTGTTCTACCTCTCCCTTTCTCCTTCTTCCATTATAATCCTCTCTCACCCCTTAATTTTATTCTCCAGATATCACCCCTTCATCTTCAACTCACCCTGTGCCCTCTGTCTGTCTATCTATCTATCTATCTACCCATACATGCACATATTTTTTCCCTCCAACTACCCTAATACCGACAAAGGTCTCATGAGTTACAAATATCATCTTTCCATGCAGGAATGTAAACAGCTCAACCTTAACAAGTCTCTTATGATTTCTCTTTCCTGTTTACCTCTTCATGTTCCACTTGAATCTTGTAATTGAAAGTCAAATTTTCTATTCAGTTCTGGTCTTTTCATCAAGAATGCTTGAAAGTCCTCTATTTCACTGAATGATGATTTTCCCCCTAAAGGATTATACTCAGTTTTGCTGGGTAAGTGATTCTTGGTTGTAATCTTATCTTCTTTGCCCTCCAGAATATTATATTCTAAGCCCTGCAGTCTCTTAATGTAGAAGCTGCTAAATCTTGTGTTATCCTGATTATGTTTCCACAATACTTCAATTGTTTCTTTCTGGCTGCTTGCAATATTTTTTTTGACCTGGGAACTCTGGAATTTGGCTACAATATTGCTAGAAGTTTTCTTTTGGGGATCTCTTTAGGAGGAGATTGGTGGATTCTTTCCATTTCTATTTTGCCCTCTGGTTCTAAAATATCAGGGCAGTTTTCCTTGATAATTTCTTGAAAGAGGATATCTAGGCTCTTTTTTTGATTGTGGCTTTCAGACAGTCCAATAATTTTTAAATTATCTCTCGTGGGTCTATTTTCCAGGTCAGTTGTTTTTCCAATGAGATATTTCACATTGTTTTCTAATTTTTCATTCTTTTGGATTTGTTTTACATACACTTGATTTCTGATAAAGTCACCATCTTCCAATTGCTCTATTGTAATTTTTAAGGAAGTATTTTCTTCAGTAAACTTTTGGATTTCCTTTTCCATTTGGTAAATTTTGCTTTTTAGAGCATTCTTCTCCTCATTGGCTTTTTGGACCTCTTTTGCCATTTGGATTAGGCTATTTTTTAAAGTGTTATTTTCTTCAGTATATTTTTTGGGTCTCCTTTAGCAAGCTGTTGACTTGTTTTTCATGATTTTTTTTGCATCACTCTCATTTCTCTTCCCAGTTTTTCCTCTACTTCTCTTACTTGCTTCTCAAAATCCTTTTTGAGCTCTTCCAAGGCCTGGGACTGATTCATATTTTTCTTGGAGACTTTGGATGTAGGAGGTTTGGCTCTGTTGTCTTCTTCTGGTTGTATGTTTTGAACTTCTTTGTCACCAAAGTAAGATAATATAGTCTGACTCTTTTTGCGCTGCTTACTCATGATTCTGGCCAATTACTTGAGTTTTAAACTCTTTGTTTAGGTAGAAGTCTGCTTCCAATGTGGAAAATGTATTGTCCCAAGCTTTGGGGGTTCGTACAGCTGTTTTCAGAGATACTTCTAGGGGCCTGTAAATTTTCAGTTCTTCCAAGGTGGTATGATAAGGGGCGAGGTGTTTACTCCTTTCCTGGCCTGTGCCCCAATCTATGAGTGACCACAAGCACTCTTTTCTGTCTTGGAACTGTGAGGAGGATTTCCTCTCCACCACCACTACATGCTCCACCATGCCAGCACTCCTCCTCACCCCAGGACCGCCACCCAGAACTGTGACCCAGATCTAAGCACGGGCAAAGCAAGAGATTCCTGCTTCAGCACTGACAAAGAGATCCCTGCAATCCCCCTCTGATCAGCCACTGGATTCCCCCTCAGTCTGTGGGCTGGGATCTAAGGAAGCAGCCGCTGCCCTCGGGCTGTGTTAGGGAACCAGGGTTGGGACCTAGCTTCTCTCTCACTGCAGAAACAGACTTTTCCCACTGACCTTCTAAGTTGTCCTTGGTCTTCGTGGGTTGAGAGGTTTGGAAATGGCCACAGTTGCCTGTAAGTCAGTCCTCTGAGGCCTGCTCCAGGTTCGCTGAGGCCTGCCTTGCCTGTACACCCAAGTTGAATTGAGTTCCTCTACCTTCCCAGTGCGATATACCTTTCTGATCAACCATCCAGGTTGTCTTGGGCTGGAAATTTGTTTCACTCTGTCTTTTTGTGGGTTCTACTGCTTTAGAATTTGTTTAGAACCATTTTTTTTATTGGTATTTGGAGAGGTTTGGGAGAGAGCTCAACACAGTCACTGCTTTCACTCCACTATCTTGACTCCACCTCCAGATTATATTATTTTTGAATTTGTATCCCTAATGCTTGACAAATAGTAGGCACTTAATAAATGCTTGTTGATTGACAGTCTGGTTTATTTATCTCTGTGAACATTTGATTCCCACAAAAGATCAAAAACTCCATAAGGGCAAGGATTGTATCTTTTTTTTTTTTTTAATTTTCATACCCTTAGAATCTAGTAGAGTCTAAGTACTTAATAGACTCTTACTAACTGGACTATTGATTTGAAATTAAATTTTAAGTCATTACTTCAAAATAAAATTTCTTTTTGGGATCTAGGATACCAAACATATCAGTCTTTAAGAATCTCAGACATTAATTGACCAAAATACAAGAAAGCACCTGTGAAAAAAGAATAATAGCATTCTAATTTCATACATAACCTTAATATTAAAGATTATACTGATTAGAAGGGAAGCAGGTCATATACTTCTCACAGTTATGAGTATAAGATATTCTTAAACAAACATGGAAAGAAGAAATTATAAAATAAATAAATTACTGTGATTTTATGAAACTGAAAAGCTTTTGCACAGAAAAATATTATTCCTATGACAAGAAGGGAAACAATAAAATGAAAAAAAATACTTTTTATCAGATTTCTCTGATAAAGGCGTGGCATCCAAGCTAAATAAACAGGATACATCCAACAGTTATTTCCCCAATAGATAATGATCAAAGGACATGAACAAACAGTTCTCAAAAGAATTGAAAAGTATTAACAACCACATGAAAGAATGCACCATATCACTAATAATGAATCTTGCAAATCAAAACAACCCTGAAAGCGCATATCTCAGTCTGCAAATTGGCAAAGATGACAAAAGATGGGAATAGTCAATGTTGGGAGACTTAAGGGAAGATAGGCACAGTGCTGTATTGTTGGTAGAGCTGTGAATAGGTATAACCATTTTAGAAAGCAATTAGGAATTAGAATGAACTGCTGGCTAAACAAACTATAACATACAAATGTAATGGAATGTTATTGTGCTGTCAAAATGCTGAAAGTGATGAATTCAGAGAAGCTTGGAAAGCTTCATATACACACTTATATGTGTGTATATTAAGCTTCATACACATACACACATATGTGTACACACCTATACATGTATATGTATGTATGTGTATATATGTATGTGTGTATATGTATATGTGTAAACTGATACAGAGTGAAGTAAGCAAAACCAAGAAAACAATATATACAATGACTACAAAATAAACAGGAAATAAGGATTAGACTAGTGATTTTATCCTCATAAGGAACTTTCTGGTGAAGAAACTCTCTGTGACAATAGAACTTCAAACAACAATGTAAATGGAATAACCACACACTAAACAAACAAACAAATAACAAAAATAAATGTTACAAAATTATAAAAACAAACATGTCTCAAAAGAGGAGATATGAGAGGATGTTCCCAATCCATCCTTTTTCAGAGGTAGGAGGTTCACAGGTGTTCCACATTGAACATGTTTTTAGACTTTTTCAATGTATTGATTGTAATTTTTTCCTCCTCTTTATTCATTTATTGTATTTAAAATTTTTAAGTTATATGGAATAGCTCTCTGAGGGAGAAATGGAGACAGAGAGGAGAGATTTGGGGAAAATATGGTAATGTAAAGAAAACAAAATACATCAATTGAAGTATTTCTTAATAAAAGAAAATCATAGAACTGTTGACTTAGAACATGAAAAGTCACCATGTTACAGATGAGGAAACCAATGCTAAGAGAGATTCAATGACTTGTTCAAAGTCAATCTAGAATCATTACAAGAAGGCAGTACTTGGAGTCAGGAGGAATGGTTTGGCATGTGACAAATCACTTAACATCTATTAATCTGTTTCCTCATCTGTAAAATGGGGAATACAATAAAATTTCACTTACAGAGTTGTTGTGAGTATTGAATGAGATTATGTTTATAAAGGATTTTTAAAGTAAAAATACCAAATGAATAGGAGATAAGGGTTAGACTGGTGATTTCATCCTCATAAGGCACTTTCTGGTGAAGAAACTCCCTTTGTCAATATAGATCCATAATTTCTCTGTAATTTAGTCTCTGTCTAGGACACAGAGAAGATAAACAACTTTTCTAGTTACACAAAAAGGAGTTATCAGAAGTTGGTCTTGAAATAGTGGCCTTTATGCCTTGGAGGATGGCTCTCTATCCATTATACCATGCTGCCTCTCACCAAGTAAGTGCGAGATATTATTATAATTGTGAAGTTATAAACATTCATCTCTAAGAGTGATATCATGTGTAGTGCCCAGGGTCACAGAGCAAATTTATGCCAGAAGTCCAATTTGAACCCGGTTCCTCCTGACTTTGAAGCTATCTCTCTCTATCTACCTCCCTACTCTACCAAGTAAATATGGACTATTATTATGAAAATAAAATTATAAAAAATTATCCCCATAAGAGATTATCTATTAATAAAGTCATAGAAATGGGTACAATATATAATGTAACTAATCCACAGAAATTCTACCTTAGAACTGACAAATTATAAGCAAAGTTGTATTCTGTATCTAAATAGGAAGAGGAACAAGAAATGATCTTGAAAGGGTCAAGTAAATAGCTGTTGCATTTCAATGGAAAAATCCATGTACCTTTCAAATACTATTTTCATGTTCCAAAACTGACAGTTAAAGTTTAAAAAAAGTCATTTGGTATTCAGATGAGCTCTTTTTTTTCCCCCAACTGTTACATGTCATCTTTCTTCTCAAGAAGAATCCAAGTACTATAAATCATCATATTCTTCTTTGTGATATATTCGTTTCCACAGTTCCTGGGTATGAAGTAGCAAAGGATAACGGTTATTCAGGATTAGCTAATACATATGGTATGTTACTCTTTAAGAAGAATAACCAGTAGGGGCAGATAGGTGGCGCAGTGGATAAAGACCCGGCCTTGGAATCAGGAGAACCTGAGTTCAAATCCAGCCTCAGATACTTGGCACTTATGAGCTGTGTGACCCTGGGTACATCACTTAAACCCCGCTTGCCTCACCAAAAAAAAAAGTATAACCACTAAAGACACATGAAGATTACTTTTTAATATCTTTTCAAGTACAATTGAGCATAAAATTCTACTCTTAACACTTGTATAGTCACATTATCTTTTCCCATTATTATTATTGTTAAATAAACACTAGAAAAATAATTATTAGAATATTCTTTACAGTACATTAAATCAATATTTAGACTTTTATTAAGGCACCAAGATTTTTAGGCATGCTTTGCTAAAAACAGTGATTAAAATATATCCCTTTCTGTCTTTACCCCCAACACTCTCACCCTCTTCCTAGTGCTTCGGTAGTCATATTTATGGTACACTTCCCTTAGAACCAGAACAAAGGATTCAAATGTCATCTCCTACACTATGACTTAGACAAGTCAAATGACATCTTTGAGCCTCAGTTTCCTCGCGTATAAGTTTAAGAAGGGCTCTGGCACTCTTCATGCCAAGTAATTTGCCTTACTTTTTTTTCCCTATCTTATTGGATTATACTTGATCTCTGCCTTCTAGCTTACTGTTCTCCATCTCCCTGTTTCTTCTCCTCCTCTCACCTCCCACATGTTTTCATTACCTCCTGTTCATGCTTTAGGCCTTTAAAGGGTGCCCATAATAATTATTTAATGCTGCTGTTGGTGATAAGAAATAAAAACAGGTGACCAACTCATTATTTAGGCCTTATTCACTGATCTGCATTCTGGACACACACATACACACACACACACACACACATTTCAGTTCTTAGTCAACCGTTTTAATTCCCATTTCTTTGGCTTAAAGTCTTTTCAGACAATACTTTTTTTTGGATTTTTTCCCATTATATTTTTGGTATTGTTAGGTATATCAAAAAATGTGTAAAAATACAGATAGAATGAATATATGCAAAGCCTCTCTGTCATATTAAAGCATAACACTCCCACATGTTCTCACATGTTTTTGTTTTTGTTTTGTGCACATCCTGTTCTTCAAAACTCTGGGCTTTGTGACAGTAAAAATGCTTTTACAATTAAAAAAAAACATTTCTTTAACTTTATAATGGGCACTGAGCTTATCCAGTCCATAAATATAAAAGTCTAGATTAACAAATACATACACCTCAGGAAAAAAAAATACTGGCATTTTAGTAACAATAGAAGTTAGTGCTGTTGTTCAGTTTCCAAGGACTTTTCCAAATACCATTCATCACTACAACATTTTATGATTCTCTCTTTGTAGATTAAAGGTGTATATGTGACCACAAAATGATGCTTTCCTGACAACATGGAAGTGTTTAAACAATTTCTTTTAGTAAAACCTATTATTCATAAATAGCCTTATAGAATTTGAATATTTTGAAATTTTTTTTCTTTTTTTTAACCAAAATGAGTTAGTAAAGGAAATACTTTGGAGAGGAAGAAGGAAGATCTCTGTAAAAACAATTTTAAAATATAACAAAGAAGTAAAAACACCCCTGTCCTCCCTACCAAATTCTGTTGAAAATTTAGAGAAAAAAATTAGAAATTGACTCTACCCAGGTACTTGAAATGAAAGTAGAAGAACACAAAGGAGGGGAATTGGATTGTGGTCACTTCCCAAGATGACCACAAGGTCATATTGTCATTGTTTTTGTTGTTCATCCTTTGTTTTTAAAGAGGACCAATGACTTCATAGTGTGATGTCTTGCCTTGGGAATGTGAATTGGATTTAAGTGAGGCAGGGTTGCATAAAGTCTTCAGTTTCACTCTTTCTTCCAGAGTCATCAAAGTCCAATGGCAAGACAAAAATCAAGATGACTGGTGATGACCCAGGATGAAGTGGATGACCTTGGCATCTTCAATGATTGACCAAGCTCTAAGTGCTCCACAGCACCTGCTTCAGCTGCCTTCATGGCCATTGGGCCAAATTGTTCTTATCTACCCATTCCACCAGGGGAAGTCTTCAAATGATTGGGTTAGGCATCCCACCTAACTCACTGATGGATTTGAGGTCTGTCAATTACTCTTAACATAGCTTAGCTCCTTTGCTGAGATGGTTTTACCTGGGAGTGGCTACTTCATGTGCTACAGCTCCTTAAATTACAACATGCTATAAAGTTAATACAGAACACCTATGCTGTCACATCTCAATCCTTTAAAAAGCGGTAGAAAAGGGGCAGATACTGATTAAGCTCATCAGAAAACTAAAACAGTGAACAGAATGAAGGCTGAACCAGGCCTAAAAGAAAGAGATCACAATTTAGTTCAAACCAATCTCATTTCCCCAAAAGTCTCCTGGGGAAAGTGACAAGGATGAGGAACATGCATTTCCAAGCATAGGAGGAAGTTGGGGCAGATTTTAGATTTATCCCCAGAAGAAAACCTATTTTCAAAGGGTAAGGAATCAGAAAATAAGTGATAGGGGAATATAATAAAAAAAGTAATTAAAACTGTAAAGATTTAATAAAGAAGAAAAAGTTAAATGAAATGGAAAGATACCAAAATTAGAAAGGAAGATGAATACCAAGACACCTAAAATATTAGAAACATTAAATAAGTACCTAAAACAGTATTGAAAGAATTAAAAAAAAACTATAGAATTAGTCATTACCTGAAGAGATGAAAAACTAACAAATGATCTTTTATATTAATCACCCTATAATCAAAGGTTGTGATGTGACTTTTCTAAAATTATTTCTTGTATAATCCCTATAGTTTATGAGTTCATTGCAAATAAAAAATATATCCACCTGAAAAATGTTGTCTTAAAATGAGTATTTTCATCAGTTCTCTGTATTATGTGCAATTGGATCTTTTGTATTTGGAGTCTCTTTCTTAGTTGCTAATATGATGTTGATAGTTGTATTCAATCCATAACAGTAAGTTCCCACAACTTCAGCAGACAGACAAAGATTCCTCATTGACTCCAAAACATTGTCAATGTAGGGATGGGGTGTGGAGGTTGTTACAGGGGACTGTGAAACTATACAGGATTGTTTAAAGAGTACTAAGAGGCAACTAGGTGGTGCAGTTGATAGAGCACCAAGTCTGGTGTCAGGAAGTCCTTAGTTCAAATAAGGTCTCAGACACACTTACTAGGTGAGTATCCTGGGCAAGTTACTTAACCCCATTTACCTCAGTTCCCTCATCTGTAAAATGAGCTAGTGAAGGAAATGGCAAACCACTCTAGTATCTTTGCCAAGAAAACTCCAAATGGGGTCATGGGAAGTCAGATATGATTGAAATAACTCACCAACAAAAATCAAGGTGGTTAGGGAGTATCAAAGAGGAAGAAGGAGGAAAAATAGGTATGGTGACTAGCAAGTCTTAAATAGGGGGAAAGAGTTAATTTTAGGAGATCTTTGTGAAATAAAGATGAAGGGTATTACAATCAACAAGCAATTATTAAGTGCCAGGCACTTTGCCAAGTACTGAGGATAGAAATACAATTAATGTAACTCCCTACTCAGAAGGTGCTTACATTCTAGTATAGAACTGAGGCTGTCTTGAGGCAAAATTGTGAATTAGGAAATATTCCGTTCCCCCTTCTCAAATCTCTTTTTATTTTAGTAGTTACTTCTTATGAAAAGCAGCACTAAGAAAATGATATAGTAAACTCATTCATTATAAACCCTAAACTATTGATGAGGTTCAATGCAATAAAATGCCATTAATACTTTAACAACTTATCATTTCATTAATTTAAATACTCTTTCCACTTACATCTACTGTAGCCCTTATTGACTTAATAGACAGTGATCACATGGTGCTGTCAAATACAAATTCCATTATTTTGAGGCTAACTTTCTAGTGAGAAGGCTTTTTAAACTCAACTACTTTGGTCTTTGGACAACAGATATAATCTCTCCTCAATCCCATATTCAAAACTTTTCAAGTTTAGTGGAATCTATAAGAGCTTGCACTGGCCTGGCAAAGTCTTTGAGAGCCTAGTGAATATAACACAATGAGTTTTCCACTTTAGTGAAGTCAATGAAATCTTTTGAAGACTAATGGATATACAATCCTGAATTTAGGTTTTAAATAGTAACTGAACACAGCTATAGAATAGTGAAGACCCAGTTGACAGTGGGGTTTTAGATGACCACAAATTTAAATTGATTGAACCATGGGACAAAATGAGGTCATTATTACTATTATTGCATCTCATACTCAATGATTGTTAGAACATATTTGGGGTACAATATTAATTTTTTGGCATTGTATTTTAGGAGGGGCATTGAAAAAATGTGAATATGACTAGAAGAGACCAACTGAGTTGGAGAAGAGTCTGAACATGTCATATAAGGAATAGATGAAGGAAATGGGAATGTTTAGGATGGAAATGAAAAGACTTCTCTTTTCTAGGGAAGATCAGGGAACTGTCTGCAACTATTTGAAAGGACTCCATATTAAAGAAGGAATTCATGTGATATGTTGCTCTCTAGACTATGCAACTAGGTCTAATATGTAGAAGTAACATGGAGGTAAATTTCAGAGTTCAATATAAGGAAAATTCTTGTAATGATTAGAGTTGTCCAAAAATAAATTGAATTGTAGAGATCATCCTTCACTAAAAGAATTAAAAAGAATGAGACTGTCATAATTCAGATGGAATTAATAAATGGGTTAGAAGGTTAAACAAGATGATTTATCTATAAGATTTTTTCCAATCCTAAAATTTTTCTCTAATCTCTAAAATTTCTTCCAACTCTAAATTTTATACTTATACTTCAATAAATTACACAACCGACATTAGAATAATATGTAATATGTATGAAATCTACTGGCAATGATGACACAAAAGCCAACAAACTCATGAGTTGTCCTTCCCTTTCTTAAGTTCAATAGAACCTTCACAGGCTCAATGAGACTGACTCATCCTCTCCTAAGCCAGCTTTCAAAGAGACTTTCAATGGAAGCATTGAAAGATGTTTTTCTTAATCTTTCTGGGGAAGTAATAGTAGTGCAATTGAGTTAGCAGTGCATTGTCTGAAGGCTACTTATCTTTTTTTTTTTCAAATCTGTCTTTATATGTAGGTTCAAACTGAATCATTAGGAACTAAAATTTTGATATGCATCAATTTTACTTTTAAGTACTCAAGTAGTTTTGTGATCTCTTCAATGTGGATATTCCTCCAGTGATATATATTAAAATTTATCTATACCATCTCATTCTGCGAGATTTTTGTCCACGTTATCATCTAATTTCCATGTGGGTGGTTCACCCAATGGGCTAAGAGTCATCTCTGGGTTTTCCTGACATTAGGAAGATAGCAAAGGAGGTGGTCATTCAGTTATCATTCATTGTCAACATATCATCAGACCATCTTCTTTTCATGCATACATATTTTGATAGCATCATTTGCTCTGCTTCTTTTCTATATTCCCCAATTTATAACATGTTGGGGCCTGCCTACACCCCTATGCATCTCTCTTCACTGCCTTTTCACAGAGATCATTAAAGTTCCTATTGAGTGTCTGATTTGTCAAGTTAATGTTGCTTAATCTGGATACTCTAAAAATATGGAACGTTTCACAAATTTGAGTGTCATGCTTGAGCAGGGGCCATGCTAATCTTCTCTGTATCATTCCAATTTTAGTATATGTGCTGCCAAAGTAAGCACAAAGAAGAGATTTTTTTGGGGGGGGGGGGAGCTAGGCAATAGGGTTAAATGACTTGCCCGGAGTCACACAGCTAGTAGGTGTCAAGTGTCTGAAGCCAGATTTGAACTCAGGTCCTTTTGACACCAGAGCCAGTACTCTATCTATTGCACCACCTAGCTGCCCTTCTCTGCTGCCTTTTGTGTAAGCCTCAATTTCTATTATTAAGGACTACCATGTTTCATGGTTCCCAGCTATAAAAGGACACAGCAAGAATATTAAAGGTGAGCTTTTATTTCAAAGAGAAGCACAGATCCATTAAAAGAACTTGGTATCCCCCAAAGACAATCCAGTCTGTTTTCCTTTTCTTTTTCATTTCTAGGTCCAACTTATCTATTTGTGGAGTCTTCTAAGATTATGTATATATTTGTATGTATGTCTATACTTGCATATATGTACGTATTGTGTATATATGTATATTTTAATATATGAATATGTATATATTTCTTTGTAAATATATACTTATGCATATAAGTGTGTTTATATATTTTATTTATATACATACTCATACATGTACAAGATCTATTAAACTACAATATCAGACTCTAAGCAATATGCCATCTTCAATTCAATGCAATGACATTCAACAAGCCTTTTATTAACTATCCACTATGTTTCAGGCACTGTGCTATATTATATTGCTGAGAATCAAAGAAAAGACAGTACTGCTGCTTGGGAGGTCTGGCTCAAGGCTAACTGACAACAGAGAGAAGAAAGAGTTGTTCTTAACTTTTATTTTGCTTCTTCTCAACTTTTATTTTGCTTCTTCTCTATCTAGAAGAAGGACCTTTGCACTAAAAAAATGATAGAACAAATGTGGCTAACAGAGAGTTGATAACCTAGATGCTTCAGCAGATGGTAAGAGAACACCTAATTTTCCCTTGAAAAATTAAAGTCTCTTAGCATATTCTGGTATTCTGTAAGCTCCTTGAAAGCAGGGACTGTCTTTTGTCCCCCCTCTCCCCACCCCCTTTTTTTCCCAGCACTTAGCATAGTGCTTGGTATAGAAGAGGAACTTCAAAACGCTAGATGATGCAATAGAATTATATCCTTGGGTAGTGATTTAATGAGCACATGTTATTGTGAAATTACTATTTGTGATGCTTGAAAAATTCTGGAGAAGGGGACATTGCCACAGTATGAGAAAGAAAAAAAAAGTTATTCTAAATACCTCAAAAAAGATAAGAAGATAGATTCTGAAAATGATAGCCCAGTAAGCATAGCTTACTATGGGGGGAGTGAAGGTGTGTGAGAAGAATAGAAACAATAAATAAATGGTTAGTGAACATTCAGAAAGAAAAACTGTGATTACAAAGATACATCATGAATTCAGAAATTCAGAAGAAAGATTTCCTTTATTAAGTAAACTGATAAAATAGGAGAATGCTACAGATATATATATATAAATATATATATATTATAATTATATATATATATATAAACTAGATTTTAGAAGAACATTTGATAAATTGTCTCAAATTACTATAACGGAAATGATTGAAGGATATGAAGTAGGTGACAGTATAATTTCATAACTGGCTCATGGTATTGTGGAATATAGTCCTAGAAAAGTCCTAAGGGATAATTCAGTCTAATTCCCTCCCTTTACAGGCGAACAAATTGAGTCCCATAAAGGGGAAGTAACCTGCCCAACATCATAGAGGGGGTAAATGTCAGAACTTGGATCCAAACCTAGGTCATTTGATTAAAAGAAAGATAGTAATAATAATAATAATATTCAGTATTTATTGGTGATTTAATGTTTACAAAGCACTTTATGTGTGTTATATTACTCGATCCTTGCAACAATCTTGTGAGATAGGCAGTATTATTGCCCGCATTTTATAATTGAGAAAATTTTACCCATTAGAATAAAACTCACTAAGCTTTCTTTTTGTTTATTTTTGTATCTCTAGGCTTTAAAATATTGCTTGGAAGATAATAAGTACTTGATTAATATTTGTTGCTTGCTCTGCTTTCAATAATAATAATAATAATAATAATAATCACTAACATTTATATAGTGTTTACTATGTGCCATGTACTGTGATAAATGCTTTATAATTATTATCTTATTTGAGCATCACAACAGCCCTTGGAGGTAGGCTACCAAGGAACAATGGGTAAGAGTTACAAGTTTAAAACTGATAATTAATTGCTAATTATTGATATCCTTATTGGAAGGTGGTACTTCAAGATTTAATGTCCCTCCTCCCAACTAGAAGTCTTCAAGCAGAAGCTGGATGGTCTCTTGTTGGGCATATTACAGTGGGGTTCATTTTCATTTGTGAATAGGACTAAATTAATGCTGAATTCCTTTTCAACTCTGAAATATATAGATCTATGGTCAGACTTATACTTGAGGAATAAGCATTTGGTAGTTGTGTAGAGCAGTGTTATCAAATTCCTATAGAAAAGGGACCACTAAACCATAAGATTATGGAGTTACATTAACTTAGAAAGTCACATATTAACATTATCATGTGCTGCTGTATGGTTTGTTGTTGTTATTATTGTTGTTGTTAAATATTTCCCAATTACATTTTAATCTGCTTCTGGTGGCACTTCAGAGTGCTGTGGACCCCATGCAGCTGAGAGCCTTTGATACCTCTGGTGTAGAGCAAGGACTGGAAAGGAAAAAAAAATTGGTGGCAGGGGCACCATTTAGGAGACTATTCTCTCTAGGTATGAAGTGATGAAAACCTGAATTAGGGGGGATGTCCTTGTTAGCAAAGAAAAGAAAATAGATTCAAGTGTTGTTATGGAGGCAAAACGGACAAAATTAAGCAACAGATTGGATATGGGGAGAGGGGTAAAGGAGAGAGAAGAGACAAAGTTGATCCTAAGTATGTAAACCAAACCATTCACTTGATTTTTCAGGGCAAAATCTCTTGAATTATTAAGGACCTTATTTAGGAGGCTGTGAGATATTTAGGGTTTGGGTAAAATTAGCACAATGTTATCTGCAAATAGGAGTATCTGTAGGACTTTAATATCTAATTTGAGACTGTGACTCTGTAATGGATCATCTCCATGACAGTAGTTTTCTCCCAGTTTTAAAATAGACTTTTGTTGTTTTGTTTTGTTTTTACATCCTCTCTATCTCCCTCTGAACTGCTGCCCTTCCATTTCTCATAGAGCCATCTCTTATAACTAAGAACTTGTTTTAAAGAAAAGAGAAAGAAAAAAATACAGCAAAACCATTTACTATATCGAAAAATCTGATACTGTATGCACATTTTACACCTATTGACCTCTCCAACTATACAAGATAGGAGAGGGAGAGGTGTTTTCTCATATCTCTTTCTTGTGGTCAAGCTCTTTCATTGTAACATTTTTGCAACCATTTGTTTTTTATTGTTTTGTGGCTTTGTTCTTTCCATTTACATTGGTGTTGTCATTGTGTATATTGTTTTCTTGGTTCTGCTTATTTTGCTTTCATTAGTTCACATGAATCTTTCCATGCTTCTCTTAATTAACTTTATTCATTATTTCTGATAGCATAGTAATATTGCATTTTATTCTACAATACAATTTATTTAGACATTTCCCAATCAATAAGCAACTACTTTGTTTCCATTTATTTGCTATCACAAAAAAGCAGTGCTATAAATATTTGCATGAGATGTAGACTTTCTTTTTATCAATGATCTCTTTACAGTGTATTTTTAACAGTGGAAACTCTGGATCAAAGGATATGGATATATGCTCCATGTTTTTTGCTTATCCTGATATTAATTTTCAAAAAGTCTTTAAAATACTTCTTGCATTTGGAATGATGCCCAAAGGGCTATAAAACTGTGCATATCCTTTGATCCAGCAATACCACTGCGAGGTTTGTATCCCAAAGAGATCAAAAAAGTGGAGAAAAGGACCTATTCGTACAAACATGTTTATAACAGCTCTTTTTGTGGTGGCTAAGAATTGGGAATCAAGGGGATGACCACCAACCGGGGAATGGCTGAACAAGCTGTGCTATATGATTGTGATAGAATATTACTGTGCTATAAGAAATGACAAACAGCATGATTTCAGGAAAAAACAGAAAGATTTATATGCACTGATGCAAAGTGAAGTAAGCCGAACCAGGAGAATGTTGTACAATGAAGAATTGTGAATGACTCAGCTAGTTTCATTGATACTAAGATCCAAGACAATCCCAAAAGACTCATGATAAAACATACCACCCCCAGAGAAATAACTATGGTGTCTGAATACAGACTGAAGCACAGTATTTTTCACTTTTTTTGTCATCTTCTTGTACAAAATGAATAATAACATGGAAATGTTTTATATAACTGCACATGAATAACCTATATTAGATTGCTTATAGTCTCGGGGAGGCGGGGTAGAATTTGGAACTAAAAACTTTAAAAAATGTTAAAAATTCTTTTAACATGTAATTGGCAAAAAAAATGTTATTTAAGAAAATACTACTTGCAAAAAGAAAAAAAAAAGCCCAACACCATTAAAGCTGTTGTTGTAATATCTTATACTGCTAAATCTGAAATAAGATACTTTTTTTCTTATACTTGTTGAATCTGGTGGGGGTATAGACTAGCCTAGCAATTTTACACAACCAAAGTAAATATTTGGGTTCATTAAAATTCAGGGTTATAAGGAGCATTTCTTGCTTTGCAGAATTCATACGGGAAAAGTATCTTGGGAGAGGAAGCATGGAGTAGTGGAACAAGGACTGGGTTTACAGTGTCTATTCTACTTACTTGTGACTGTGGGCAAGTTACTTTCTTCTCAATTTCCCCATCTATAAGATGAGGGGTTTGTATTCTAAGATCTTTAAAATCCCTTTTAGTACCATCATTTGACCCTTCTTATCAGAGTTCTGCAACATTAGAACTACATTTCTGCCTCTGTCTCTTTGTCTCTGTATTTCCATATATATGTATGTACATATGTATACATACATAAACGTGTTTAGTGCCAAACCCCAATTGCATATGTAAACATATTTATCTTTTTTCTTTGAATATAATCCCTTGTGTCACATAATGTGCATATAATAATATGCACAAATATATATTTGTGTGTGTATACATATATACACATATATATGTATACACACACACACACACACACACACACACACACATAGATATTTTTTCCTTGACAAAGCAGTTTGTTTCTTTGAGAAAACAGAATGCCACTTGTGAACATTTAAAAATGTCATTGTAAAGAACTGGAAAGACCACCTGCTGTGTGAGAAAAAGGAAGAGATGTATTTCTGAAGTCAAATGCCAGAAAATAAGAATTCAAGAGCTTTGCTCAGTGGAAGAGTTTTAGATGGAGGCCCAGGAGAGAAAGAGACTGACATAAAGGTTAGCAAATGCCTTTAAATGAGCAACAACCACAACTGAATTAGAACAGGTAATATTGATATTAATTGACTCACAAATAGAATGTCTCCCAGATTAAAAGCCAAATGGTCTTTATAGTTAGAATCAGCAGGGTTCTAATTATCCTTTCTTCCAAATATCAATATGTTAAACTGCCTTCTAAAATTCAGATTCCTCTCTTTTATAGGAATGAAGGATATATTCATTTGAAGGTCAAAAATGGCATTTATTTTTGTATCCACAGCTACTATATAAATTTTAATTGCTTTTATTTAGCTATTGATTTTTATATTTCATATAGAATTACCAGTTTTAGAGAGGCAGATATATGGCCATATTCTTCAGCATTAAGTCTAGCCATTAAGAGGCATAGCTAAGAGGTAAGAATAAAAAGTTTTTAGGTGGTGGTAGGAGGGGAAGTTGAGAATAGGGGCTAGAAAGACAGGGGATTCCAACTTCAATCAGTCAGTTTCTCCTGATAAGACTGGTTTATGTACAGGTAACTACCTATGAGATTTATTTGAGGTATCATGGAGAGGCTCCTTCAGACTGAAACTATGACTCCCTCACTAATTTTTCTTGGTGCCTACAATACCAAATACACCTGAGTTCTTCAGGTGTATCTTTTAAAATGCAGATTTTCAGAGACCTAGGACCACTACTACAGCTAATACCCTGGAGGCCTCAGGGTTTTGAAATGCCTCAGTTTGTGTATTCTTGTTGGCTGTTGACAACTGAATTTGTTTCTACTCCTTACCACATGAATTTCAGTTCAATACAGGGGAAAGAACATTGGTTCTAGATACAGAGAACCTGGTTTCAAATAAATCCTGTTCTGACGCTTATTTCCTATGTAACCTTATATAAGTCTCTTAATCATCTTGGGTCTCGGTTTCCATATCTGTAAAATTTGCGGGGGGGGAGGCAATGGTTTCTGAAGTGTCTTTAACTTCTAGATCTGTGATCCTTGGTGTATCCTATTCCTTTTTTGATTGCCGTGACTTCTTCCATAGGCCCAGAAAAACAAAGCTATTTACATTTCCTGGCTGCCATTCTTGATGAGTAATACAAATGCTAACTGGCTTCCCCAAAGCTCAATCATGCTAACTGAGCCCCCTTAGGGAAACATAGGGAACACAAAAAGAAGAGAAGAGTTTCCAAGGGAAGAAAAATGCTTCCACCAATCTTCAGCATGCAGGCCAAGGTTTCCCACTGCATCCTGGTCCATCTCCAGTTGTCCTGATCTATATCTTGCCCCTGGACCTGGATGGCTCTGGAGGAGAAAGCAAGGCTGGTGACTTTGCACAGCCCTCCCTCACAATTCACTTGTAAGTCATGGCATCATCTTCTAGATGTCATGGTCCTCTTCAAGAATGAAGGACGAAACACATACATTCACACAAGTTCTCTTTTTAGAACTGTATTAACAGCTGATAGGCCGCTGAAAGAAATGGCAGAGGAAAAACATTCTCTCATCAGCTATTAACACCTAGCTGGGAAACAGTTATCCTTTTCCAACCAAAATAGCTAGCTGAGAAAAAATCCCTATGAGAATAAGATATAAAGTAGGTTATTTTGCATGAAACGAGATCGAATAGATTAAGTTAAGATGATGGGTCACTGCCTGAAGAGGAGAGGCCCCAGTAAGGACCTGCAATGAAGGATCCTTGGGTAACAACGTCCAGAATAAGAGCACTGAGTCCTTGGGGGTAGATGAGACTCAAGGGAGGGCACCATTATAAAGGTGAGGCATAAGTAATATTGATGCCAAAAGAGGAAGTTGGAAAATATTAAGGACACATTTTGGCAATGTCAAATTTTTCTCAGGGACTAGACCTGCCTATTGGACACATTTCCTTTCCCAACTCTAGGTTTCTAAATGTCAGAGTCAAGACATTCAGTAGAATACATGGTAGATGTTATGAAAGTAAATATAGTATCAATGCTTTATCAATCAATCATATAGCAACCATTTATTTATTAAGCACCTACAATGAGTCAGTCACTAAGAAATGGAGAGAAAAAGTCAAAGGTGAAAGAGTCTCTGAGCTCAAGGGACAAGTGTCAAGGGACACATAAACATATATATATATATATACATACACATATATGTGCATTTGTAGATCTTTCTATCCATCTATACATTTATCTATCTATATGTAATGGGGCTTTTGGAGCATTCCCAGATCTCCTAACATGGATGTACCCTGTGTCTATGTGCCCTGGAGGTAGTCTCCTTTGATTGGCTACATAAAAGAAAAAAAACTGGTCAGACTCATATAGTCTCTTTCTTTCTTGCTTGTTCTTTCCTGCTGTGTCTGGAGAATGGAGATCACAATTCACTCACAGCATAGGCACCATGAATTTAACCAGAAGGAGGGATGCTTATTTCCTCTTTCTCCTTTCAGATCCTATGTTTGTCTTAATCTGTTTTGTTTGTCCTTCTCAGAATCAAGTGCCAGTGAAGATCCTCACTGGACCTGAGGGTTCAAACCTTGGAGCCAGGATTCCAGGTAGGATATTGCAGCCAGACTATCTGGAAGAGAAGCCCTGAGATGCCAGAGTGCCAGGGACTCTACCCCAGGGTGGGGTTTAGACACTGAACTGGGACTGCACTTTATAGGAACTGAGCTAAGCTGTTTGAATATTTGTTATATAGCTTTGAAGAAAATATATCTTTGTAAAACCTAATTCGACTATTAGTGGTAAAATGGAACTGGGATGCAGAAGACCCCCTACATTCGAGGGAATACTTTGAAAAGGGGGCTGGACCCATTTTCAGAGAGCCTACAATGCTCCCCCAAAAAATACCCTTAAGGATATTGGAGAACCCTGGAAAACAAATAAAATGTAATGTAACTGGCCTACAGGCAATAAGAACGAAGGTGGCTACTGTTACATATATCAACTATAGGGACAGGGACTAGAAATGTGATTTCATTCATATAGACTGCCTGAATAATGAAATTTCCCCTATTAATGCAGGTTATCCATTTTTCCTTCATCATACAGAGTTCTCAAAAGCATTAAAAAGTTGTGATTTGCCAGGATCACTCAGCTAGCCTCTATCAGAGAAAGGACTTGTATTAGGTCTTCCTGACTCCACGACCAGCCCTCTTTCCACTATGCAATCCTTTCATATATACACTATATAACTAAACACAAACTACAAAAATAACACAAGGTAATTTTGGAGGGAAGGTACTAGTAGTGGAGGGCAACGGGAAAGTCTTCAAGAAGAAGGTAATGCATAAGCTGAGTTTTTAGGGAGACTAGACATTCTATGAGGTAGAAGTAAGGAGGGAGGAGGACCATCCCAGGTATGAGAGAAACCCAGTGCCAAAGAGGTGGAGATGAGATGTGGTGCCATGTATGAGAAATAATAACAGAACTTTTTGCAGTAAATTTACATAATCGTATAATCCTCACCTTCAAATTCTACCAAGGAAGGAAAAAAAACCAAATGACTCAGGAGAAAATTGTTAATTATATTATTTTAGCATTTTAAAAATAAACTATTTTGAATTTTGAAATCATTTTTAATTTGTTCTCCGTCCAGATTCTATCCACATGTAGAGTGAGGTTAGAGGAATAAACAAGAAACAAACATTTAGACTAGAGGCTGACATAAGTATGGTCTTACTAATTAATGTCTAATACTGTGTTAGTTTTATGAGTACCAATGCAAGAGAGAGGAGCATGGTTTAAACTACTATTAAACTATGAAAAGGAGAAAATAAGGATTGAGTGTCTATACCTACAACTTCTGAAGATTTCCACATTATTAAAACATTGCTTAGAATATTTCAATAGACATAGCTCATGATAAAGATATAGTTCCTTGAGTTAGAGTTGGCAACGAGCAGAGGTAAAAACCAATACATGGTGTTTTACACATGAGGAATTCATGAGTAAATAGGATACCGGGAATGAAGTCCAAGCATATAATAACATGCAAGGAAAGTTCCATTTTGACTAAGAAAAATCATGTTTGAATTCAATTCATCAAATGATTATATCATTTATGTTCAAGACACTATGTTGGATACATGGGATGCAAAGCTAAAATAAGAGACAAGCCCTACCTTCAAGGAGTTTTTAATTTAATTAGAAAGTTAACCAATTACACACAAGTTCTCCTAACCAAAGTTCTTGGTATTAGCAAATGATTCAACATAAGAAATGGATCTGATTTTATTGATGGAAATTACCTTAAAGAAAATTCATCAATAAAAACTTATTTTAATATATTTTATTTGCTTCACCAAATATTGCCAAAGTATGTTTAAAAAATAACATTCATTTAAAAATTTTTGAAGTCCAAATTTTCTCCCATCTGCCCCCCATCTCTTGAGAAGGCAACCAATGTGATATCAATTATACATGTGAAGCCATGGAAATGTTTCCACGATGGCCTTGTTGGAAACACACATACACACCAAGAAAAATAAAGACAGAGAAAAAATTATGCTTCAATTTGTGCTCAGAATTTGTCAGTTCTTTCTCTGGAGGTGAACAGCATTTTTCATCATGGCTCCTTAACTGTCTTGGGTCATTGTCTTCATTGCAGTAGCTAAGTCTTTTATAGTTGATCACTATTTATAATGCATGTTACTGTTAGTGTTTACAATGTCCTTGTAGTTTTGCTCATTTCATTTTGTATCATATATAAAACTTCCAAGGTTTTTCTGAAACCATCCTGATCATAATTTCTTACAGCACAATATACTACAGCTGTTAAGCCATTCCCCAATTGATGAGCATCCCTTCTATTTCCAATTCTTTCCAACACAAAAAGAGCTGATATGTATATGCATGTATGTATGTATACGTGTGTGTATATATATATATATAAATATGTGTGTGTGTGTATGTATATATATGTATATATATTTACAATTAGATCATTTTCCCTTTTCTTTGATCTCTGTGGGATACAGACCTAGCAGTGGGATTGCTGGGTAAAGAGTATGCAGAGTTTTACATTTTGGGAATAGTTCCAAATTGTTCTCCAGAACGGTTAGACCAATTCACCACTCTACCACCAGTGAATTAGTGTTCAACATCCCCTCTATCACTTGTTAGTTTCCTTTTCTGTCATGTTAGCTAGTTTGGTAGGTTTGAAATGATATCTTAGAGTTCTTTTAATTTGCATTTTGCTAATCAATAATGATTTAGGGCATTTTTATATGACTATAGATAGGTTTGATTTTTTTCTGAATACTCTTCTCTTATCCACAAATTTGACAGGTACATTTTTCCATGCTTCCCTAATTTACTTATGTTACTACCCTCTTTATTGATTTTGATGTAATCTTGGTATGTGGTGTGAGATGTCCTGCAAAACAGCTTTTCAGCTTTCCCAGAAATTTTTTTATCAAATGGCGAGTTCTTGCCCCAAGAGCAAGACCTTTAGATTTATCAAACACTAGATTATTATTGTCATTTACTACTGTGTCTTGTGTACCCAATCTATTACACTGATTCACCACTCTATTTCTTTGCCAGTACCAGACTGTTGTTGTGATTACCACTTTGTAATATAGTTTGAGATCTGGTATAGCTAGTCTACCTTCCTTCACATTTTTTCATTGATTCCTTATATATTCACAACCTTTTGTTTTTCCAGATGAATTTTGTTATATTTTTTAGCTTTGTGAAATAATTTCTTGGTAGTTTGATTGGTATGGCACTCAATAAGTAAATTAACTTATGTAGAATTGTCATTTTTATTATACTGACTCAGCCTATCCATTAGAATTAATATTTGTTTTAATTAACTTTATATGAAAAATGTTCTGTAATTTTGTTCATATATTCCCTGCGTTTGTCTTGCCGGGTAAACTACTGACTTTTTTTTGTCTGCAGTTATTTTGAATGGAATTACTCCTTCTATTTCTTCCTGCTGGGTTTTGTTGGTGTTATAGAGATATGCTGATGATTTATGTGGCTTTATTTTATGTCCAGCAACTTTACTAAAGTTATTTTTTCAGCTAGTTTTTAGTTGATTTTCTAGGATTCTTAACCACACTATCATTTCATTTGCAAAGAGTGATAGCTTTGTTTCCCCATTGCCTATTTTTATTCCTTCAATTTCTTTTTCTTGTCTTAATGCTATAGCTAGCATTTCTAGTAAATTATTGAATAGTGATGGTAATGGACATCCTTGCTTCACCCCTGATCTTGTTGAGAAGGTTTCAAGTTTATCCCCATTATAGATCATACTTGCTCTTGCTTTTGGACAGATGTTATTTATCATTTAAAGAAAGTTTCCTTTGATTCTTCTGCTTTCTTATGTTTTTAATAGAAATGATAGAAATTTTCAGGATTTTAATTTTGGTGCTTAATTGGGGATTTAAAATTTGTTCTTTTTCTAGTTTTTGTTATTGTTTTTAATAGAAATATATTTTATCAAACCTTTTCTGTAACTATTGATATAATAACATGATTTTTGTTGTTTTTGTTATTGATATGTTCAATTATACTTAAAGCTTTCTTAATATTGAACAAGATCTGCATTCCTGGTATAAATCTCACATGGTCACAGTGTATAATTTTTGATAACATTGCTGTAATTTTCTTGCTTTTTAAATTTTTTCATCAATATTCATTAGGGAAATTGATCTATAGTTTTCTTTCTCTGTTCTTGCTATCTATGTTTTCAGTATTAAAGCCATATTTCTGTCATAAAAAAAACTTTGGTAGTACTTCTTTACTTATTAAAAAATAGTTTACATAGTATTGAGATTAATTGTTCCCTAAATGTTTACTAGAATTCATTTATAAATTCATCTCATTCTGGAAATTTTTTCTTAGGTAGCTCATTTATCACTTGTTTCAATTTGGGTAATTTAAGTATTCTATTTACTCTTCTGTTAATCTGGGTAACTGATTTTTTTAAAACATTCACCAATCTCACTTAGATTGTCAGTTTTACTGGCATAGAACTGGGCAAAAAAACCCCTTTTAAATAATTGTTTTAATTTCATCTTCATTGGGAGTACATTTACCTTTTTTTTTTCAATTTCCATAGTTCTTTCTTTGGATGTGGATAGCATTTTCCACCACAAGGCCTCTGGAGATGTCTTAGATCCTTGTATTATCGGGAAAGGTTAAGTTTATCAATATTAGTCATCACACAATGTGGCTGTTATTGCGTACAACATTCTCTTGGTTCTGTTCACTTCACTCAGCATCAGACCATACAAGTCTTTCCAGGTTTTTCTGAAGTCAGCCTGTTCATCATTTCTTATATTACAATTGTATTCCATCACATTCATATACCACAACTTGCTCAGCCATTCCCCAATTGATGGGCATCCTCTCAATTTCCAATTCTTTGCTACCACAAAAAGAGCAGCTATGAATATTTTTGTACACGTGGGTCCTTTTCCCATTTGCATGATCTCTTTGGGATATAGCCCTAGACGTGCTATTGCTGGGTCAAAGGGTATGCACATTTTTATAGCCCTTTGGCCATAGTTCCAAATTGCTCTCCAAAATGATTGGATCATTTCACAGCTCCACCAACAATGCATTAGTGTTCCAATTTTCCCACATCTTCTCCAACATTTATCATTTTCCTGTTTTGTCATGTTGGCCAATCCAATAGGTGTGATGTGGTACCTCAGAGTTGTTTTGATTTACATTTCTCTAATCAATAGTGATTTAGAGCATTTTTTCATGTAACTATAGATGGCTTTAATTTCTCTGTCTGAGACCTGTCTGTTCATATCCTTTGACCATCTATCAATTGGGGAATGGCTTGTATTCTTATAAATTTGACTTAATTCTCTATATATTTTAGAAATGAGGCCCTTATCAGAGAGACTGGTTGTAAAAATTCTTTCCCAATTTTCTACCTTCCTTCTAATCTTAGTTGCATTGGCTTTGTTTGTACAAAAACTTTTCAATTTAATGTAATCAAAATTATCCATTCTGCTTTTTTGTAATGTTCTCTATCTCCTGTTTGGTCATGAATTCTTCTGTTCTCCATAGATCTGATAGGTAAACTATTCCTTGCTCTCCCAGTTTGCTTATAGTATCAGACTTTATATCTAAATCATGAACCCATTTTGACTTTATTTTGGTATATGGTGTGAGATTTTGGTCTATGCCTAGTTTCTGCCATACTCTTTTCCAGTATTCCCAGCAGCTTTTTTCAAAGAGTGGATTCTTATCCAAGAAGCTGGGGTCTTTGGGTTTATCAAATAATAGATTACTATAGTCATTGACTACTGTGTCTTGCATATTTAACCTATTCCACTGATCCACCACTCTATTTCTTAGCCAGGACCAATCAGTTTTGATGATTGCTGCTTTATAATACAATTTAAGATCTGGAATGCCTAGGCTACCTTCCCCTGCATTTCTTTTCGTTAGTTCCCTTGATATTCTGGACCTTTTGTTATTCCAAATGAATCTTGTTATTATTTTTTCTAACTGTATAAAATAATTTTTTGGTAGTTTGATTGGTATGGCACTGAATAAGTAAATTAGCTTAGGTAGAATCGTCATTTTTATTATATTAGCTCGGCTGACCCATGAGCAACTGATGTTTTTCCAATTATTTAGATCTGACTTGATTTGCATGAAAAGTGTTTTGTAATTGTGTTCATAGAGTTCCTGGGTTTGTTTCAGGATGTACACTCCTAAATATTTTATAATGTCTACAATATAACTTTTTCTTTTTTGATATTGGTAATTTGGTTTTCTTCTCTTTTAAAATCAAGTTAACCAAAGGTTTATTTTTTTATTGTGTTTTTTTTTCATAAAACCAGATCCTATTTTTATTTATTACTCCAGTGGTTATTTACTTTCACTTTTATTAATCTCTCCATTGACTTTCAGGATTTTAATTTTGGTGCTTAATTGGGGATTTTAAATTTGTTCTTTTTCTAGTTTTTATTGTTGTTTTATGCCCAATTCATCAATCTCTTCTTTCTCTCTTTTACTGATGTACATGTTTAGAGATATAAATTGTGGCCTCTGCTTTGGTTGCATCCTACAAATTTAAGGATGTTGATTTATTGTTGTCATTCTCTTTTATGAAATTATTGAACTACCAATCATTTTTTATTATTTGTTCTTTGAAATTATTCTTTAGTATTAGATTATTTAGTTTCAAAGTAATTTTTAATCTATGCTTTAATTACTTAATATAATTTTTATTGCATTATGGCATGAAAAGGTTGCATTTAATATTTGTTTTTCTGTATTTGTTTGTGAGGTTTTTATGCTCTAATACCCGGTCAATTTTTTGTGAAGGTGACATGTACAGCTAAGGAAAAGTATTCTCTTTTAATTTCCATTAAATTTTCTCCAGATATCTATCAGATCTAGCATTTCTAAAGTTTTTAAAAATTTCCTAATTTCTTTCTTATTTATTTTATGGTTAGATTTATCTAGCTTTGAGAGGGAAAAGTTGAGGCCCTTTACTCATATAGTTTTACTGTCTATTTTCTCCTATAATTTATTTAAATTTTTCTTTAAGAATGTGGATGCTATATTGTTTGGTGCATATGTCTTTAGTTTTGGTCTTATTTCATTGTCTTTGGTATCATTTAGCAAAGTGTAATTTCCCTGATTCTCTCAAATAGTTTAAGAGAGTTTTTGCTTTTGCTTTCTCTGAGATCATGATTCCTATCCTTGCCTTTTTTTACTTCAGCTGAAATATAATGGAATCCCCTCCAGCTCCTTATTTTAACTCTTTGTGTGTCTCTATTTCAACTATGCTTCTTGTAAACAGCATTTTTTTATTCAGCTTTCTAATTCCTTCTGCTATTAACTTCTGTTTTGTGGGTGAATTAATCCCATTTTTTTTCTTTTAAAGACCAGCCTTAACCCCAAATTACTCTGCCCCCAGACCAAGAACTACTTGGTCACTGTTTGGGCCCTGATTGGCTCAGGATGAATGTAAATAATAGTTGTTTTTGTTTTGGCCAGAAACCCTAAGGGTCTTCCCCTCCCAGATTTATTTTTTTTTAAAGATGCCATTCTTTGGCTCTTTTTTTTTTTCACTAAGCTATAATCACTGAATGAGCACTGCCTCAGACATGTTAAAAACCTTAGCTTGAAAAGGTAAAGGTCCTCCACTGCATCCTAGAACACTTCCAGTTGTCCTGATCCATATCTGGCCACTGGATCCAGATTGTTCCAGAGGAGAAAGCGAGGCTGGTGACTTTGCACAGCCCTTCCTCACTCAAATCAAATTCACTTACATTCATGACATCACCTCCCTGATGTCATGGTCCTCTTCGAGAATGAAGGACAAACAACAGCAATTTCAAGTATGTTTCTTGTAAACAATTTTTTTTTGGATTTGGTTTCTAATACCTTCTGCTATTGTGTTTTCAGGATAAATTAATTCCATTCACATTCATATTTATGACTACTAACTGTTCATTTCCCTTCATCCTATTTTCTTCTATTTGTCCTTCTCTCTCTCTTTTCATTCTGCCCATCCTGTAAAGTCTGTTTTGCTTCTGACCACTGCCTTTCTTTTTCTGGTCTTCATTTGATCACCATCCCCCTCTTCTCTAGCACCCTTCTCCTCCTGTCTCCCTGTTGAATAAGTTAGATTTCTATGCCCAGTTGTACATATACATGTGTACATTTCACTTTTGAACTAAGTTCTACAAGCATAAAGTTTAAACATTGCTCACTTCCACCATTTCCTCTTCCACTATAAAAGATCTTCCTTACATATTTCTTTCATGCGAGATAAATTTCCCTTTTGTGCCTCTCACTTCTCCCTTCTCCCAGTACATCCCTCCTTCTCATCACTACATTCATTTTGGCAGAGCATCTCAACATTGACTCATACTGATGCCCTCTGTCTATACCGATTCTTTCTGACTACTAATGATAGTTTTTAAATGTTATATGTATCATTTTCCAATATAAGAATGTAAACAATTTGACTCTATTGAGTCTCATGATTATTCTTTCATGTTTACTTTTTTAGGCTTCTCAAGTCTTGTGTTTGAATGCCAGGTTTTCTAGTCAATTCTGGTCTTTTCATCAGGATTGCTTGAAAGTCCTCTATTTCTTTAAATATTCATTTTCTCCTGAAGTATTACACTCAGTTTTGCTGAGTAAGTTATTCTTCGTTGTAATCCCAGCTCTTTTGCCTTCTAGAATATCATATTCCCAGCCCTCCATTCTTTTAATATGGAAACTAAGTCTTGTGTGATCCTAACTGTGACTCAACAGTACTTGAATGGTTTAAAATACTTTGATTAATTAGAAAATATGGGTTAATACTTCAACAGGGAAGTTCTAGAATTTGGTTATAATATTCCTGGGAGTTTTCACTTTGTCATCTCTTTCACCAGGTGGTGATCAGTGGTGATCAATTTTTATTTTACCCTCTGGTTCTATGATATTGGGGCTGCTTTCCTTGATAATCTCTTGAAATATGGCGTCTCAGCTCTTTCTTTGATCTTGACTTTTAGGTAGTCCGTTAATTCTTAAATCATCGCTCCTTGATCTATTTTCCAGGTCAGTTTTTTTCCCATTGAGATATTTCACATTTTCTTCAATTTTTTTTCATTCTTTTGACTTCATTTTCTTATTTCTTGATGTCTCATGGAATCATTGGCTTCTACTTACCCAATTCTAATTTTGAGAGAAATATTTTCTTCAGTGAGTTTTTGTACTTCTTTTTTCCATTTGGCCAATTCTGTTTTTTAAGGAGATCTTTTTATCAATGAATTTTTATACCTCTTTCACCATTTGTCCAATTCTACTTTTTTTTAGGTGTTATTTTCTTCAGTATAATTTTGTTTGTGTTTTTTTTAACCAAGTTGTTATTTGTCTCTTCATAGTTTTCTTGCATTTTTTTTCATTTCTTTACTCATTTTTTTTTACTTCTACTACACTTATTTGATTTTGAAAATCAATTTTTACCTCTTCTAGGAATATCTATTGTGCTTCTATTCAATTCACATTTTTCCCCTTTGAGGCTTTTCTTGTAGCTGTTTTCATATTATTGTCTTCTGGGTTTCTATCTTGATATTCCCTAGCACCACAGTAGATTTTCACGGTAAGGTTATTTTTTATTGTTTGCTTATTTTTTCAGCCTATTTCTTGTCTTTGAACCTTAAGTTAACTTTGGACTGTTCCCAGTGGGAGCAGGAGGTGATTCTCCCAAGATTCAGACTTTTCACACTGCTATTTTTACAACTAGTTTTCAGGGTTTGGAAGTTTTTGGTGCTTCCAAGGTCATGTGATCCAGGGAGAGGTGTGGATATTGGTCTCCTGGTCTATGCTCTGGGCCTTACTCAGAAAGTGCCCCTCATCCCTTGGTATTTCAATCAATATTGTTCTTCAGGGTCTTTGCTTTCTTGGGACTGGAAGCATTACTGGTCCTCAGGACATATACTCCCTTGGGACCAGAATTGATTCTTTTCCAAAGCACCCCTGCTTCCCTGGGACTCATAGTTCTACTGTTCCTCAGGGTTTCTGATCCCTTTTGACCAAAAATGAAACTGCTTCTAAGTGCTTCTGCTACTTCATGACTGAAAGTATTCCTCTCTTCCCTTGAAATGTGAACCAAAGGTTAGTATAAACAATGGTGTTGCCTACCAATATCCAGTTCTACACCCAGTGCTAGCAGAGGGTTCCCATATAATCTCTTTCTAACTAATTGCCAGATACCCTTACCATCTTTGGCTTGAGAGTTCTCAAAGCTGCTGCTGCTTCTGTCTTGCCTCTGCCAAGTCCCACCACTGGTTTTGCTTCCTCGTGGGCTCTGACTAACCTTCACCTCCATGTCACAGATCTCTCTTTCTGATCTCCTAAGTTGACTTGAGGTGGAAGAATATTTCACTTTGATCTTTTATTGGCTCTACCATTCCAGAGTTTAATTTGAGACATTATTTTGAAGCTGTTTGGAGAAAAAAATCTAAAAAATATATATTTTTAAAGAAGATTTATTACTTTTTTTTTAGCCAATGCAGACTAAGGACTATAAAACCTTTCCATCTGACTTGCAGCTGAAAACAGCATGCTATAGAAATAATAAGTATAGTGCTTGGCACAAAATAGGCCCTTAATAAGTATTAGTTGACTAACTGTTGTCTCTCCCATTAGGATGAGAGCTCCTTAAGAGCAAGGATCATCTTGCTTTTCTATAACATCCTCCTAAAGGGTTGTGAATTCAGGGGTTTAGGTACTCTGCGTTGGCACAAATTACAACCCATCCATAGATTAGTAAATGATCTTTATGAGTTGTTGTGGCCAAAACCATTATCCTTCGGTAGCCATTTTGATGATAATTGTCAGTGAGATTTGTTAAACTCATTTTCAGAGAACTTACGCAAGAACTTGCAAGCCCAGCTTCTACATGAATCAAGCCTAGTTAAATCAACCAGAACTTGGCAAATGATAACATAATTATGAAAACCCAGTGTGATTCATATACCACATTAAGACATTAGAGTGTGGCTTTGGTGATTATATTATCTCTTGATTTCTCTCCAAGACTATTCTTGAAGATATTTTTTGCAGCCAAAGCCTGAGGATAGATCTTCATAACTAAAAAACTCACCCATCTTTATTCAGTACAAATATACAATTAAATATACTAATGAGACATACATTTTATATGATAATGTGACAATGTTTTTACAGCCACCCCTGAATGAAGCCCACAGTTTTTATTTTGAATTCTATTCATCTATGATGGCCACATTTTAATATAACATTCCCTCTCTCTGTATCTCTGTATGTGTACACACATACCTACAGACCTACCTACCTACATACATACACACACATACACATATACATACATACTCCCAGTTATCATAGATAGGAAAACAAATCAATGAAATCTATAATTTCATAATTTTGGTCTCTATAAACTAGAAAATTGCTAAAAATCCTCTTACCTGAAAATTTTACTGAATTCAAAATATGTTAAAAATCATTGCAAATCAGTGTGCTTAAGACATAGTTTTATTGATTTGGGTCTTCTGCACATGTCTGCCACCTGAAGGAGAGATATTAGGACTCTTTTATCCCCCGAGGAGATATACAATTTGTTCCTATTTCTCTGCTCTTAATGATAGCCTTGTAATGAAAAGGCACTAATGCCCATTCCAAGGTGTCTAATTTATATCAAGGGAGTCAACTTCTTTGCAAGCAGACTCTATCTTACCACTTTTATTATAAAAACAAACAAACAAAAACCCCAACATTTATTCCTTTAGGGCACTGTTCAAAGGAAACATGCCACAACTCAAAAGAAATTCAAATCCTGAATAGAATATTTGCCTTAGTCCATCTATAATCCGAGAAAACATCACAATGTCTGTTCTGTGCATGAAGGATTGTTTCTACCTTTAACAACTTTATACTTGTAAAATGTTGCCAAAAGCCTTTGATTTTTTTAAAATGAGTGATATTGAGCAAATTCACAGTCTTTAAAAAAAATCCACTTCTGGAAGCATCAATAAAATTGTCAGTTTCACAATTAATTCATACCTAATACCAATATTAACAGTAATAAATTTGTTTATAACATTGTGTGCACTGTACATATTCTTCCATATACAAAAAATAAATATGTAAGATATATGATGGATGAAAGAAGCCCATTCAACCACCTCCCCAAGCAATTACCTATTGGGAAAAATTGTAAAATAGGCAGCATGATGTACATCTATAAAATAAAACAACTTAGCCACTCCTGAGAAGCAAAGGAAGTTGCTGAGGGTTGATGTAGAGAGGCACGAGATCTTGTGGAGAGTAGCACAATAAAAGTCCATGAACAATGACAGTAATGGCTTCTTACCAGAAAACAGGTATCAAATGTAAACCACGTGAAAAAGATAAAATCTCTGTACCTGTCTTCATAAGCACATTTCTACTCACAGGTTGTGTAAACATCAGCAGCAGCATCTTTTTTTTTCTTTAAAAGAAAGTGATAATCACTTTTGATTATTTTGTGGTTGTTTTTCCATAAATCTTGCAGGTTCGTAAAGTACAAACTTGGCCCCAAAGAAGAGATATGAGAAGAAACCCTCCTTCCTTTGTAGTGGTGGAGGTACAGGTGTGAAACACTGTATATTATGCCATTTTTTTTTTCACTCTGTTGATTGGTTTTGCTTATTTTTTTCTTAGTCTTCTTAAAAAAAGAAAATCATTTACAGGACAATTGTCTGGGAGGGGATAGGTGAGGGATTGGGGCAGGGAGGATCTAGTCAATGTAAAAAGAAAGTATATAAATAAAAATATATTTAAAAATAAAATAAAGACAATGATGCTTACATGTTATCTTCTCTGTAATTTTGTTTATGGTTGACACTGTAAACATAATGAATGACATATGTATATGTGTGTGTGTATATGTATTGCTTTAAGGTTTGTAAAGCTCTTTAAATAAATGATCTTATTTAATCTCCATAACAACTCTATGAGGTGAGTGCTAAGAATATCATTATCCCCCTTTTGCAAAGGACAACAACATTGAGAGAGGTTGATAGACTTGCCCACAGTCTCTAGAGTAGAACATGACTAAAATGGATTTCAAACTCAAACCTAACCTAAGTCTTAATGATTCTAAGTACAGTCCTAAATCATACATCTACATCTACACACATTTGTATACATATGTATGTTTATACATATGTGTATTGTGTTTATATGTGTGTAGGATACATAAGTAAGATATATATTATATTTGGTGAATATGATTATATTCTCAATGTGCTCAGCTTCTAGGGATATAATATGTGTGTGTATATATGTGTGTGTGTCTGTGTGTGTGTGTGTGTGTGTGTGTGTGTGTAGGACTTAGGGCTATATTTGGAATATACGTATCTACATGATCCTACATAGATATATATCTATGTATATGACATATGCACATATACACATATATTCAAGTGAATATGTATATGTATCATATACACATATGTATATGAGTATTATATATCTATATAAAATCAACAGTTTTTCTACTACTCTCTGTTCTATTCAGAGTTTATTTTATATGTTCTGGAGCTATAGGGGAAAGGGAGGGGTAACTAGAATGATCCTTTATCTCATACAAATGCTCCTGATGGATGGTATAGAAATTATTACTAAATCATTAACCATTCATTGCATCTAAATGGGATTTATCTAAATAGCTGCTAGGCAGATCAAGATGTAGCACTTTATCCTGACATAGGAAAAATAACATCTTTCTTTCTAAAACATTTTTTCCTCTGGACTTTCTTATTTCAATCAATTGCTTTACCAATCTCTGAGTTACCCAGGCTGGAAACCTTGAAATCATCTTTCCTGTCTCATATTTTCTCAGTCACCAAGATCTGTTTCTTCCTTCTTTCATAATATTTCTCACATTTACTATTCCTTCCCACTCCTATTGCTATCACCTATTACATGTTCTTATAATCTCTTACCTGAACAATTGGTATAGTAGAAAGAACTTGAGATCTGGAGTCAGAGGACCTGGGTTCAGAGCATACCTCTGACACTATCTGTATGATTTTGGACAAGTTACTTGACCCTCCTAAAGACTCACTTTCCTCATTTCTAAAAAAAAAAAAAAAAAAAAAAAAAAAAAAAAAAAAAGGATAACTGAAATAAATTGTCTCTCTATGGCTGGTCTCCCAAGCACTGTTTTCTCCCCACTCCAAACCATGCCCCAGGGAGGTACCAAATTGAACATTTTTGTACAAGTTACTCCCTTATTAAAAAATCTTCAATAACTCCCCAATGCCTATTGAATAAACTTCAAGCAAATCTCATCATATTTCATCTGCTTGGGCCTCACTCTGAGCCCAAGACACAGTAACTCACCTTCCTTTTCAGAATCATTGAATTATAGAACTGGTAAGGGAATTAGATAGCATCTAGTTCAGGGGTAAGGCCACAGGTTCTCCTCCCTTCTAGGTCAAACTTCCTCATCTTATACTTTTAGACCTTGGTGTGAGTAGATGGCATCCCTGGGCTACAACATTATTGGATAGTTTAATCAGCAGGAATGAAATCCTGGCTCTCTGCCCAGAGCCTTGGAGTACTCTCCACATTTCTTAGTATTGACAGTCACTCACAGCATTTATTTATAAAATATGCGTGTGTAGCCATGAATATATAAATCAATGAGCATTTATTAAACATCTCCTATGTAGTAGGCACGAGAGGAAGCATGTGTCTAGTGACTAGTGAGCTGGTTCTCTTCATCTCAGTAAACCCCAAGTTCAAGAATGTCTCTAACACATTTCTACTGGGCGATCATGCCCAAATCAATTAAATTCTCAGTGTCCTAGACTACTCTTTAAGACTAAGTTTCAGAAAAGCTGTTGGCTTGCACTGAGAGAAGAATGTTTTCTTAGTTGGGAAATCTATACTGATGAAATCAACTCAGTCGCTACCTCTCTCCTCATTCTTTGTGAAAGGTACTGTGCTAAGTACTTAGGATTCAAGGACAAGATGGAACAGTTCCTTCCCTCTGGGAGCATAATATATATGTGTTTGTGTACGCATGTACATAAATGAATTTGATGAATATGATTATATTCTCAAAGTGCTCAGCTTCTAGGGATAGGCATGAAGGTTTTGTGAAATTTTGAAGTAATGTTATATACCCTAACATCTAAATTGTCCATAGAATTCATGGTATGGACCAGAGTTATAGAGGAAACTGCCTTTTAATTAAAAATTATTTTAATACTTTAAAAATATTTTCCTTATATGACCAATCTTAAGGAAGTATCACATGAGAAAAAATGCCTTCTGAACCTCTGTATTCAGGTAGAATCAGGTTAAAATGAACCACTAGGTAGGGCAGTTGTATAGGGAAAATCAACTTGAGGTAGCACATAGGGGTATGTGTGGAAGGGCAAAGGGGCTCTAGCAGGTTTCTGTGTTGCTGAGAGAAAGGTATTTATTAACTGGTTGTATGATGTAACACTAGCCAGCAAAATCACGTCTTTCGCTCCAGCAGAGATGTCCTTGAGATACCAGATCTCCCTAAAATTGGATGATTTGAACCTTTACTCTAACACATATTTGACTTATAACAAAAATAAAAGCCTATTGCCATTGAGAGTAGAATAATCTGACCTTAAAATATGCAATTTAAAAGGTAATATTTAAAAGCATTCCTTGTTACATTCAAGAACTGGGCTCTAGGTTGCTACCTACATTGCCTAGCCTTGGTCAAGGCATTTTTTTCTTATATTTGGTTTGGCTCTTTAGCAAACATCTACGTTTGTACCACAGTACTAGTTATTCTTCCCTGCTGTAAGCATTAACGACTGACCTGTTTCATCCACAATAGAATTTCTGTTAAAAAAAAAAGCCTCAAAGCTTTTTGACAACACTCATGGGCATAATGGTTATGGAATAGTTAAGTCGCATCAACAAGGACTGATGAAGCCCTTCCTTTGGGCTAGGCACTGTACTAAGCAGGGACAGAGACTGGATCTTTGGGTTTTATTATACAGGAACTCCCCAAAGGAGGAAATTTTCTTTATCAATGTAGGTCAGCTTTGCAGCCTACAGTCAAATTTACCTAGAGCACTGAGAAAGTAATATATGAGATACTGAAAAGACTAGTGCCTGGCCCTAGGGAATAGAAAATGAGCATTGGATCCAGGTGTAGAGTCTAGCAGTCACATAAGAAAAAATATAAACTACTTTAAATAGAGGTAAAAAAAATGGGCTATTTTTCTGAAACATCTTTAAAATCTTCTGCATAAGTAATGCAAATATTTCCTACTCATTTACCAGTTTTTTTGTTCTATTTTCTTATGTTTTGAGAAAAAACATAAATGGAACCATACCATGTGGATTCTGTTTGTCTGATGGCAAGCTTCTTCTGGCTATAAAACTCAAATGTCTTCACTCTACTTTTAGTGTTCTTATTCCATTCTTCTCATACGAGGGCCAAGATGAAACAGATATTTCAATATGTCAAAGGATCTATAAGTTCACTGATTATTAGCATTCCTCACTCAGGCATAGAGCATAGTCCATTTATGCTACTTCTTTCCCCATTCTCTGTACTTCTCGTCTGTGTTTTTAAATAGATTCTCCCAAAGAAAATGCATCCAACCTGTTGGCAGATTTTCTCAAGCTCTTTTTAATATTTCATTTGTACCACTAGAGTGACAAAAACAACAACAACAAAATAATTGAACAATAACAAATTAAATTTATCTATTATCTCTTATTCTTATCATAGGGACTGGCCATCTCCTTTTCCAGTCATCAGTATCCTCATGGGTATCTCATGTGCACAGTGTAATGGAGACAAAGCTCGCCTTAGAGATAACAAGACATGAAAGGGTTCAAGTTCTGCTTCGGATATATAGGAGCTGTTTAACTGCAGACAAGCTACTTGACCCTCAGTGTTCCAAGCAATTCAGTTTTAAATTATAGGGCAGTCACCAATCTGTATCACTGAGAATGATTCCACATCTAAGTTCTTCACACTGAAATCAAATCAGGGGAGGCCTAGACCCTTCTCTTTACCCCTCTCTCTTATGCTGTGTGTGTATATATGTGTGTGTGTGTGTGTGTGTGTGTGTGTGTGTGTGTGTGTGTGTGTAGGTCATCAACGGAAATATGCTGTAGTTTACTTGCATATACTCTGCATGTTTCTATTGTCTTTTGGGGCAACCGCAACTTTGATTCATCATAGACTTGTTCCAAGATTCCCAAACATACCACATTCTCAGAAAAAAGATTTATGTTTAAATAAATGGGTCTTTTTGTGGGAAAACATCACAGTTGAGATAATTAAAATAACTACAAAATTTCCCTCAATACAATTCAGCCTGTTTTCTTCTTCCTTTTCAATTCTGGGTCTAGTCATTCATCTGAAGTGCCATTTTCAAATGTTTTCATTGATTGTACAGACTCAATGGATTAGTTATCCAATTGCATATTACAGACTAGACAATAGGCATTTTTTCATTGATTTTTTTTTCTGTACCCTTAGGTGGATTTATTTTGAATAATGGTAGATCTTGTTAAGAAGGTATGATGATGTACTAAGGTTTGATGCAATAAGCAGAATATATTTCACATATTCCTACAAACAGGAGTAAACGGATTACTCTGCCATCTTTAGGGAATCCTTCTTCCATTTGGACATTGTACAAGATGCCTTTCATGACAGTGGTGAACACCTTTGGAAACTTATCTCTGGTTATATTTATGAGAGGATCTTGCGTATTTGTAACATATGCACGAGCGTTCTGTGGTGAAGGGGCTTTAAGGCTGAATTTTCTTCTATAGTTTTAAAAATAACTAACAAACACAAAATAGAATCTTGTACTATCCTCACCTTTCAGTCAGCTGTATCAGTGGATCACTAATGAGAATTATTTGCAAAAGTCTGCCTGTTATCGTTTCATATTCAAATCAATAAATTCCAAATACATTATACCTATAGCATCCTTATAAAGACTTTATAAAGAAGAGAAAATACGCATGTGGGTTGGAAGCTATTGAGGATCTCTACATTATCTTTTTTATATATTAATATCTTTTTGTCATTTTCCCTTACTCGGGATATCACATGAAGAGTTGTATGGATGGCTTTCAATGCAATTTCTTCTTTGTGTGTTTGGTCAGGCCCAGTTGCTCGTCCCAACCTCATTTTCTTAAAGGCCTTTTCTATTGCCTCTTGTGGCACACTGGGTTTTGAGCTATTAGGATCCCAATGTTGCAGTTGACTTGTTACTGATAAAATCAACCAGTATAGAAATGATGACATTTCTTCAACTTGACATCTATTCGTTTTCTTCCTGCCATTCTCATCTACGAATGCTCTTGGGATGATATTGTTCATTCAGATCATAGACTTTTTTTTTTAACTTCTATTACTTTTCATTTTTTTTCATGAGATACCACTCTTCTTAAGTTCAAGTTATATTATCTTATTAATTTAAAAATGCTGAGTATCAACAACTGTTGTTATATGCTACTTGGTACCTGAACAAGAATCATAGAATTATAGACTCATTCAGTCTCAAAGTTTGAAGAGTCCTTAGGCCATCTAGTCCAATATAAGACCCGTACAGTATTCTTCTCTACAGCATTACCTGATATCTAGAAGAGATGTCTATCCTCTAATTTTTGAGCTCTAATTAAGGAGAATCTAGCACTCCTCAAGGTAGTACATATCATTTTTTAAATAGATCTAACTGAAATGAAATTTTCTGTCTTGATTCTGGAAAAGGACTCTACCTCGATCTTTATGCTGAAAACATCAATTCCAGGCCACAGACCTTCCCTCCAAGATCTAATGACTGGCCACTGCCTATTTGTGAATGAAGCAAAGGAAGTAAATGATACCATTTTACTTCATGCTTTTACTTCCTATATCCTGCTTCCCAACTGAAACCTGGAAGAGATTTTTAACTTCATTTTTCTTCATGTCTTACATGCAGTATCTCCCTTATTTCTTCTGTGACTTGATGTTGGTGTTAACCTTTCCCCCACTGTTTCCACAGCAGAAGAGTTCATCACCTCTGCAGCCTTAGACTGCAGCAGTAGTTTCCTAGTAGACTTCTTCACTTCCAGTCTCTTTTCACTCACACTGAGCATGTATATTGCTGCCAGATTAATCCTTTAAAAATATTTTCACAATGTGTACTTCTCTGTTGTTGTGCTTAGAATCACTTCCTATAACCTATGACACCAAGCACAGTCTCTTCATCCTACTCATTCAAGGCACAATCTTCACTTTAGCCAGGTTGCTTTCTTTATGTCATCAAAACACGTAATGTTTCTTTTTGTATTTGTCCTTTGCTTAATCTTAGAAGTAATAATAATAATAGTAATATCAAATGAAGTAACATGTCAAGTGCTTTAAAAAACTTAAAGTACTTAAAAGTGCTAATAAAGTAATAATTACTATTATTATCAGCACTTTACATGTACATTATTATTTTTATTATTAGCATTTCTATAGCATTGAAAGGTCTATAAAGCGCTTCACATGTGTTACCTTACTGGATACTCAAAACAATGCTCTGAGATAGATTGTATTATTCTCATTTTATAGATGAGAAAACTGAGTCTGAGGGAGGTTAAAATAATTTACTCAAGGTGATAGAGCTAGTGTTTTGTGGCAGGACTCAAACTCATATCTTCCTCACTCCAGATCTTTCACTTTAACCAGTATACCACCCAGCTGTGACAATTGCCCATTTCCCTTACCTCCACCTATCCACCCTATGCCTCCCCAGCTCCAATTCCATTTCCTTCAGGAAGCTTTCTCTCTTTGCTTCAACCCATTGATTTCTCCCATCCCTAAATGCCTAGAGGACTTAACAGTCAGCACCATAAAGTTTAGCCCTTATTTGTCTCATGTATGTAAGATTTGCTGCTTTAATTAGACTGTTGATCCCTTGAAGATAAAGACCACATTTAGTATCTTTTGCCTTCCCTGACAACTTGCCAATCAATTATTGTCTGACCCTCCTTGCCTCTTCAGCATCTTCAATTTCTCTTATCTCTCTGACACCTTTCCTTCTGATCACTTTTACTTCTGTAACACCATATTCCAACCTTACCTTGGTGAGATGGTTCCCTGAAGGACATTTCCTGTGATACTTCATGATGTGCGTCTACATGGAGAAAGACATTATTCCTGATGGCAGAGGGACCTTTGAGTTTAAGACACTGCATTAGTTTGCAGACACTGAGGAGAGAGAAAACCAAGGTTCCAGAGAGAAAAGGTGAGAGAAAAGGTGTAAACTTTTGAATGGTTAACAGGATCCCCTGGAGCCATAGATGGATAAGGGAAGCTGGCCTCCCATCAAGTCCCTTTATTTCCAACTCCTATATCCCCAGATAAAGTGAGATTGTATTTATCCATTTGAGGTCATTTTCTCTTTGATTAAGCTCATGGTCTATACTACTCTCTCTTTTGCATACTGTCATCTATTTAATCTGTACAATTTTCTCAATTTTGATTTTACTACTTTCTTTTATAAATATTGTTGCTTGTGATTCTTTTATGTTACTGTCATTTGGTGGGAGGGAGTTAAACTGTCCAAGAGTAAACAAACCATTAACCTCCCCTATAGGTTAATTAGGAGAATCTGATAGTATTTTGAACCCCTAAAGGAGACCATTGTACTCTGAGACAACTAGTATTTCATTTGAAGTAGATAGCCCAATACCTGTTGAAAACAGGAGTGGAAGAAAGTGAGCCACAGCCCTCCTAGTGCTTCCCACAAAGCCAGAAATCAATGTTTCCCTAGAAAATGGAATGACTCCAATCCCAGGTCACATTTATCTTAATATATGCATGCCATACGTGGTCCAGGCATTCATCAATGTGGAGATTCCATCCAATGGTCCAGAATAAAACCCATGCTCCCTCTTATTTCTGTCCTCCAATAGATGCTTTATGGATGGTCTGCCCATTGTATTATGTAGCTTCTTCTATGCCTGTGAGCATGATGTTGGTGCCACTGCAGTATGCCGGTCTATCCATAAGTTAGCCCTTGCTCTTGATACATTACTAGTCAGGAGGTCTCCTCAGGCCCTAGGACCTAAGCCTACTTGGATATTGTCTGTGAAAGGACTCTGCCAATTTCACTGTATGAAGGTAGAGGGTTGACTTTCAAGTCCTTTCTTTTAGACCAAGTCTTTCCTTCAGTGCCAAGTACTATAAACAAACTTTGCTTGCTGAAGAATTCTTCCTGCTTGTTCACCTCCACTAGGCAGGGTAGGGGTAAGGAAGAAAGGGAGAAAGAGTGGTGGGCATAGTCCCACAGAGTGTCCATTAAGGTGTGTGCCTCTGTGTGTGCATGTCTGTGTCTCTGTGTGTGCACATGTGTTTGCGTATGCATATATGCATGTGTATACAAAAGAGTTAGCACTGAATAAATTTGCATCAAGATGGGAAGTTAGAATTGATCTTTGAAGGATAAAATGGGGAGCCTAAGTCCTTAGTCATACCTGATTATTTATTTTTTAGAGTTCCCCTGAGGCTCTTATGTTCCCCTTATGTTTTATAGGTAAACTTGTAACATCCCCAGTTACCCTATTTTTGTTGTTTAGTTTTTTTCAGTCATGTCCTACTCTTCATGGCCCTCTTTGGAGTTTCTTTGGCCAAGATAGTAGATTAGTTTGCCATTTCCTCCTCCAACTCATTTTATAGATGAGAAAACTGAGGCAAAAGGGTTAAGTAACTTGCCTAGGGTCACACAACTAGTTAAGCGTCTTAGGCCAGATTTGAACTCAGAAAGAGGAGTCTTCCTGACTCCAGGCCCGGCAGTCTAACCACTGCCTCCATGATTCTATGCAGTTGTTTATTTCTGTAAAGGTGGCTCATGGGAAAGTATGGTGGAAATGCAAGGGTGCTTGAAGTCATTGTTAAGTAAGAAGAAAGTATTCAAGGTATGGGGAGTGGATAATGCTTTAGTAAAAGAAATTAGTGCTGGGGAGATTTTTGTCCCAGTAAGAGCAGAGGTGTTGCTCTGTGTCTGGATGGTTTTCTCTGATTAGACGTTATATTAGAGATGATAGACATTAGAAAGATGAACTTTAACCGGGAAAACATTTAACCAGGAGTTCAAACAGAATGAACAAAGTTCACGGGGGACAGAGTAGCAAGAAAAGCCTGTGGTCAAGCTGCAGGGATTCAATGTTAACGTGGGCAATACGGACTTGAACTTCTCATACAGTTACCTCAAATTGTTTTATTTACTGAGGAACATTTAGGCTTGATGTCAGGGAAAACGTTATAACAATTAGATCTATCCACCAGTGGGATGAACTATCTCAGCAGGTAGTATATTCCCCTTCTCTGGAAGTCTGCAGGCAGAGTATTAAATGACTAATTGTTTCAGCTATTTTAAAAAGATTCTAGGTCAAGTATGCAGTGAACGAGGTGGCCTCCAAAATTCCTCTTTAATTTTAAATTCTCAAGTTCTATATTTATTAATCTCGTGTCTATTGCTTTTGTTTGTACAAAAATTCCTGTATGTGGGTATTTTTTTAAATGTTTGACTCTACATGGATGCCTACTGTACCCTGCTCTCAGTTTCTTTCAAATTAGAAATAAGAGGCATTCCTCAACTGATAAATGTTCAAAGAATATGAACAAACAGTTTTCAGACAAAATAATCAAAGCTACCTATACCCATATGAAAAAATGCTCTAAGTCACTATTGATAAGAGAAATACAATTTAATACAATTTAAAACAAAGCTACACTCTCACACCTGTCAGATTGTCTAATATTACAAAAAAGGAAAATGACAAATGTTGGAAGGGATGTGGGAAAATGAAAACACTAATGTACTATTAGTGAAGTTGTATACTGATTCAGCTATTCCGGAGAGCAAGTTGGAACTATGCCCAAAAGGCTATAAGGCCATGTATATCCTTTGATCAATCAATATCACTACTAGGTATATATCCCAGAGAGATTTTTTTAAAAAAGGAAAAGGACCTATGTGTCAAAAAATATTTATAGCAGCTCTTTTAGTGGTAGCAAGAAAGTAAATTGAGGGGATGTCCATCAATTGAGGAATGGCTGAACAAGTTGTTGTATATGATTGTGGTGGAATGCTATTATGCTTAAGCAGGGTGATCTCAGAAAAACACGGAAAGACTAACATGAACTGATGCAAAGTGAAATGAGTAGAATCAGGAGAACACTGTACACATTAACAGTAATAATGTATGATAATCTGCTATGAATAATTTAGCTATTCTCAGCAATACAATGATCCAAGGCAATTCTGTAGAACTTATGATGAAAGGTGCTGTCCATCTCCAGAGAAAGAACTGGTAGAACATGAATGCAGATCAATGATACTTTTTCTGTACTCTATTTTTCTTGGGGAATTTTTGTCTATATTTTCTTTAGCAGAATGAGTTACATGGAAATGTGTTTTGCATGACTACACATGTGTAATCTGTCAAATTGTTTACCTTCTCAATGGAGGGAAGAGGAGAGGGAGGGCAAAAATTTAGAACTCAAAATTTGAAAAAAAGAATGTTAAAATTGTTTTTACATGTAATTGGAAAAAATAAAATATTAAATAAGATTTTAAAAAAATACTGACTTCTATCACAAAATGTCTACTGATCTTTTTGAGTCTTTAATCCAAAGCTTATATGACTCCCCTTCATAAACAATATAGCATAAGGGCAATACACATGTTGCTAGAGGAATTGAATGAAACATAGTACCCGTTTAAAGCTCATATAAGAATCTGGCATTTCAAAGATGTATCTTAATGGACATGCTAACTATCTATTTAGCTATATTCTATGAAATCTTCTTCATTCCTACTACTAACCTACAACATAAGGCAAAGTACTTAGAGCACATTTGCTTAGTCCTTCACAGAAAAGCCTTCAATGCATTTTGATTTAATGCTCTACTCATTGCCTTCCTAGAGTATCAATAGAAAAACCATCTATTTCAACAGCATTTCTTTTATCTTCTGTAAAATCATGATTAAAGGTCTATTCACTATATAACATAATTCCCTTAAAAAGTACCAATGTGAAAAATCCTGGTTTGATTTTGGTAAATGGACAAATCTAGATTGGGCTGATCAATGTGTATACTTTGATTGTCAGAAAAAGAAAACTACGTTACCTAATGTTTATTTTTCCTCCAAATTTTTTATTTGTCCTTAGCTGGCAAACAAATTAGTACCTAACTGTATCACCAATTTTATTAGCTTATCTCCAGTGCTTGGTAACCTATACAGGTCATTTAATATATATGGTCTCTTTAAAAAAGATCATATCCATTATTACTCTAAAAATGCTGCTATTCAGAGTGCACCTCACGGCCTGGAGCTGTGCCTGGATTCTTGAATCTGATCATCTTTTCTCCATCTTCATTCTTCTTCATTTCTTGTAGTTTGCAAATTTGCTGAAACTATTACTTGCCTTGATTTGTATCTTTGTTAATTCCCTAGCATTTTCTAAGTAAACTCTCATATCACTAGCAAATAATGACAGTTTTATCTCTTTTATCTGTCTCCAAACCTTTAATTACTTTCTATTATCTTACTGCTATTGCAAATATATTTGGGAGACTGGACAATTTTTCTTTATTACCATATTTATTGGGAAAGGTTTTAGTGTATCACCACTGATAATATGCTTTGTATGATATGATTTGTAGCACTATCAGAAAAAATCAGTGTTATAATTTGTCAAAGGTTTTTTTCCCCTGCATCTGTTGAGATAATCATGTGGTTTAGGGTATTTTTATTTTTAAGAATAAATTATGTTGATTCGTTTTCTAATTCTGAATCATCTTAACTTCCATGGTTTAAGTCCAATTTGGTTATGATGAATGAATTCTTGCATGAATTGCTATACTATATTTGTTAGGATTTCACATTTAAAATTCTTTAATAGACATCCACTAATGATGTTAATCTGTACTTCTATGCTGCTCACTGCTTAATTATTTCCTGGCTAAAGGGTCAAGACTATATTTTGCTCATAAAAAAAATTAGGAAAGCAGTAGTTTTTGAGATTAATTTGTCTAGTACTGTTACTAATTATTTTTCAAAAGATCAGTAGATTTCTGTGAATCCATCAAGATCAGAATTATTTTTCATTGGTAATTCCTTTATAATTAGTTCTATTTCTTTTTCTGGATTGAATTATTTAGAATATTTCTTTGTTATTCTCTTAGTTTAGGTATTATATTTTAAAAGATATTCTATTTATTTTCCTTTTTTGATTAGTATACAACCGTACGTGGTAAATTTTTATAAATCTTTCTTTTTCTCCAGGTTTTGTTGTGATTTCAACTGGTATATTTGCTATTTTGTTGATTTAGTTTCTGGCCCTCTTTTTAAAAATCAGACTGGCTAAAAGTTTGTTTTTTTAGTCTTTTGAAAGAACCAGCTGTTAGTTTGATTTATCATTTCTATAGTTAATATTTTGGTTTCCATCTTATCTATTTCTCTTCTAATTTTAGATCTTTCTTTTGTGCTTATATTAAGTTTGATTATTCATTGGCTTTACAGTTTTAAAGGTGTATTCAGTTTATCAATCCTCTCTTTTTTCTTTTTTTTACTGTATTTTTGTAGGGATATGATTTTTTTCTCTATGAAGACTGCTTTAGCTGCATCCTAGGAAAATTGATATTATCATTACAGTATTATTATCATTTGGTATTATCATTTCCTTCCACATAATTGTTATTTTACAATTTGTTCTTTGATGACCAATTTATTATTTAAGATTTTATTTTTAAATCTTCATTGGTTCTATGTCTTTTGTTTGCATTATGTTCCTTAAATGATATATTTAATATTTCTGATTTTTTACATTTGCTTACAATACCTCTGTGCCCTAATACATGGTCAATTTTTGTAAAAGTTTCATATGCAGTTGAGATATAAGCATATTTTTAAGCAGTCCCATTTAGATGATGTCATAAATCTTTCAGCTCTAGTTGCTGCAGCAAATTGTTTAATTTTATATATATTTTTTCTTTTTTATGTTAGATTTATCCAATAATGAGAGAGGGATATTGAAATCTCCTAAAAGAATCATATTATTGTATAGATCTCCTTGTTAGTTTTTCCTTTATGAATTTAGATATTAAGGTACTTCAAGCATATGAATTTAATATTGATATCAATTTGTTGTCTACAATTCCTTTAAGCACAATGCCATTTCCTTGTTTATCCTTCATTATTTCTTTCTTTATTTTGTTTGGTTGCTTGTTTGTTTTTGCTTTGTCAGATAGCATGATTGCAACTTCTTTTTTTTGTTGTTGTTCACTTGATGCATAGTTAGTCTTTTCTACCCCTTCCTTTTTATATATATTTGGTTTTGGGGATGTAGGGTGTGTTCAGGGAAGACTAGTACCTTAGTGTGAAGGCTGTTGACCCCTTTTCATGGTTACTTTCAACCTTTGGTGGAAGGTCCGCCTGATTTATGCAATTCTCACCTGTGGCTCCAAGAAGCTGTAGCATGTGCAGGGCCACACTTCATTAAACCTTTTTGCAGATGGAATAAACCAAGTTGAGGGTAATGGAGGGGTCTCAGATCCTTCAGTGAGTTAGGGAGTGTCCACCCCAAGCATGTGAAGACTTACTCTGGTGGAATGGGCAGATGAGAACAACTTGTTCCAACAACCATGAAGGCAGCTGAAGTAGGTGTTGTTCAGTGCTTAGAACTTGGTTAAACATAGAAGATACCAAGGTCATCTAAACAATGCTCCTTGAGCCATCACCAGTCATCTTGGTTTTGTCTTGCCATTGAACTTTGATGACTCTGGAAGAGAGAGTGAAGATGATTTCACACAACTATGCCTCACTTAAATCCAATGTATGCATGAGTCAAAAGATAACACCCATACCACTTTACTATTTTTACCTATCTCAAAGTCCTGTGGCAATAGTCAAGTGACAAAGCAGCAATATTACAGACAAATGGAGGAAAATCTAAATCTAACACTCATAGCTTTAAATGTGGATAGATTAAATAATCCAATAAAATTAAAAGGAGCACCAGATTAGATAAGAAGACAAAGCCTCACAATCTATTGTTTATAAGAAACACATCTAAAACCAAAGAGGTTGGTTGGTTGTTGTCCTTTGTTCTTAGAGAAGCACTGAAATGATATCACTATGTTGGAATCAAGGTACAGTGTGCCTGACCGTGGCTGATCAGACCAATATGAGTTCAGAAGGCTCTACTACAAGTTAAGCACAAATAGTCCATATGAACATTTGGGGTGGAGATGTATCCAAATTTGCACATCTCCTGGTTTTGTTGTTGTTTGTTTGTTTTGGTTTGTTTTATTTTGTTTTGTTTTGCTTTTTGAACTACTACAATTCTGCTTCAACTCATAGAGCACAGTGCCTTCTTTGATTCCGGTACACTATGCTAAGTGGTCCTTTGCCAGCATCTCTCATGTCATACAATTGATTCCAAAGTTCTTCAAAGAGATGTTGAGGGTGTCTTTGTATCTCTGCTTCTGACCACCATATCAGCACCTTCCTCACATGAGTCTTCTATAAAATAGTCTTTTAGGCAAACAAACATTTGGAATTTGAACAACATGACCAGCCCATTGGAATTGTGCTCTCTGTAGTAGAATTTGAATGCTTGGTTGTTTACCTCGAGAAAGGACCTCAGTGTCCAGTATTTCTGATGTATCTAAATGCTAACTTAAATCTAGGTCCCCTTCAGACTTCTCCAATAAAAAATATGTTACTATCTATTGAAGTCTCTGTCATTCAGTAATTCGTCCAAACTGTTTTTATATATATATATATATATATATATATATACACACACACACACACACACACACACACACATATACATACATACATACATATACATATACACACACACATATATATGCACATATATATGTATATATATATGTATATATATACACACATACATAATTATCTAACACTTCCACCTCATTGTGGTGGGAGTGGTGAAAGAGGACTAGAGTCTCTTAACCTTGATGGGGTTCAGTTTCCTTAGTTTAAAAAAAAAGAATAGTTTGGGCTAGATCATCTCTCAGTTCCCTTGTGGTTTTAAATACTATTATCTTTGATATAGTTTGTGTGCAAAGTCCTATATACTTTTTATTTGTCCTAATTTTACTTTATTCTAAGTTGAAAAGGCCTGCCTTTGTCTTAGTATTTTGGAATTCATTGATGAAATTCATGGTGTCCTTATTTTCCCACCATTTATAATTTTGTCAATTCCAATCATATCCCCTTAGCCTATAACTTTTCAAATTAGAATGTTATATTCCCTATTGTCTTCACAAAGTATCTTTGATTTTAGTAGTTGTTCTTTGCTGGATGTTCTTTAGATTCGTTAAAGTTTTCTTCAGTTTCAGACATTAGAAATAGACACATTTCCCAAGTAAGGATGTGCCACGATTTTAGAAAATTTTAATGTTGTTGTGTATGATGCCCAACGTATTTTGGTGTTTTGGTGTAGGCAACATGGCATAGAGAATGGAAAGATAGTGCTGAAGTCAGGAAACCTGGATATGGACTATCAGCCACAGTCACTGTGTTGATTGCTTTTGCCTATTTTACTTTAGTTGAAAAGAAAATATATAGTATATGTATAGCTTTAAATCAATGTGATATATTTAAAAAGCCACTAATAAAACTTATTTTGAATGAATTTAACTTGTTAGACACATTTAACTTGCTTAGTCCATAGTAAACATTTACTAATTTTTTTTTCATTCATTCATTCAACTTTTCTTATCAAAGACATCTTCATTCCATAAACAATGCCATGTGCTAAAGTCTGTCCAGTCATCCAAATAGAATTGGGATAAGGAATATTGAGAGCAAAGAGAAGCTTGGACATTGTCAATACCAATTCCATGGTGAGAGCTCATCCCATGGCCCACCACTGCTGAACTCATTGTGACTGGTATGTCTGATTGGGAGGAGTCACCGGCAAAGCTGATCTAAATAGGTTTAGAAAAGGCTGATTTATCTCTGAGGGTACACTCAAGCACAAAAAAAAGTCTTTCCTTATGTTCCAGGCTTTCTGTGTGTCTTATTGTCTTATACTTTCAGTCTACATGATAGATTAAAGAGCAAAATCTATTTTTAAAGTATGACATCTTATTGTTAAAGCCTTACTTCCTCATCTTTGACAATAAGCTACTTGAGAGCAAGGACCATGTATTACGTTTCTCTGTTTTCTCCACTGTTTTTCATACAGTGTTTTGTACACTAGAGATACACTATAAATATCTGTTTAATTAAATTAAACTGAATCAAAATAAGAACAGGATCTAATTTATTGAAAAACATCTTACCAATCTCAGAACCCTGGGCTTAGTGAATTGAGAAAATATTTGCATTTTCCACATAAATGTATTAAAGGGAAAACATTAAGGCTTCAGAAATTCATATTGACATGAATTATTTTTTTAAAAAGAAGAAAAATAATTTGAATCTGATCACCTAGCCTGGAGCATTATCTGGCAAGAAGAAGAAATAGTGCTTTCATACATTATTTATATGGAGTAGCAGTCTATAAACATGATAACTTTTAAGTTTATATAATAACAATTTGACTGTTACCAGGCAAACCTCATTTTACATATGAAGCATTTATGAAAGCTTTGGATGAGAGTTACAATCTGTTTGGTTGAAGCACATTTCAATGTTCACACATTTTTGCCTAGTAGAAGACATATAACTTTGAAGTTTCCTTGTTCCTGGAGGACCTATAGGATCCTTTCAAAAGTTATTTTAATTGCTGGGGGAAAAACATTGAAAGGAAACAAATGCCTTCTTAAGCATCATTTGCCAAAGAACAGAAGAAAGAAGCTTCAATGTATAGTCCAGGGACAATATTGCAATCCAGAGACCCATCATGTCACATCAAAATGCAACACTTTTATGGAACTACAACTGTTGGGAAGGAAAAGCAACAACAACAACAAACATAGTAAGAGTTCTAACCTCCCTTAGAAGGCAGAGTGTTTGAGGCACAAAGAATTATGACATGATAAAGAATGATGAGGTCAATTATTGTTCTACCATGGTATAAGTAGGTGTGACCATATGGATTTCTTACATAGGTCAAAGCCTTACTGAAAGTAGTTGGAACTATTAGATATGATAGTGGAAGCAATTTAAAAGTAGTGGGGAGAAGGAAATATATTTAACTTCCCCTCCCTCATGGAATTTCTGCTTTAGAGTAGGAATGAGAGCACAACCTTTAGGAAAATAATTACATGGAAGATATGAAGCCAGTGGGTGCTGATTGCAAGAGAGTGTGTTTATAAGATCTTAGATTTAAACTGGAAGCAAAATTAGAGATCCTTTCAATTTACATACAATGAAACTGCATTGTAGTTTACTTGCTTAAGGTCATAAAGCTACCAAGCAGCAGAGCAGGAATTCAAACCTACTGCCCCTGACTCCCCAGAGTAGGTAGGAAAAAGCAGATATATCAAAAGTCATGCTTTTGACTCTTATCACTTGTCATTCTGTCTTGCTCTTCCACATTTTTGCTCCCTGGTAGACACTAGTCTTTTGAATCCTAGCCACATCACATCCACTTGATCCTTTTCTCTTCCTCCTTGAAATAAGAGTTCCCATCATTTTGTCACTGTTGATAGACCAATGTTTTTGGTTTAACAAGATACCTGAGTTAACAAAAGGTTTTGCTCCAGAAACAGTGTGTCAAATGTGATTATGTGGACTGCAGTTACTAGGTATAGGACCAGGCAGGTCAAGTTAGCTGACCCATGGACAGAGGAGACTTCAGCAAGTAGATTTTATCTACAAAGTGTTGTAAAGTCAGTAGGTCAGAGTTCTCTCCTCAAGTGGACAGAAAACCAGCAATCTATACAATGTTAGCAAGAAATCAGAAGATATTTTGAGTGGGAACAAGAAGTAAAGGGGTCTAATAACTGTTCAGAAAGTAGGCTGAGCCTTCGTGATTCCATTATAGGTTAAAGAGTACAGTAAGTCCAACATGGTGCTGCTTATAGAAGGAAAGAACAGTAAATAGCCAGGATATTTACACACAGCTGGAATAATATGAATGTTACAGGAAAATTCACTTCTCAAAATTAATATTAAATATAATAACCTAGTCCAGAAATAGTAATAAGAGAATTAACATGTGTCATCTCTTTAGTATGATTTATTATCTACCCTCTCATATTTTCATTTTCATTTGCTGACATTCCACTGAAGATTTGGATTCACAGTGTTTATTTTAAAAATTATATTGATATACTATTATTATATTATCTCCATTCTCTGATATTTTTCTCCTCCCTTCCCAGAGGGTCTTACTTTGGAACAAAGAATAAAGAGAAGAAAAGTAGTTCAGTTCAACTAACCAACACATCAAGCAATTCTGATATGATATTGAACATCTTCCACACATAGCTTTTTCACCTACTGTCCCATTCTGCATGTTTGCAACGAAATTAGAAGGCACATTCTTACACCTCTTCTTGGCGCATGCTTGGTCATTATAATTTCATATTCAAGATTCATTTCATCTGGTTGGTTGTTGTTGCTATTTTCCATTCACATTGTGGTAGTCATTGTCCATATTATTTTCATGATTTTGATTACTTCACTATGAATTAGTCCATTTTAAGTCTTCCCATGCTTCTGTATATTCTATTCGTTGCTTTTTGCAATTCAGTAATATTCCATTATATTACCTCCATTCCCAACTGATGTGCATCTTTCTTTCTTTCTTGTTCTTTGCTTCTACAAAAATGATTTGCTATAAATATTTTGGTTTTCATTTCTTTATCCTTGAACTCCTAGGCACAAATGCCCAGTAGTTATAACTCTGGATCAAAGGGTATGGATGTTTTAGTCACTTTCTTAATGTAATTCCAAATTTCTCTCCAGAATGGCTGAACCAATTCACAGCATCACAAATAGTGCAGCACTGTGCCTTTCTTCTAAAACCCCTTCAACAAAGACTATTTCCATAAGATGTTTTTTTAAAAAATTTTTAAGATATGATGAATAGGGCAGCTAGGTGGCACAGTGGATAGAGCACCGGCCCTGGTGTAAGGAGGACCTGAGTCCAAATCTGGCCTCAGACACATAACACTCACTAGCTGTGTGACCCTGGGCAAGTCACTTAACCCCATTGCCTAGCCAAAAAAAAAAAAAAAGATAACGATGATTAACATGACTCCAGCAAACTGTCCTTGGCCCTGTTGTGTTTGGCATTTTTATAAATGACTTAGAAGAATGCTTGGAGGGCATGAATATCAAAGAAGTAGTTAACATTAAACTGTGAGGTAGAGTAATACATTGGATGACAGAATTAGGATTCCCTCTCCTCTTCCCTTGCCCCCAGCAAAAAAAAAAAAAAATTGTGACAGATTAGTAATCTAGGGATAAATGCAAAACTCTACATTTTGGTGGGGGTTGGAAAGAAACAAGGAGGAATCAATTGCAAAATGATAAGATAAGCAAGAAATATTTAGACAATAGTGTTTGTGCGAAGACCTAAGGGATTTAGTGTGCTGTAAGGTGAATATGAGGGAATATTATGTAATATGGAAATCTTAAATTATATTGCAACCTTAGGGTGCATTGACACAATAATAGTGTCCAGAATAATGAATGTAAATGGTCCTGCATTACTCTGTCCTCTTCAGACTCCTATGTGGTGCTGAATATAGTTCTAGATATTTCATTTTAGGAAGGACATTGACCAAACATGGCAAATTTATTGCAGACCTACTAAGATGCTGATGAAAATGGAAACCAGGCCACATAATGATTATTCCAATTAATTGAAGATGTTTATAGTAGAAAAGAAGATGTATACATACATATATATATATATATATATACAGCTGTGGTCTTCATTCAAGAATTTGAATGGCTGTCACATGGAACAGGGGATCAGCTTGTTTTGCTTAGTCACAGAGAGCAGAAGTAGAAGAAATGAATGGAGGATGCAGAGGTACAAATTTAAAATTGGTATGAGAAAAATATTTTTAACAATTGGAACTTGCCAAAAGTAGAATGGGTTCCCACTAGAGGTGATGAATTCTGTATCACTGGAGGTCTTTAAGCAGAGGCTTGATGTTTTAGAATGTATTTCTGTTCAGTTATATGTTGAACTACATGACCTCTGTGGTCCTTTCCAAGTATGATATACTGTAAATCTCTATACCTTGCAGTACCTTTTTATATGCTGTTCCCTCTATTTCTCCCAATAAGAGATATATCTACTGATCCCTATATATTTTACCTCCACATTTTTAGCAGTCAAAACAATATTAAGATGAAAATGAAAATCATAGTTTGTAAAGTCATTCAGTCAACTTTCAGTTGGAATGAAATCTAAAAATTAACGAAGTTATGGTAGCAGGAATGTATACACAAACATACATGCATACATACAATGTGTGTGTGTGCTCCATAAACTTAAAATTCCCACTATCCATATGTAAAAAGGAGATGTGGATATTCAAATGTTAACTTAAGTATTCTTTAATTTAGGAACTAGGTTGAGATATTTGTTATTCTTGGGTACAAAGATAACTGGAATTTAGCTAAGACTTAAAGGAATCTCTTAAAGAGAGTCCGGCAGAAACTCTAAATCTTATGAAGACAATGCGTCAAATCTAGGGAATGAAGCGAAGGTAGAAAGGACTGAACAGGCAAGTAGGCAGGCTATAGAATTCAGGAGGTCCTAGTGTTAGAAAAAGATCATTAATAAATGATTGATAAATTAATAAATAAATCAATAAACAAAATTAGTAAATAATAAATGATTAATTTTGTGTGGGGAGATGGAGTTCAGGCTTATAATTTTATTAGCATAGGGAACTTAAAATGAGGAAATTTCCTTTACTAATATAGATAGAAACTATTCTGCAAATTTGCAGTTGTAGAGAGTTGCCTATTGCAAGAAGAGGTTAAATGACTAATTCAGGGTCCCACATCCCCATTACGTATCAGAAGTAGAACTTGAACCCAAGTCTTCCTGCCTTCCAAAGCAGCTGTACATCCACTACACCAAGCTACCTCTACTGTCAAAATAGTTGTGATATACTAAAATTAATCATACTTTACCAAGCCAAATAGTGCATAATTTTAGCTGTTTTATATAAATCTAGTAAGTCCTATTAATGGAGACTGAAATAGAAACAGTGCTTAGCATAATGCCTGGCACATAGGAGGTACTTAATAAATATTTATTGACTGACTAACATGAACCATGATATGGAAGTTAAATGTTAATTTAAGCAAGAATTACATGGGCATGTTAGTTTCTGTGAGCAACAACTCACCTCATCTACCCATCCACTGCAAGGAAAGAACCAAAGTAGACCCAGAGATACAAGACTCAGCCAGTGTCCCATGTTAGAGTTCAATCAATAACCAAAGGAAGGTCATAATCAGGCAATTAACAATTTAGCATCTGAGCCACATGTGCCAGAAATTAAGGCAGAGGCTTAGCCAGACAAATAATTGTCATCACCAGCCAGAGGCTTGTACCAGAGTCTGAAGCAAAGCAGAGCAGGCCCAATGCAGGAGAGAAGGGGGAAAGGCATGGGTCACAGAATACAATGGTCATGCTAAGCAGCAGATAAAGAGAAAACAATTTGATCTTATCTTCTTGACACTTTCTTGGGGGGAGGGTCAGATATGGGGAAGTACACATACCATCCTTCTCCCTGCCTTTAGCTTGATACAGAACTTCGAATTACAAGGAGCCTGAACTACAGGAGTTATCCATAAAATTCACTCTTTACCTATTTACTAATTAGTCAGAAAATAAATGGTTGGAAGCTGAAAACAGAGGTTTAACCTAAAAGAAAAAAATCCCTTTCCTCACCCTGATTCTTCATTTTAGAATATGATATCAAAGAAGGCAATATAGAAACTTTAAATTTGTGTGTGTGTGTGTGTGTGTGTGTGTGTGTGTGTGTGTGTGTAGGGGGGCAAGGGGAGGTGACAATGAATGTATCAACAATAAATAATACTTAAAACATCATGAAAAAAAGAACTCAGTGAAATACTACCCCATGGAAGATTTTATTCTATTGTATCCACAGAAGCTATTGTGAATCCTAAAAATCCCTGGCTCCTTATAATCCTGAATGTGCTAGATAAGTTCATCGCTGGTAACCATATTCATGTAACTGTATAGAAATTTGCATCATGTATGCAGGAATGAGCACTCATGTATATGAAACCTTGGTATACTTACGTGTATTTGTGTTTGCACCTGCATTCCAAGACTTATAAGCTTTTTAATAATGAGATATTAAATGCAATGTCCTTTGCAAACCTGAAAGGGTTATGTAAAATTTAGATATTATTATTAATAAGAAGAAGCTTTGTCTTGGAAGGAAGTCTCTGAAAATAAGAATTCTGTGAAAGCCACATTGGCCTAAATAGCTCTGTCACTAGTTCTTTTACCTAAAGCATTACTTTTTGGAGGCATTACTATGTTGGAAAAAAATGAATTAGTAAGGATAGCACTTACAAACTGGATTGCTGAATGATAATACTAGAGCATAGGCAGAGGAGAGAGCCTAGGAAATTTGGTGCTGTGGAAGGAGTACTAGACTTGGAATCATGGGACCTGACAGAATCTTGACTCTGCCACTTACTACCGATCTGATCATGGATAGGTTAATTTTCTCTGGACCTCAGTTTCTTCATATCTAAAATGAAGGGGTTGGACTAGATGACCTCTAAGGTCCTTTCTCTCTAAGGTCCTTTCTTATATATCAATGATCCTAGCAGAGGTCCAATCTTCTGCCTAAAGATAAACCATGTTGTTAAAAAAAAAACAATTCCCAGGAAACCTACCAAAAGGGAGAAAGTGAGAAAGAAAACTGCTTTGAACTCTAGGTAAAGATATTTTCTATGTTGCTGTTCTTTCTTTTTTCACTCTTTTATCATATTTTGGATGATGGTAGGAGGAAAAATATTTTTCTTGATTAAATACCAAAAAAAATCACAGTCAATAAGTAAACACCTTTGAGACATTAACTCTATTCCTCATTTGAAATAATTCTTAGTCTTTTTAATTAATGGCTAATTTAAATTTACTAGAAATGATTATTTGATAATACATATAAATTATAAAGATATAATGTGTATTGCATAGTCCAATTAACATTGCTAGAAAAACCTTGAGTTTTCAGTTTCTTCACCTTAAATGCCTAATAACTCAATCTTACTATTGTCTTAATGTGCATTTATACCATTAAGACTGAATGAGTCCTATTTTAATAACTAACTAAATTGTTTCAATCAAATATTAAGCATCCAAATGATGACCTGAGCTTAATATTTTCCCTTTAATGTTGCATGTGGACACTGAAAATACCCACATACATCTCAATCTTTAATATTATTTGCATGACACTGAAAAGATAAACATCTCTTGTTTTTATTCTAATCTATATTGGAATATATTCCCCTTTAAATAAACATGATGAAATGTATAGATTAGCATTTGGTTTTGATAGTCAATTACTTAGAACAATATAACAGGGGCCTACAAGATCAGCTAGCTCACCATATTCATTTTTCACATAAGAAGCCGAGAGGAAGGGAGATTAAGTAGATTTTTTTTTGTTTGTTTCGTTTTGTTTTTCTCCAAAAGTCACATGGTTCCTTAGTAGTATAGCTAGGACAAGTCTACAGGTCTCATTATTATTAATCCAATACTCTTTCCATTACACCATGTAGCCATTTTGGCAACTTTTATATTTTTTACAATGTGTTAATTTTATAAATGAATAAAAATTGTGTTAATTTGTAACCATAAGTCAATTAAGAGTAGATCAATACTACAATATGCTAAATAAAAATAACACAAAAAAACACCATAAAATACTTTTAATTGTTGATTTACTAAAACATTATGAAATCACCATCATTATCATTACCAAACATCAAATAATAAAGTTAATATGACATTCCCAGTTGTGGATATTTTTCCATTGATTATGAAAGAATATTGACTTCAAGCAAATAGGAATAATCAGAATGATATTCTGGAATTCAGTAAAATATTTTAAATTTTCTTGACTGAATTGGAATGTTTCTTTTTTCTCGTTACATGGCAAAGAAAAACTAAATTCTAAACACTAAGCATAGACTGCCAACACCTGTTGGAAGCCCAAATTACATGAGATTCAGCCTAGAAGGTAAACAAAGAAATGGCCTAGGAGTCAAGAAGACCTGGGTTCAATCCTGCCCCTGAATGATATTGGGTGGAGGAACCACAGACAAGTCACTTAACCTGTCGATACTTCAAGAACCTCTCTAAGACTATACACTTGTAGAACTTTGGTCAAGCTGTATTTTCAGATGGAGCTTCCTCATTCAGGAGCTCCCTCTAAGGAAATCAGATGTCTGAACAACAACAACAGCAACAACAAAAATATCATATATTTTTCATAAACTATCTATGTTCTTTCATGTAAAGAATGTTTGAACCAAAAAATGGGAAAAAATAAAAAATAGCAACAACTAAAGCATAAACTGATTCTGTTTTTCTTTTCTTTTCTTTTTTTTTTTTGCTAGGCAATGGAGTTAAATGACTTGCCCAGGGTCACATAGCTAGTAAGTGTTAAGTTGTGTGAGGCTGGATTTGAACTCAGGTCCTCCTGACTCCAGGGCCAGTGCTCTATCCACTGCGCCACCCAGCTGCCCCACTTAAACTGATTTTGGATAAGTATATTCATGTTTATTATTGCTGTTGCTGCTGTTTGTCCTTTGTCTTCAAAGAGGACTGATGCCATTACGGGGTGATTTCTTGACTTGTGAATGAATTGGATTTAAATGAGGCAGATTTTTACAAATTCCTCAGCCTCATCCTGCTTTCCTGAGAGGCAAGACAAAAGTCAGGATGACCAGTGATGGCCCAAGGTGCATTGGATGACTTTCGTGTCTTTTATATCTGACCAAGCTGTAAGCACTGCACAGCTCCAGCTTCAGCTACCTCCCTAGCCATTGGAACAAATTGTTCTCTGCCTATTCCACCAGAGGAAGTCTTCACACGCTTGGGGTAGACAACCCCCTAACACACCAACTGGTTTGAGGCCAATTGCTTACCCTCCACCTGGTTTAGACCATATGCTGAGATGGTTTTACCAGGGCACGGCCACTGTGCATGCTATAGCTTCTTGGAGACACAGGTAAGAGTATGTATTTATTATAAAATTGCCTTCTCAGAAAACATATATTGTATAAAGAGGATCTCAGAGGACAAACTTTTCATTTTCTAATGAGGAAACTGAGGCACAAGAAAGATAAATGAGTTGCCCGAAGTTAACCCAGGTAGGTGGCATCAGAAGCAGATAAGAGCACAAGTCCTTTGACCCAAGAGGAAGTGCTCTTCCTGGGACACTAACTCACAGGGCAATTTATCCCAGTTTGTACAGCACCATTATTATAAAGTTTTGGGATTTCTCCTACCCTTCACTCTCTTCCTATAGCGTCCACATATTTGTATAGATCTACCCGCAGTAGTTACACAAGGCTTAATCTCTTTTTCATGAGCAAGCCCTTCAGATAGTTGAAGAAACCTATCACATTACCCTACTTTCATTTCCATTTTCTTCAATTTTTCTTCATATCATAGAGATTCCAAACCCCTCATTACCACACTTGTCAGATGACAACCTCTGGTATGTTAATGTCTTGCCTAAAACTTGGCATAATACTACAACTATACAACATGTCACTGTTTTCAGTTGTTTCAGTCATATTTGGGATTTTCTTCACAAAGACACTGAAATGGTTGGCTATTTCCTTCTCCAGCTCATTTTACAGATGAGAAAACTGAGGCAAACAGGGTGAAGTGACTTGCCTGGGGTCACACAGTTGGTATGTGTCTGAGGTCAGATGTGAAATCAGGAAGATGAGCCTTCTTGACTCTAGCTCAGTACTCTATTCACTGTCCCATCTAGCGGCCCTATAGTTGTGCAGCATGCAGTTGAACTAACGCTACACCCATTATGGACACTATACTTCTACTGTCTTCTAACACTGCACTGGCTTAGGAAGAGATTGGAAGTAATGAGTGCTAGTTAAGCCATATCTCCTTCATCCTATTCTTGTGAAGATTTTTTTTTTTTAAATTTGAGGTCAAATTTTATATTTCCTCACCTCTTCATCATTAAATTCAATGGACTTTTTTTCTAATCTGAATCCTCTTTGACCTCTCTGAAATATATGGCCTCACTAATTACCCCTTCTTTCTTGATATTTTGCCTCTTTTTACTTTGATGACATTAATTATCAGTTTTCCTCTTACTGCTCTTAGTATTCCTTCTCTATAAATATTTGTTTTCATCTTTTTCATTCTTCTCCCACTCCCTCAACATAAATATGTCGAAGGCTCTTACCACTCCAGTCCATCCTACAAACTGATATCAAAGTAATTTTCTTTTAACACTCAGCTGATCATGTGACTCGCCTACTCAACCAACCCCAGTATCTTCCTATTGACTCTAGGATAAATTCTTCTGTTTAACTTTTTAACAATCCTACACAGTCCAGACCCAACTTATCTTTCCAAACTCGTTGGATATTACTACCTCTCTCTCACTCTGTAATTTAACCAAATTGATCCCTTTATTCTTTTTTTTTGTTTTTGTTTTAGACAATTGGGGTTAAGTGACTTGCCCAGGGTCACACAGCTAGTAAGTGTGTCAAGTGTTTGGTCTGAGACTGGATTTGAAGTCAGGTCCTCCTGACTTCAGGGCCAGTGCTCTATCCACTGCGCTACCTAGCTGCCCCTCTCTTTTTTCTTTCCTCACAAAATCTCATATCCTACCTCCATGCCTTTGTACCAGCTATTACAATGCTTAGAATAGAGTATCTTTTTTACTTTAACCTCAAAAATTTCCTCCCTTATGATGCATCTCAGTCACCATCCTCTGCATAAAATCTTTCCTGATTCCTTTTGTGAGTGCCCTCCCACCAAAACCACCCTTTATCGAACTATTTTAGTATATAGGAATTTAAGTGGTGTAATGGCCAGAGGACAGGAAGTGGAGTTAGGAAGACCTGAGTTCAAATCCTAACTCAGACACTTATTTAGCTGTGTAACTTTGGGCAACTCCCTTGACCTCTCTAAGCCTCAGCTTCCTCAGCTGCAAAATGGAGATAATGAGAGTAACTACCTCATTGGGTTGCTTTAAGGATCAAATGACTTAATATTTGTCAACCACTCTGCAGACCTTAAAATATTTTATACATATTAGCTATTATTGTGATCTATATGCATATGTTTATTAATTGTATGTTGTATATATGTAGTATTTATGTTGTATATATATGTACTATTAACTTTGTATTTCTGTTGTATTTTATTTATACTTATCTCTCCTATTAGAATATGAGCTCCTTGTGAGTAGATTTTATTTATTCTTTATACTAATATCCTCAGTACCTCGCAAAGTGCATAGAACATAGTAGAAAAGTAATAAATTTATGTTGATTGATTTTTGTCTTCTCCTTACATTATTTCCCTTGGCAATCTTATCCTCTTCTATGATTTCAGTCATCACCTCTAACAGGGTCAATCTCAAATTTGTATCACCAGCCCTATTTTATCACCTGACCTCTAACATCATATATCCATCTGTTGACACATGAATTCCTAAAATTCATAATATCCAAAATGAATGATATTCTATCCCAAATCTGCTCCTCCCAATAAATTTGCTTCTCTGTTGATGTTACCAACATTGTCCCAATTATCCAAGCTCAATATCATCTTTGTATTTTTCCTTTTCCTCATTCTCCAAATCAAATGGCTGCCACATCATGTAATCCTTTCCCTATAATGCTTCAAAATTTTAGTCATTTCTACTCCCACTGCAACTAGCAACAGTGGCTGAGACAGAAGTAAAGTGATTATCTTTAGAGTAAGATTGAGAATCCATCAGTCAAGAATTTATTAAGTACCTACGTGGCAGACCTTGTTCTAGCCTCCAGAGATACAAAGATAAGAATAAAATGGTCCTTGCCCTTAACTAGTTTGCATTCTACGAAAAGCAAAAGGGCTTGATAAAATAACCTCTAGCACAGTAGAGTAGGTAACTAACAGGAAGAGCAAAGAAAAGAGAGAAAACATAACCAGTTACAGAGACTTCTCACTATTTGTTTTTATTAATGTTCTAAGGAGACTTACTCCCCACTCTTCAGTGGGCTGGGACCCATAAATCGTGCCAAAGTTAGGGGTAAGCCTACAAAGGGAAGAAAGTCACTCATTGGAGATGTTTCTGGGCCTTGGATTCCTTTTTCATTTTTTTCCAATTTATTTATTTATTTTTAGTTTTCAACATTAACTTCCACAAGATTTTGAGTTCCAGATTTTCTCCCCAGCCCTCTCCTCTTCCTACCCCATGACATCCTGCATTCTGATCCTCAGCTTCACCCAATTTGCCCTCCCTTCTATCACCCTTCTCTTATCCCCTTCCCCTTCTATTTTCCTGTTGGGTAAGATAGATTTCTATACCGCTTTGCCTGTGTGTCTTATTTCCCAGTTGTATGCAGAAACAATTTCTAAGCTTCATTTCTAAACTTTTGAATTCCAAATTCTCTCCCCTCCTCCTCCCCACCCATCCTCATTAAGAAGGCAAGCAATTTGACAAAGGCCATATATGTGCAGTCACGCAAAACACTTCCATAATAGTCATGTTGTGAAAGACTAACTATATTTCCCTCCATCCTATCCTGCCACCTGTTTATTCTATTCTCTCTTTTGTCCCTGTCCCTCCTCAAAAATGTTTGCTTCTGATTACCCCCTCACCTAATCTGCCCTCTCTTCTATCACCTCTCCCTCTCTTAATCCCCTCCCCCTACTTTCCTGTAGGTTAAGATAGATTTCCCTACCCAATTGGGTGTGTGTGTTATTTCCCCTTTACACCAAATCTGGTGAGAATTAAGTTCACTCATTCCTTCTCACCTCCCTCCCTTCCCCTCTACTGTAAAAGCTTTTTTCTTGCCTCTTTTACGTGAGATAAGGGGTCCAATTGACCTCGAAAGTCCCTTGTCATTATATATCTATAATCCTATAGTAAATATCAAATTGAAATCATTCATAAAACCTGCATATAATTTTGAAACCAGAGCTAAGTCAATTTGAATAAACAAATAGAAAGAAAGAAAGAAAGAAAGAAAGAAAGAAAGAAAGAAAGAAAGA
>NW_020954636.1:3779838-3809054 GCF_900497805.2 Vombatus ursinus | reverse complement strand
AAAGAAAGAAAGAAAGAAAGAAAGAAAGAAAGAAAGAAAGAAAGAAAAAGAAAGGTAGTGACTTGATGAACACCACACTGTAAGGAAAGAGCTAAAACTAATTACTGAGTATTGCCCCTGCACTAACTGTTTGATGTTCATCAAGTAGCTGCCTTTCTGAACTTTACTTTATTTATTTTTAAAATGAGGGAGTTAACTCTGGTTTTAAAATTAGTGCCTTTCCCAGGGTACCTTACTTCTATTCCATTTCTTCACTAAATTTTGTTTTGTTAAATTAAGACCATCTTTCTAGCCTGTCAAGCTTTTTAAAAATCTTGATTCTGTTATCCAATTTTCAGCTAACTTCCCATTTTATTTTATCCCCACATTTGATAAGCATTCTTTTTATGTCTTAATCCAAATAACCAATAAAAGGTATTGAACATGAATAGAGCTATGAACAGAGACCTACAGCCGCATGCCATTAGGGAGTCCTTTTCAGGCTGATGTCCATTCATTTATCTACACTTAGGAACCTTGTTTCAACCAGCCAAGAAGCTTCCTTACTGTATTATCATTTAGCTCACATTTCTCCACAAAGATTATGAAAAAATATTGTCAACTGCTTTGCTGAAATCCAATATACTATAAAGAGAGGGCTAAGCAAGTAATGAATCAGTCACGGTGGAGAGATGTATATATTTTCAGTTAGATGGGGCAGTTGATCTGTAGAAGCAGAAAATCATCAGCCACTGCTAATATCCCTAATGTGTATATAAGCCTCCCTTTCACACTGGGGAAATGTGTCAGTAGTATATAAAATTAGCCATAGCCGAGACCTTTGGGCTGATGTTCCTCGATTATTGGTTATACAGTGGTTAGAGAGATGAGTAATATTGACAGGAAGGAGAAGGGGAAATCCATGTAAGTCATCACTGTGGTGGAGCAGTTTAGCTGGGGGGAGGATGGCTACTCTGTTGGTTTATCTTGTCCATTCCTCATGTGGCATATGTGTACCTGAGAAAGTTTTGTGAATTGAGCTTTGCTGCAAAAATGAATCCTTAGACACATCAAACATCTAGGTAATGATGACCCTGTCAAAACCAACTGTGCTTCTGACTACACTTTCTAAGCACTACCCATTATTTTCTTTAGCAAGCTAATGTCAGAGGCCATGGGACCCTAACAGGTACAAGCACAAGACTGAGATAAAGAGTTATGATTGAAAGGTTAGATGGATAGATAATAGATATATAGATAGATACAAAGAAAAATAATTAAATATACATATCACATATATCCATACATATCAAATCTTTAAAAATATCACCAAACCAAATATTTTTCTAGTTGTATATATTTGTAACTTGTCAAAATTATCTTGTAAATGTACTCTAGATATTTATACTAAATATATTCTTTCCAAATCAACTAGGCTTAATTGAACACAAACACCAGCCTAAAGCAATATTATACATGCACAATTCCCCATCCCCACAATCTTCATGAAAATCAAACAAAACAAAAAAGGGAGAAACAGAATAAACACGTTATTTTTGATGCCCAGTTGGAATTTCACTAGCTCTGTGTACGTGGGCCAATATTCATTTTCAAAGTTGAGATAATGGCTTTCTTTCCCCTGAGAAATATTTCATCAGAGTTTCATTATGCCACCTAGTATTTTTCTTTTATGGTGGAATCCATCTGTGTGTCATAAACACATCCTCTAGAAAACTGAGTAGGTAGATAATGTAGACTGTAGAGGGATTTTTATCAAAGCCTTCCTTTTCATTACATTCAACTGTTATCACTAACAGCCTTGCGGTAAAGTTGACTTCCCTGGATTTAGCTCAAGAGACTACTTATTCTTAGTATTTTGTGTTCTAATATACTTACATATTAGAAGACTGTACTATATCATTTTAATGTCTGCTGCATTTTCCATGGTATATTGACATTTAGGGGAAATGTGGTCTAAATTTTATTATTGACATAATGACATTCATGGTACAAACAAACATTTTATCACTGCAGGTTAAATCAATTTATATTTTTATTAAACTAACTTTCAAAAAATTCCCTGGATTCATAAACACAGGTCATCTCAATGTCTGACACATAGTAAGTGCTTAATAAATACTTTATTTTCATTCATTTACTCATACTCTCAATTTTACCAATCTACTCAAAGTTCAGAAAGTTTTCCAGGAATGGACGTTGTTAATTTCTAAAAATTTATTCCATTGACCATACACCTAAATCAGTGTATTTTTAGCTTATTCTCAGAGAATTCTTGTTGATTTGAATTTATTATTAAAAATAAAACATTACTAATCTTAGATTTTTCCATTATTTCTGAATACAAAGATGAGGTTTAGCATATTCTCTGTCATTAAGGAGCATACAGTATATTGGGAGATTTTACACACACATACACACACATGTATACATATGTGTATATATATGTACATATGTATACACACATGTATGTGTGTGCGTATGTGTATATATACGTCTATATATGTGTGTATATGTATATGTGTGTATACATACACACACACAAATACATGTCCCAAATGAATACTGGAAAAAATTTTTTACTGGTCACAAAATTCATTGTATTTATATTTTAATTTGTATTGACCAAATCCTTCACTAAAACCTCATTCCAGCACCACATTGCTTCATGGACATGACCCTATCTTCTTGATGGCTCTTCCAGTGACGTGCAAACTCTGCCAAGTCTTTTTGAACAATTAGCAAGCATTTACTATTTTCCTACCATGTTCCATACTTGCTGTGTGACCCTGGGAAAGTCACTTAACCTCTGTTTCCTCAATTTCCTCAACAGTAAAATGGGTATAAAAATACATCTACCTCCCAGAGTTATTAGGAGGATCAAATAATATTTGTAAAGTGTTTAGCTCAGTGCCTGGCACACAGTAAGAATTATATAAATATTAGGTAGTAGTAGTAGTAGTTGTAGTGGTAGTGGTGGTGGTGGTGGTGGTGGTGGTGGTAGTAGTGGTGGTAGTGCTACCAGTAGTAGTAGTAGTAGTAGGAGCAAAAGGGGTAGCTAGGTGGCTCAGTGGATAGAATGGGCTCAGAGTCAGGAAGATCTGAGTTCAGAGTCTGATAATTACCAGCTGTGTGACCTTGGGTAAGTCAGTGTCTGTTTGCTTTCTCACCTGTAAAAATGAGGATAATGATAGAACTTACCTCCCAGGATTATTGTGAGGATCCAATGAGAGAATCACGGTAAAGAGCTGAGTACAGTGCCTAGCACATACATAGTAAGTGCTGCATAAATGTTATTAACCTTATAAATATTATTATTACAGGTGTGGCTATTGTGCTAGTTACACTAGCTAGGCTCTTTAACAATTTTTGGTTTGGGGGTATTTTTGCAGTGATAAATTGGAGCTACAACAGCTCACAAGGGTGTCTAAGCCATAAAGAAGTTCCAGCTTGCTAGGGAAGGGGTTTAGGGAGTACAGAAGGTGTGAGATTAGTACACACCTTGGTGGAATCTTTAATATAAGACATTTGTATGAAGAGATTCATACAGAGAAAAAATATGAAAAGAATATCTATGTAACCCTTGAGAAGAAGGCTCATTTAAGAATTGGTTTCTGTGTGTGTGTGTGTGTGTGTGTGTGTGTACACATGTATACATACATGTGTTTATGTATGGCATAAGGCAGTCCACCAGTTTCTTGTAAAGAAAACTGAAAGGAAGAGAATATTCCTAGATGGTTTAGCCAAAATGAAAAGAATTATCCATAACCTAATTAAGTTAAAGAGAGACCTGTTCCTGAAGAGAAAAGGCATAACAAAATGCAGAAAGATTGCTTGTGGTCAGCATTATGCACCCAACAGAGCCATTTGACTCTGGTTAAGGGATCTCAAGGAAATCCTATAACATGTTAGATGGACACCTTGTAGCAAATTTGTGGAAGAATATAGACAAATTTCACACAAGTGGGTTTGCAAGAAAATGTCAACCTGAATCTTTGAAAGATGTAAGTACACCTATTAACAAGATTACAGATATGCTAAATGATGATGAAAAATGGAGATTGGTACAGGGCTATTTAGTATTTTCTAAATAATAGTTTTTTTTAAACAGTTAACATTTTTGAGCTGGTAAGCAAACATTTCCCAAAAGAAATGAAAGGTAAAAGCTGACCTTAAAGATATTTTCCAAAATGATACTTCATTCAGTTCAAGATCCTTATAGGCAAGGGAGGAAAGGTCAAGATAACTGTGTTGGGGAGAAGTGTGGAAGAGAAAGTGGTTTGGAGTAAAGAACCAGAACCAGAAGGTATGGGAAGGAGGAAATCAAATTTATAGGACTGGTCTTAATATAAGACATAGCTGTCCTACTGGCAGAATCTGTTATAAGAAATAAATGCTCTAGACTGCTAGCTTCATTTATGAACAACTGTCCTAAAGGTTTTCATGACACTTGAACTTCCATATTTGTTGTATAGGAGATAAGCACTAAAGTCTAGATGTTGGGGGTAAAATATCTATCAAACACATTTGATTTCCTTATGACATTTTTCAAGTGTGTGTGTGTGTGTGTGTGTCTGTGTGTGTGCGTGTGTGTGTTCATGTGTGTATGCGTGGAGAGAGAGAGCAAGAGACAGAAAGTGAGAGAGAGAGAGAGAAAGAGAGAGAGAGAGAGAGGAAGTGAGAGAGAGAGAGAGAGTTTGGTTTCATTCTTTAAAAAAAAATAAAGGTTGAAACTGAACATTCTGGGTATGCTAATGCCTGCTGACTAACTGAGTCATTGACTAGAAAGCTTTCTACCTGTAGTTATGGGCCCCAAGAGTTTGAATCCTATCAAAATGAGAAAAGAGACAGTATCTCTGAATAAGCACCTCCAAGTAAAGTAATAGCTGCCTTTTATTTTTAGTAGCTAATCTAGTGCTTTACAGGCTGTTGAGGGTAGAATTTGTATCAACATTCTTCTAGGTAAAAAGAATAACAACCGCTTCTTAGTTGACATGAAAGAATTACTGTCACCAAATTCAAGGCAAAACGACAGAGACACCTAATCATAACTCAGCCTTTATGTTCTTGATTTTGGAGATCACAAACTAGACTAGTCAACAACAGAACTTACTTGAACCTACTCCTAATTTCTGTTGGATTTTCCACTAAGCCATCACTCTTTTTAGTTGTTCCTAAATGGTTTTATCATGTTCAATTCAAATAATCAAAACTACCTGGTACTGGCTAAGAAATAGAGTGGTGGATGAGTGGAATAGGCTAGGCACACAAGACACAGTAGTCAATGACTCTAGTAAACTGTTTGATAAACCCAAAGACTATAGCTTCTGGGATAAGAACTCACTATTTGACAAAAATTGCTGAGAAAATTGGAAAATAGTATGGCAGAAACTAGGCATAGACCAACATCTTACACTGTATGCCAAAATAAAGTCAAAATGGGTACAAAATTTAGATATGAAGGCTGATACTATAAGCAAACTGGAAAAGCAAGGAATAGTTTACCTGTCATATCTATGAAGAAGGGAAGAATTTATGACCAAACAAGAGATACAGAACATTATGAAATGCAAAATGAATGATTTTGATTACATTAAATTAAAAAGTTTTTCACAAACAAAGTCAATTCAACTAAGATTAGGAGGGAAGCAGAAAACTTGGAAAGAATTTTTACAAACAGTGTCTCTGATAAGGGCCTCGTTTCTAGAATATATAGAGAATTGAGTCAAATTTGTAAGAATCCAAATCATTCCCCAATTGATAAATGGTCAAAGGATATAGATAGGCAGTTTTCAGATGAAGAAATTAAAGCTATCTATAGTCATGTGAAAAATGCTCTAAATCACTATTGATTAAAGAAATGCAAATCAAATCTCTGAGGTACCACATCACACCTATCAGATTGGCTAACATGACAAAATAGGAAAATGATAAATGCTAGAGAAGATGTGGGGAAATTGGAACACTAATGCATGGCTGATGGAGTTGTGAACTGATCCAACCATTCTGGAGAGAAATTTGGAACTATGCCCAAAGGGCTGTAAAACTGTACGTACCTTTTGACCCAGCAATACCACTTCTAGGTCTGTAACCCAAAGAGATCATACAAATGGGAAAAGGAACCACATGTACAAAAATATTTATAGCAGCTCTTTTTATGGTGGCAAAGAATTGGAAATTGAGGGGATGCCCATCAGTTGAAGAAGTGGCTGAACAAGTTTTGGTATATGAATGTAATGGAATACTATTGTGCTATAAGAAATGATGAGCAGGCTGACTTCAGAAAAACCTGGAAAGACTTATATGATCTGATGCTTGCTGAGTGAAGTGAGTAGAACCAGGAGAACATTGTACACAGTAACAGACACATTGTGTGATGACTAACTTTGATAGACTTATCTCTTTTTAACAATGCAAGGATCTAAGACAACTCCAAGAGACCCATAATGGAAAACATTATCCACATCCAGAAAAAGAACTATGGAGTCTGAATGCAGATCGCATCATATTATTTGCTTTTTTTTTGTTTCTTCTTTCTTGTGGTTTTCCCATTAGTTCCAATTCTTCTTTGCAACATAACTAATGTGAAAATAGGTTTAATATGCATGTATATGTTGAGCCTATATCAATTTAAACACTGTCTTGGGGTGGGGGAGGAGAGAGATGGGGAAAAATTTGGAACTCAAAATCTTATGGAAGTTATTGTTGAAAACTAAAAATAAATAAAATAAATTTATTAATTAAAAAAAGACTGTTCAATTCAGCAAGCACTTCTTTTTGTAGAATTGCCTTTATTTTTCCAAATTTTGACATTTTCATTTAAAGTTTTGAGTTCCAAATGCTATCACTCCCTTCCTCCTCCCACTTCCCTGAGATAGAAAGCAATCAGATATAGGCTATCCATTTGCAATTATGTAAAACATTTCCATATCAGTCATTTTGTACAAGAAGACTCCAATAAAAGAAAAAATAAGAAAGAAAAGGAAAGAAAGAAAGAAGGAAAGAAAGAAAGAAAGAAAAAAGAAAGAAAGAAAGAAATTGAAAATAGCATGCTTCAGTCTGTATTCAATTAATTTCAATTCTTTCTCTGGAGGTGGATAGTATGCTTCATCACTAGTCCTTTGGGATTGTCTTGGATCACTGTATTACTGAGAATTGCTAAGTCATTTACAGTTGTTCATCAAACAATATTGCTGCTACTGTGTACAACGTTCTCCTGGTTCTGCTCACTTCATTGAGCATCAGAACATACAAGTATCTCCAGGTTTTTCTGGTCTTGCTGTTCATTATTTCTTATAGCATAATAATATTCCTTTACAATCATACACCACAGCTTGTTTAGCCATTTGCCAATTGATGGGCATCACTTTGATTTCCAATTCTTAGCCACTACAAAAAGAATTGCTATAAATATTTTTGTGCAAATAGGTCCTTTTCCCTTTTTTATGACCTCTTTGGGATATAGACTTTGCAGTAATCCTACTGGATCAAAAGGTATGCACAATTTTATAGCCCATTGGGCATAGTTCCAAATTGCTCTCTAGAATGGTTGGATCAATTCATAACTCCACCAACAGTATATTAGTATTCCATTTTTCCCATGTCCCCTCCAATATCCAACATTTTCCTTTTTGTCACATTGTCCACTCTGATAGGTGTGAGGTAATACCTGAGAGTTGTTTTAAATTGCATTTCTCTGATCAATAGTGATTTAGAGCATTTTGAAAACCTCTTATTTATTTATTTATTTTAGCTTTCAACATTCACTTCTATAAGATTTTGAGTTCCAAATTTCCTTGTCCTCCCTTCTCTCTTCTGTCCCCAAGACAATGTGCAATATGATAGACTATACACGTACAATCATATTAAAAATATTTCTATATTAGTCATGTTGTAAAGAAGAATTAGAACCAAAGGGAAAAACCATGAGAAAGGAGGAATAAAAAAGAGAAAGAGAGAGAGAGAGAGAGAATAGAATGTTTCAATGTGCATTTAGACTCCATAGCTCTTTCTCTGGATGTGGATAGCATTTTCCATCATGAGTCTTTTAGAATTGTCTTAGATCATTGCATTGCTGAGAAGAGCCAAGTCTATCAAAGTCGGTCAGTGCACAATGTTACTGTTACTGTGTGCAGTGTTCTTCTGGTTCTGCTCACTTCACTTAGCATTGGTTCATGTAAATCTGTCCAGGTTTTTCTGAAGTCGACTTGCTCATTATTTCTTATGGAACAATAGTATTCCATCATGTTCATATACCACAACTTGTTCTTTGGTCTTAAATTCTTCCCTTCTCCATAACTCTGATAGATAAACCATGCCATGCTCCCTTAATTTGCTTATAGAGCAAGTGTCTTTTAAACCCCTACTAAAGACAAAGCAGTGTGCTAGATGTCAGGAATTCAATGATGAAGAAATAAACATAATGTTGCCCTTAAGCAGTTTACAATCTAGTAGAGGAGACAATACTTATACAGAAATTAAAATGCTAAAAGTTGGAATGTAGTAATTACACATACTTGAGAAAGGTGAGTTTCATGGATTAAAGGGCCACTTTTACCTGGGAGATCAGGAAAGGCTTCATGGCCAAGGAAAAGAAAAATGTCAGTGGCATAGAGATGTGGAGGGAATCCTTTTGAGGAAATGAGATAGTCTGAGTGAATGCTCTGAGGAGAAAGAGGGCTAAAAGAATGCAGGGAAAGGCTAGTAGTCTAGAATAGCAAAGGATAGTATTGTTCTTTTTCGGTTATTTCAGTCACATCTGACTCTTTGTGACCCCATTTGCAGTTTCCTTGGTGAAGATACTAGAGTGGTTTGCTATTTACTTCTCCAGCTCATTTTATAGATGAGGAAACTGAGGCAAACAGGGTTGAGTGACTTGACCACAGTCATACAGCTAGTAAGTATCTGAGGCCACATTTGAACTCAGGAAGATGTGTCTTCCTCACTCCAGGGTAGACACTCTATCCACTGTGCCACCAACTGCCCAAAGGATGGTCCATGTTAAAGGAAATATGTAAGAAAAGGTTGGAGAGTTAGTCTGGAACCAGATTTTGGAGGGCCTTTACAAGCTAAGCATTCTATAGGCAGATTGGAATGCTCTCAAGGTTTCTGAACAGCAGGACTGATCCTTATTGTTTTCCGTCTATCAAAAAGGTATTTGATTTGACTAAGTATAAGGCTTCCTGACATCTTCTCTAACAAGATTGTCCCCATGTGTATGTTAAAGGATGCAAATTTTCTTGAAAGACGGAAAAACAAAGATAATTTGTTTGACAATCCTCTGATTAGTATAAGGCAGGACATCAAATTTTAATATTTTCTGTTCACCAAAAGTATGTTCCAGTGCTGTGGATGCTATCTAATATAGAGTCCAATTGGAAAAAAAAAAAAGATTCATTATAGATGCTGAGGTCCCCCAGAGGCTCGTGTTCAGGTGATATACTACAGATTGTATCAAGGCCTGAAATATTAAAGCCTCTTAAATGAGATTCATAATTACCCATAAGAGTTTAGTCTAAACCATCCTGATGGAGGGTGGGATGGAGGGGGGGGGTTGGCGCAATTAGATTAATGTATATCGTCTAGACTGTGTTGTATATACAGTTCGGTAGACAGCCTAAGAGATGATCTGTCAGAACATGTATTTTAGCCAGATAATGAATATAGACAGTGTATACAGGATTCAGAATTGAAGAGGAGCAGAAAAGCAGGATGGATAGCATTTGGAACATTTTGCAGCACTTTAAATGATTAAAAACTTCTCCATGAGATAAATGCCAATCTTCTTTAAAACACTATTTTTCTATTGCTGCTATATGCTGTAATAATGAGATATATTTTCTTTTTTTTAATTCAATTTTATTTTCAGCTCTGAATTCTTTCTGCCCCATCTCTTCCTTCTCCTCCCCTCACTGAGAAAGCAGAAAACCAAAATGTATTCCAAACATGTACACAACCAATTCCTGAATTAGCTATTTCCAAAAAGTAAAATATGCCTCAATCTGCACTGAATCTATTAGCTCTCCATATGGAGATGGATCCTATGTTTCATCATAAATCCTCTGGAATTGTGTTTCGTCATTGTGTTGATCAAAGTTCCTAAGTCTTTAAAACTTATTTGTCTTTACAACATTATTGTTAATGCATCAATTGTTCTCCTGGCTCTTCTCACTTCACTTTTCATCAGCTCATATAGGTCTTTCTAGGTTTCTTTAAACCTTCATCATTTAAACCCTTCACCATTTCTTACAGTACAATAGCATTCTATCACATTAATATAACATAACTTGTTGAGCCATTGCTCTGTTGATGGGCATCCCTGGTTTCTAGTTATTTGCCACCACAAAAAGAACTGCTATAAATATTTTTATAGATATGATTTAATTTCCTCTCATCGATCTCTCTGGAGTATAAACATAGTAGTGGTATCACTGGGTCAAAGGATATGCACATTTTGATAGCTTTTAGGCATAGTTATGGAATACATTTTCAAAAGAATTAAGTTAAGGCTCATCTAAGAGCCAATGGATAGATGAGTTGGCTCCAGCATGCTACTAGCAAAAAAAAAAAAAAAACACAGAGGAAAAGCTTTTTAGAGAATATCATTAGCAATGTGCAGTGGGAAAAAGAGGGGAGATGGGCTGTCTGTGTGCCCTACTGTTTGCCATACAATATCAAAAGACCTAGAGGAAGACTGTTAGCACATTGGGTAGATGCCTTATGGAGGATTAATGAAAGGATATGTGTAGAAGTGCTGGAATGACACAGTAAGCCTGTCTTCAGGATTGGTGATACTTGGATTGCCTTCAGGCAAGGAAACTGAAAATAAGGAATAAAACAGCAAAGGATTCAGGGTCGCCTAGACAATCACATATTCCTGCTGCTGCCATGTGCTTTTAACCACAGCTGCTGTTGGGGGCTGTGGAGGCAGTGATAGAGAAGAGAAAAGGCACCCCCACACTCCTTGCTGGAATAACAAAGAAGAAAAGACATTAGATGGAAAAGAGGCACATGACAGAAAAGGCTGGAGCCATTTCCCCTTTTCTTATAGGCCACAATGGGGAGGTTCCTACTGATTCTTGCCAATCATCTTCAACCAGTCATGGGGACCAGGGGATCAATCAGAAATTTCTGTGTCATTTTATGTACAAGATAAAGTAGCCTTGATTCATTGTACTCTAGACTATTAAGGCTGTCCCCACATGTTTGAGATCACAGATCTACTGAAGAGGAATAAGCAGTTGGGAAAGAAGGGGAGGTGATAATAATAAAGGTAATGGGAATAATAATAAAAATAATAAAATTATATTTAATCAAGGCCAACTGGGTAGCACAGTGGATAGAGCGCTAGGGCCAGAATCAGAAACACCTGAGCTCAAATTAGACCTCAGACACTTTTTAGTGACCCTAGGCAAGTCACTTAACCCTGTTTGCCTTAGTTTCTTCATCTGTAAAATGAACTAGAGAAGGAAATTGCAAACCATTCCAGTATCTTTGCCAAGAAAACTCCAAATGGGGTCACAAAGACTCAGACACAACTGAAAGGACTGAACAACAAAAATATTTAATTAGCTTTTTAATAATATAAGGCACTTTCTGTGTTATCTCATTTGTTCCTCAAAACAACCCTATTTGGTGCTATTATTACCCTTGTTTTACAAATGAGGAAACTGATTCTAAGAGAGATTCAGTGACGTGACCAGGGATATACAGCTAATAAGTGTCCATAAAATTACTAGAACTGAGATCTTCTTCATTTCAAGTCTAGTACTCTATCCACTATACTTCTGAGCTACTCTTTCTTGGAGTCTGACCATGAATTTGAGCAACAAAAATTACATCTAGGGCATTCATTGCAAATGTATTTAATCTGTGTCTCTTCTATCACCACTAGACAATACTCTTCTAACACATCAAATATTTGGCTTTTGGGACACAAAGACATACAATTCTAGAGTCCTACAGACCCATCATTTTTTAAAACCTCTACTCTAGAGTAGTGGCATCAATCTCAAGTAGAAATGAGGCTGTTAACATACACAATAGGATCCCTGAAGTAACATACTGATTTAGAAAACTACATATTAACATTACCTATGTTCTATTATACTTTCATTTATTTTGTTAAACATTTTCTAATTATATTTTAATCTGATTACAGTCATACTCAGGAGCATTGTAATACCTCTTCACTATAGTAGATATATATGTGTATGCATGTGGCATATGAGTATGTATGTGTATATATAACCATATGTACAATACCTACATACATACACACACACTGTTGAATGCACATGCCATGTGCATGTACACATATATGTATGCATACCCACACACGTATATACATGTATGCTATGAAGCTATATGTGTGTATATGTATATTGCTTTGGAAATCTTGAAACCCTATATGAATTTGAGTCATTGCCATTGTTTTATTATTATTTTAATTGATGTGCTTTATCAATAGATTTTTTCTAGTCCCACTATATCACAATCAGAACTATTCAAGGGATCAAGTATGCCTCTCTGCTCATATTGTCTTTTGAATCTCTTCCTCCTTTTTGTAAAATATTCTTTCTTATTGAGAGCTAAATATATGCCATACCAAGTAGAGGAGAGAAAATGTCTAATTTATCAGCATCCACTAAATTTACTGATGGGTATTGATGTTAAGGTAATAAATGACCACTTCTCAATAGCACTTTCTGAGGCTAAATATCTCACACCTGGTAGGAGACTTCATTTTAAACTTTAGAAAAATAAACACTTGAAGAAACGTGTGATTACAAAGTCCACTTCAACTTAACTTTAATGTCCCTCATGAAAACTACAGCTGCAGTCCAAAAGTAAATTAAACCCAGAACATAAAATACCTCTGGGCCTTTACATTTATTGAAATATAGTAAACACTAATATTTTTTCATTTCAATTTGACAGCAATCTTCAAAGTCATACCTTATTAGATTAACCTTGATTGCAGTATTTTTAAAGAGCCTGGGAAAATTATGTCTATGTGGCAGCTAGATTCAGAATATAGACTGCCCTATCATATAGAAACGAGTCCTGCACAAGATTTTTTCAAAAGCCTTTAAGCTTTAAAATTAAGCAATCTGTCTTAGTAGATTTTGTGTGCCAGACTGGAATGTCACCCTGAGCCATTCCTTAATTCAACGTCAGGCCAGAGGCTGAAAATTGTAACTGCCTGCTCAATGGAAAGTTTGCAGAAAGACTCAGAACCTATAATAACCTCTTATAAAAATGAAACCTAACTTTTTAAAGTAAGATTATTATTGGTCTAATATATAATGTACTATACAAAGAGCTAACACCAAATATAAATTGTGTTTTAATCTAAATTGTTTTATGAGATGAGTTTACCCTTATCCCTTGACTTTTGGTATTGTTCTTTAACAGAATATCCACTGCCAAGAGTAAAGGTACCTATGAGCTTCTATATGCTGAAAAATGCTTTTCAGCCACATGCCTGAAAATCTTTCTCCCCTTCATGCCATAGCAGCTAACACAAACTGGTGTGTTATGAAATTAATCGAGGAAGATACAGATATAGATACTCATTTCATGTTCCTTTTCTTTCACAAATATTTTTTTCTGTTTTGTCTTTTTAACTCCTGCATGTAGCTCATTGACTTACACATAGTAGGCCCTTAGTAAACGTCATTTGGATTAGAATAGAGTGTTCATTGAGTGAATGGTTTTATAAAGTTAAATACCTGTGAAACTTTTCTAATATAATAAAATGCTGTACTATTCCTTTAAAACACCCACTATCCCATTTTTCAATAATTTTAAAAGGAGTTATTTGATTTGATCATAAAAATTCATGTTATTATAAGTAAAATATTTTAAAATATGACTGTACATATTTTCTAAGCTGATCATGATTTGCCCTTGGTAGTAAAACACCTTCAGAAGAAAAGTGTGGTACATTACTTGCAGATGGATGCTTCGTAGAGTTAAGCTGAAGTCTTACTGTGTCTCCTAATCAACTCATGGTTCTATAGGGAGCAATTGAGCAGTTGGGTACTTTAATCTGAATACCTCAGCTAAACGAAGATTTAGCAACATGCACCATGTGCTACAGTTAAGTTTAGAGGTTCTGATTTGGGAAATCACCTCAGAAATCAATACATGCCTTAGCCCTTTGTGTATTTATAGCCCTCTTCTGCAGCCACTACTTCTGTCTATGTGAATAACTATGACTTCATATTTGCCCCTTCTTTTAAACTTACACATGCAGACAGAATTTATTTCAACACTCTGATCAAGCTTCCCAATGACCTTTTTCCTATTGCCCCTTCCTACTCTTCATATATCATAGATCATTTGTATGATGGGTAGTACGAGACTGACATCTTGGGTCTTTTACCCCATACATTTTTATTCTCTTATTAGCATTGGAGTACTAACATATTTTTAACTGTTGAAGCTATACAGCAGTAGAGTGTGTGTGTGTGTGTGTGTGTGTGTTTATTTATATATATGCATGTATGTATGGTTGAAGCAGGGTAGGGAGAAAGATGATGAACAAGGCAAAGACAATTATGTCTTCCTTATTTAAAAACAACCTGTGAAAAGACATGAGCGCCACGATGGCAGAGTACAGGCCAGGACCCAGCTGAATTCTCTCAATATTCCTCTCCAAACAACTTTAAAATAATATCTCAAATCATATTATGGAGCAACAGAGACAACAAAGGTCAGGGTAAGACATTTTTCCAGTCTAAAACAACTTAAAAGGTTATCAGGAGAGTTCTGTAACACTGGGGTGGGCACAGGTCCAGAATATAGCAGGAACACCAGCAGGGGGCCTTGGAGGCAGCTGTGACGGCAGCAGCAGCAGCTGCTGCCTCTTCAGGAGCTCTCAGTCCAGAGACAGTAAGGGGTGAGACAATTGGCCAGAAAGAGATTACAGGGGACCTTTTGCTGGCATGGGGTACAACTCACACTGATTGGCAACTCTATTAACCATAAGCAGTCTTAGGTCACAATTCCAGGTTGGAGAGGAGCACATGGTCAGTCACAAGGGAGAAGGGACCCTGGTCACAGTTCCAGAATCAAGAGGAACACTAGTACTTGCTGCCATAGGGTAGCAGGGAACCTTCCTAGTAAAGACCAGAGCACAGATCAAGATAGCAGTAAACATATCTCTCCCCACATCACATCACCTTAGAAGCATTGAAAACTTACAGACTCCCCCAGAACTAGCTCTTAAAAAGTCTAAAAAACTAGCATGAAAAAGTCTGAAGTTTGGTGCAGTACCTCGCCATCCCAGGTGAAAAGAGCCCAATTTTAACATTAAGTTCAAATGCAAGAAATAGGTTAGGAAAATAAGCAAATAACATGACCATAAAAAGAACATGACCATAAAATGTTACTTCAGTGGCAGAAGACCAGACATAAATTTAAAAGAGGACAACAATGTGAAAACAGCTACAAATAAAGCCTCAAAGAAAAATGTTCATTGGATCCAGGATGAGCAAGAATTCTGTAAGAGTTAAAGAAAGCACTGAGTGGTAGATGAAACATTGGGGAAAGTAACGAGGATGATGCAAGAAAATGACTAAAATTGAATTAAAAACTTGGTAAAAGAGGCACAAAAATACTGGAAACAAAAACACATTAAAAAGCAGAATTGGCCAAATAGAAAAAGAGGTACAAAAGCTCACTGAAGAAGATAATTCCTTAGGGGCAGCTAGGCGGCGCAGTGGATAGAACACCGGCCCTGAAGTCAGGAGGACCTGAGTTCAAATTCGGCCTCAGATCAAACACTCTACATTTACTAGCTGTGTGACCCTGGGCAAATCACTTAACCCCAATTGCATAAAAATAAAAAAAACAAAAAAACAAAAAAATAGAAGATAATTCCTTAACAATTAGAACTGGATAAATGGAAGCTAATGATTCCATGAGACTTCAATAAACAATAAAATAAAGTTAAAAGAATGAAAAGAAGAAGAAAATGTGAACTTTCTCATTGGAAAAACAACTGATCTGGAAAGTAGAACTCAGAAAGATAATTTAAGAATTATCAGACTATCTGAAACCCACAATAAAAAAAAAGAGCCTAGACATCATCTTTCAAGAAATTATCAAAGAAAATTGCCCTGATATTCTAGAACTGGAGAATTACGAAATAATCCACTGAATACCTCCTAAAAGAGCTCACAAATGAAAACTCCTATGACAGTCAAATTTCAGAGCTCCTGAGTCAGGGAGAAGACATTGCAAGCAGCCAGAAAAACACAATTCAAGTATCATGGAGCCATAGTCAGGAGGATACAAGATTCAGCACCTTCCACGTGAAAGGAGCAGAAGGCTTAGAATATGATATTCCTGAGAGCAAAAGAGCTAGGATTACAACCAAGAATAATCTACCCAGCCGAACTGAGTGTAATCCTTCAGGGAAAAACATGGATATTTAATCAAAGGACTTCTAAGCATTCCTGATTAAAAAAAAAAAAAGACTAGAGCTGAATAGAAAATCTGACAATGAAGCATGAGACTCAAGAGAAGCACAAAAAAGTAAATGTAAAAGAGTAATTATAAGGGACTCAACACAGTCTGTTTACATTCCTACATGGGAAGATGATGCCTGTAACTCCTAAAAACGTTATCATCATTAGGGCAGTTAGAAGGAGGAGGCTGCATAGACAGAGGGCATCACGTAAGTATGACTCAATTATGTTGAAATGCACTTCAAAAAAGGAATGTAAGGGTGAGAAGGAGGAATATACTGAGAGAAGAGGGAAGGGAGAGTAGAATGGAGCAAATTTTCTCACATAAAGGAGGCATGCAAGGAAAAGCATTTATGGTAGAAGAGGAAATGAGAGGGGTAGCATGCAATCCTTGAACCTCACTTATTGGAATTGGTTCAAAGAAGGATATGTGCACATTCAGTTGGGTATAGAAATCTATCTTAACCAACAGGGAAATAAGAGGGGAGGGGGATAAAAGACATGGCTGGGGAGGTGAGAAAGGGGGAGGTAGATTAGGGGAACCAGTGGACAGAAGCAAGACAAACTTTTGAGGAGGGACAGGAAGGATAAAAAGAGAGAAAATGATAAACAAAAGAAAATGGGATGAAAGGAAATACACTGTTGGTGATTATAACTGTGAATGTGAATGGGATGAGCTAACCCACAAAATGGAAGCAGATAGCCAAATACATTAGAAACTAGACTCCAACAATGTGTTGTGTACAAGAGAAACACTTGAAATTAAAAGACACAGAGAGAGTTAAAATAAGGGGCTGGGACACAATCTATTATGCCTCAGCTGAACTAAAAAAAAGGCAGTGGTAGCAATCACAATGTCAGACAAAGCCAAAGCCAACACAGGCCTAATCAAAAGAGATAACCAGGGAGACAAAATTCTGCTGAAAGGTACCATAGACGATGAAATAATATAAAAAAAATTCACAGGAAGTTCCTCTGGTAAAGGCCTCATTAATCAAACACATAGGAAACTGAGTCAGATTTTAAAAAATAAGAACCATTCCCCAATTGATAAATGGTCAAAAGATATGAACAGGCAGTTTTCAGAAGAAGAATCAAAGCTATTTATGGTTACATGAAGAAATGCTGTAGATCGCTACTGATTAGAAAAACGCAAATTAAAAAAAAAACATCACAGTTATCAGAAATGACAAATGCTGGAGGGGATGAAGGAAAATATGTACATTAATGATTTGTTGGTGGAATAGTGAACTTATCCAACCATTTTGTAGAAAAATCTGAAAAGAAACAAAGAAAGAAAAATCTGGAACTATGCCCAAAGGGCTGTGGAATTGTGCATAGCCTTAGAACCAGCAATACCACTACTAGGCCTCTACCCCCAAATAGAAAAAAGAAAAAGGAAAAGGACCTACATATACAAATATCTATATCTATATCTATATCTATCTATCTATCTATCTATCTATCTATCTATATAATCTTTTTGTAGCAGCAAAGATTTGGAAATTCTTTGGGGAATGACTGAATAGTATATGATTGTGATAGAGTATTATTATACTATAAGAAGTTATGAGGGGATGGTTTCAGAAAAATATGGCAAGATCTATGTGATATGACAGAAAGTGAAATAAGAAGAACTAGGAAATCATTGTGCATAGTAATAGCAATGCCATAATGGTGATCAGCTGTGAAAGACTTGGCTACTCTGATCAATACAATGATCCAAGAGAATTCCGAAAGTTTCATACGCCATCCACTTCCAGAGAGAGAACTGATAAACTCTGAGTTCAAAATGAAGTATATTTCCCTCTTTTTTGCTTTTTGTGTGTATTATAGTTAATATGGAAATAAGTTTTTAGTGATTTCACGTGTTACACGACAAATATTTTTTGGCTTCCTAAGTGGATAGTGAGGGTGAAAGAGAATAATCTGGAACTCAAAATTTAAAAAGAAAAGGATGTTAAAAATAAATAAATAATAAAATTTTATGGATGGAATAAAGTTTCAAAAACATAGCATGTGATAAATGTTCTTTAGTTAGGCCAATATCTGTTTTTCTACAAACCATTAAAAGATATAGATTTACAAGTAATTTCTTCAAATACCTTAGAGGTAAAAAGGCCCATGTGCCTAAGATATATCTGCATAATTAATAATGTTAATAATCAATAATTATTAAAAAGAATAGCTTTGTTCAGAGTTGTCCTTGTTTAGTGGCTGTATTTCTACTATGCAAAAAATAACAAAATAAAATTTATGAAGACCAGACAGTTTTCAACTAAAAAAAACTTTAAAAATCCACCCTGAAACTTCAGGAAAATTTGAAATAACTTTAGTTTTATTCATTTTTACAGATCTTAAGACATCCTGTTTATTTAGGCACATGTTACGTACAACTTAGTTTGCCCAAAACTTGGTAAATTTAGATATAAAGTGTGCATTATTTAGATAATAGCTGCAGATTGCCTAAGTGAATTTTTAAAAATGTTGCAAATATAGTTGTCAGTTTTAGCAGCTGCATCTGCTTCTTTTGGTTCATCGTTTGTCTCCTCTTCGTGGATTTCTGAAGAACTGAGATTTTTCCCAATGATGAGAACAGCTCCTCTGCCCTTTCACAACTTTTACCTTATATTTATTTCATTTTTTTCTGAGTATTTTAAGACATGGAAAATTACCTTTCACATGCTGTTGAAGAGAAGAATCTGAAATGGTCATGAAACAAACAAAAAAAGTAACATCAATAGCCTGAAAAGGCCTCATACTATTTATTCTAGCAGAAATGGCTTTGGTTGAATCTTGGAATGCCTTCCTGACCCAGAACTTAAAGGACTCATCTTCTCGACTCATTTCCCTACCAATTCATTGGCTTTTGTGCCCTGTATTTCACTTATATTAAAGCTATAATTGTTCTATTCATCTTGTCCCTTGCCCCCTCAAGGTTATTTATATTTCTATTCCTATTCTGTGGGTTTTTACATTCAATTTGTATCCCTTGTTTCTATATTGTATGATACCTGAAAGTACTTTTCCATGCACAAATCTTAAGTGTGCTATCTCTTTTTTAATTCAGTCAAATGTCAAAGCTATCATAGCCAGGGCTTAAATGACTGAGTCAAGAAGACTAGGGAAGACAATCCTGAGTATCTAAACAAACCTTCCCTATCAGGGAAAAAATCCAACTATTTTACCATGATATTATATCTAAGAATATGTGAAACTAGGAAGTAGATTCGATACCTGGGGGAAATTCATGTCAAATGATAAGAATGTTAACCCAAGTGTTGCCAAAGTGTGTATAACAGATACTGAGATCCAAAGTGTCTATCCAAGCAGGGGTAGGGGATACATGTGAAGACCCACATCACAACTGAGGCACAAGAGGTTAGGAAGATATCGTCAGGGAGAAGTGGCAACAGATATCAGGGCTCCAACCTCTGAAACACTAATTTTCTGTGTCAAGAAACCCAGTCACTCTTTATTGGGTCCCAAGGTAGAAACCAAGTTGCTGGAAAACCAGGCTACAAAATGATGAACCTAATTTCTAAAGACTTGATGTACCAAGGGTAGAGGGAAATCAAGGAACAAGATACACATCATAGCAAGTCCAGGAGCATCTATTAAATGGTTCTTTCTATATAGATGGTGTAAACCTAGGATTGGTGAGGCAAGGCAGGGATCAGTCTACCAGTCTACCTACTTATATTTAAAGTAAAGCAAAAGGACTTGCTTTAAGCAAAGCATTTGCCAAGTATTTCAAGTTACTACAGCAGATAAGAACCATCTGGCTGCCCTCCACTCCCTTAAACCCCAACCAACACTCAGGGGAAATGATTCTATTTTTTAATTAATTATTTTTGTTTCAGCACAACAACAAAAAACAAGTAAACAAGTTACAATCATTTAAAGGAAATACCACTAGTGATTGCGAAGACTTCTCATGTAGCTCTTGACTCTTGGTATTTGATATGTGAATGGACTATGATCCAGAAATTTAACAAGATTTTAAGCAAGAAACAAAATGTGTTGCCTTACAGTGTTAACATAGTGAACAGTGTGGGCATGGAAGAAACAAGGAATATAAATTGAGTGGCAAATTCCATAAATGTGAACAGAAGTTTGTTTCTAGAAAGCAAATCTATGTTCTTTAATTTTCACAAAGAAGTACTATCATGAATGTTTGCATTTAACCAAATATCTCTTGGTATTTAATTGCATCTTTATTGACACAGTTGTAGTCACTGCACATATTGTTCTTTGGGTTTTTCTTTCTTTATTTTGCTCATTTCATATTTCTTCCTACATTTCTTTGGTTCATTATATTCATCATTCCATATGGTTCAATAATATTCCATTACATTCATAAACAACAATGTAATCAATCATTCCTTTATTGTTAGGCATATGATTTGTTTCCATTTTTTTTGCTATTGTAAATATGCTGCTTTGAATATTTTTGCATAGATAGTTCTTTTCTTCCTGTCAATAACTTCCTTAGGGAATAAACCTAATAATGGTAAATCTAGGTCAAAGGATAAGAATATTTTTTAAACAGTTATTGTATGTTTCTACATAGTCAGTTGCTGCACCAATTCACAGCTCCACTTGCAGTAAATTAGCATGACTATTTGAATGCAGCTCAGCTAATAGAATGGTTTTTTAAAAAATCTTTTCCCAACCTTTACCATGATTCTGAATATTATAAATGTGTGTTAATTCCCTATAGATTTTCAGCTCCAGACTTTTATCAGAAATATTTATTGCAAAAGTATTTTTCACCAGTCTGTAGTTCAGCTTTATAAATATGAAGCTTGTGGGTTTTCTCCCTCCAACATATCTTATTACATTAATTTATTTTATAAGTTCACTAGAATCAGTCTCAATATAGACTTAACACAAAAAATACATGCACATATCTTCCAGTTGAGAGTGTGGTTGAGGAATGACCTTTTCTGTCTCATTCCTTTCTTTCTTCACTATCTTTTCTGGTCTGTTTCACCTATATTTATGGTATAATTCCATCCTTCTTGTCCCCTGCTTCCTTAAAGTTATGTAAACTTCTGTTTCCATTTTATGGACTTTGTTACTCAATTTACATATCTCAATTCTTCCATGCCCATCTTGTAACAGTCTATCTACTTCTTCTAATATGTGAACACTGTACGAATGAACACATTTTGCTTCTTGCCTAAAATTTTATTAAAGTTCTGGCTCATAGTCCATTGACATATCAAATGGCCTGATTGGAGTTGAAGTTCTTCAGCAGTAAGACCTAAAATTCTATGATGATACAAAAATTAATTGGTTTTTCTGAAGAAATACATGCAATTTTTTAGAGGGGAGATGCAATTTTGGGGTAAAGTGATTTGCCTTGCTTTTTAGTACATCACTACATCTCCCTCTCTCTCTCTCTCTCTCTCTCTCTCTCAGACAAATCCTGTGATTCAAGTTAGTATATTTTGACTTGTGATCTCCTTTTCCTTAGGTGATTGCAAGATCCTCTCTATCATTAAAACTCTGAGGATCCTACCAATTCGCACTTGACATGCCACTTTAAATTTTTTTTCTTGTATGATATTTTGAAAGATGTTATGTAAATGGACTATGATCGAGAACTTTAACAAGATTTTAGGCAAGTAACAAAATGTGTTGAATCATAGTGTTCACATATTAGAAGGAGTTGATAGACTGTTACAAGATGGGCATGGAAGAATCAAGATATGTACATTTAGAATTAGACGGATTCTTCACAATTTTCTGGGAGACTAATAATTCTTAATTTGCCTCACTGTGCTCAGTCTTTTAGAAAAAAAGCATATTCATGTCATATACAAGGATCTCAAAGTTTAATTATCTATATGTGTGTTGGATTCTCTTCTTTTCTTTCTTTCCCTTCCTTTTTTCCTTCCTTCCTTTTTTCCTTCCTTCCTTCTTTCCCTCCTTCCTTCTTTCCTTCTTTTCTTTCTTATCTGGTTCTATAATATAGAGAATATGCTTATTTATTGAGTTATTCTACCAGCTGTTTCTATAAGTCTTACCACATCCATGTTTTCTTTTTTCTTTCATTGATTTTATATTGATCTTTATAGATGGCAGTTCTTTTTTTCTCTTATAAATCTAATTAACTACTCTGAAGGTTCCCTTACTGATCTAAATATGCTTCTGAATAAATGGTTGTTGTTATATCATTCTTTTGTTCTAAAAAAAAAAACCTCTTCCCACTTTTTTTAACCCAAAGATATTTATTCTTTGGATATGTGTAGGTTTTATTCATTCTCATTTTTCTAAAACTTCATTTTTTTCTTCCATGAAGTGATTTTTATTGAGATGCTCTCTTTCCTTTCATAACTTGCTGTTCTTGTCATCATTGTGGCCTTTTACTTTATTTAAAAATTTTATTTTTGCTTTTCAGGGAGTAAAAATAGTTGGGTTTAGTTACAGTGACTCAAACATACTGCAAGAACTCAGTCCCTCTATATGAAAGGAAGATATATGTAGAGTGTTAGGGTAGAACTAGATTTACAGCTCATTGAATGAATAGACCAAAAAAGCATTCATTATTGGACCAGTGTCATTGTATAAAGAAACTGAGTAATCCAGATGTACCCTTGGACCAATGTTATTTACCAACTTTTACTAATGACTTAGATTAAAAAATGTTGATGAAGTGGTTACCAAATTTCAGTGATGACAGTGGATGGCTAACACACTGGATGACAAGGTCAGGATTTTTAAAAATGACATTCTAGGACATTTTGCTGAATCTAATAAGATAAAAGTTCTCTCAGTACAGTATATATTTGTTATATTTAGGTTCAAAAATTAACTTCACAAATAGAAATTATGAGGTTTAACTAGACAAAAGTTAGTCTGAAAAAATAGATTTGGAGGTTTTAGTAGTCTACAAGCTCACAAATATAGTACAAGAGTAAGATATAACAGCCAAAAAATCCAGTGTGGATCTATCATAGGTTACATTAAGAGAGGCATAGTATTCAAAAAGAAGAAAATATTAGTTTTGTCACATTCTGCCTCGGACAGACCACAGTAGCAGTAATATGTACAAAATTACATTGAAAAACCGAATGGTTGTCTTAAGAGGGGTACCAAGATGGTGATAGGAGTTATATGCCACACCAAGTTTGACTGACTGAACTGGGAATATTTGGCCTGCAAAAGAAAAATATTGGGGAGGAAAGGGGAACATAATAACTACCTCCAGCATCTGAAGGTCTATCAAGTGGATGCTAAAGAGTTAAATGACTTACCCAGGATCATGAAGTCAATATGTTTCAAACAGACAGATCCTGACACTGAGGCCAGCCCCCTATTCCCTTTTCCATTCTGCCTTCTAAAAAATTAAGAATGATCCTTGTTATTGATCAGAATTTTGTGGCCTCTCTAGCTTGACTTTACATTCTTTAAATTTACATTAACTTAGCTGTAGACATTATGCACTTTGTTCTTTTTGCTCTGTTTTCTTCATTCTATATCAGGGGAAGATAACCTATGGCCCTGTGAGCTAAGAATGGTTTTTACACTTTCAAATGCAATGAAACCTTATTTATATCTATATAAGTTTATGAATATACACATATATATACATGTATACACACATATGTATAATCTGTGTCCATATGTGTGTACATGCAGTGTATATAAGCATATGTATGTATGTGTGTGTATGTATACATACACACACACACACACACTTTCTTGAATCTCAGGCCACAGAAAAACAGGAAGACAGGATTTAACCCTCAAGTCATAGTTTGCTAACCCTTGCTCTATATTACCTTCTAATTTTTTTGTGAATTCTTTATATTTGTGTTTCCTTATGGTACAATAACATTCCATTACATTCATATTCTGTAACTTGTTCAGTCATTGTTCAGTATTGCCCACGTATTTTGTTTGTAACTATGCACTGTCACATATAATGCTGCGTATTAGTCTTTCCTGTTGTCAATAACCTCCTTGGTATAAAATCTCTGTGGTGGAATATATAGGATAAAGGTTATGAACAATTTAGTTTTTCTAATAAGTTGTTCAGATCTTTAATTTATTTCTTATCTTTCTGTTAAATTTGTCTGTCTGAAAGTATTGCATTGAAGTTTCTAGCTGTCACTGTTTTCTTACCTAAATCTTCTAAGGCAGCTTTATCTTTAAGCATTTAGATGCTATGTTATTCAGTACATATATAGTGAATATCGATAATATTTAAAGAGGCAATGAGATGGTGCAGTGGATATGGTCCGGAACTGGAGTAAAGAAGGTCTGATTTCAAAGTCTCAGATACCTACTAACTGTGTTATGCTGAGCTCAGTTGTTCAATCATTTCAGTTTTGTTTAACTCTTTGTGACCCCATCTGCTGGTTTTCTGGTAAAGATACTGGAATGGTTTGTCATTTCCTTCTCCAGCTCATTTTACAGGTGAGGAAACTGAGGCAAACAGGACTTAGTGACTTGCCCAGGGTCACACAGCTAGTGTTTGAATCTAGATTTGAACTCAGGTCTTCCTGACTCCAGAGTCTGCACTCTATCCACTGTGTCACCTAGCTCCCCTTTGTAATGCTAAGCAAGTCACTTAACCTCTGTCTACCTCAGTTACCTCATCTGTGAAATGGGAATAACAAAAGTAGTTATCTCCCTAGGTAGTTGCAAAGTTTAAATAAGATATTTGTTAAATTCTTTGCAAACCTTAAAGTGATGTATAAATGCTAACAATCACTATTAACATACAGTTGAAAGAAAGGGTTTGAATCTTCTGTGGAGGATCTATAGAAAAACACATATCAGGGGAAGGAATGGATCAGTTGGAATTAATGGATGTCATTGAAGTCACAAAACATAGCTCTACTAACATGTTTATAATTTCATTTTTGACCAAAGCATTATTTAGGAAATGATTTTAAATTTCTATTCAGGATTACCTTTATTGATCATGATAATATTATTGATTACCATTTTGTTATGTTGTGTTTTATTTTTTAAAAAATTTTTCTTTAGAATGCCTTTCTGTATTTTTTTTTTTTTCACAAAACCTTATGCTTCAGACCAGACCAGGGGCTCTTAATCTGGAGTCTTTGGCACACAAACGGTCTGTGTATATACTTCAGAAGGTCTGTGAATTAAGTTTTTAACAAATATCTTACTATTAAAATATAATTTGCTTCATAATTCTATGTATTTTCTTTTAAACTTGTTATTCTATGTGGGGGTCCATAGTTTTCCATAGACTGTCAAACACGTCCATGATACAAAGAAAGGTTGAGAACTCCAGTCCTAGATCATTTTTGTAACTCATGCAATGTGTATAAGGAATTGAGTTGGTCTTTGAAATCCCAGAATAAAATCACTACCCAAAATGGGTTACATAAGAAAGTATTTTAACTTTAAATATTCATCTACACCAAATGACTCTTTCTTTCTATGTAGCTATAAAATTGAGGGTTTTTTTTTCAGAATTCTATTCAGATCTTGCATTGTCCATACTACCTTTAAGCATACTATAATTCCCACATTTAGCTCTTAATACTTTCTAATTTGAATTCAGCTTTGGCTAATATCATTGTAATTCCTAATACTCTGAATGTAGCCGAACCACAGTATATTTAACTGCAATCTCTCATTTTGAATTTGTGAGTATGTTTCTGTCTTGTGTTTGTTTCCTGTAAGGAACATATTATTTATTTTTAATCCATTCTGTAATATTTGTGTTGTTATTATGTCAGAGAATTTAAACCACTTGTCTTCAGAGTTACAATTGTTAATTTTTTCTCCTATCGTACGTACTATCTTATTTTGTATGTTATATCAATGAGGTCATAAACTAAAATAGGACTGATGTGTCCTACCAATATTGCAAAAATTATAAATAATTACTACTGCTTTTTTTTTTACCATCAAGAAACTATGTTTCTAGGTTAAGAGGATGCATAGATACAGTTATTTGGTGGGTATAACTAGATTTGACACTTTCCACTCTCCAAAACAAGAAGGCAGGCTTTTTCTCCTTTGGGGAAAAAAAAAAGAACAAATACCACCACACAAAGCACCTGGATATTTTACTTAAAGTATAAATATCAATGCCTTTTCAAAAGAAGTTCTTGTATTTGCCCATGTTTCTGATTATCATGGTTCAAATTCATCAGAGTGGTAGAAGTATGTGATTAGTTAGATCTTTACCTATCAGAGTTTGACTTCCAAAGAATGTTGTCTTTAGCATTCATAGTGAGATGGGGTGTACTTGGATTTTACCCTGATAAGTAGTCAACTTGCATAAAAATAAATAATAAACAATAAAGATGATTTATACATTTTCTGGAATCTTATGAGATAGCAATGAGGCAAGGAATAAAAGATCTGGTTGTTCTTAAAACTTGCTTCTCTGGGGGTGCAGAGCCAAGATGGCAGAGTAAAAGCAGTAACTTGCTTGACTTCTCCTAAACTAGAGTGGCAGCCATGTCAGTTGAGACATGAGAGATGGTGTGAACAAGACTGGGCAACTCATTCATATAAAGAGTGAGAAGGAAGAATCAGGGATAGCTCTGAGGCTGCAAATTTGTGTGATGGGAAGAATGAGGAGGAGGCTTCAGTAGCAATAGGACATCTGCAGGATGTCCCCTCAGAGGGGAAGATGACAAGTTTCATTTCAAACAAGTTGAGTTTGAGATGTTTGGGGGAGGGCCAGATATGTTCATTCTGGAATTATCCGCATAGAGATATTAGGTGAACCCATGGGAGTTGATGAGATGACTGAGAAAAAAAAGAGCCTAGGAAATGTAGATAGCAGGTGAGACATAGATGATGATCCTGCAAAGGAGACTGAGCACAATTATTGGATCATAGCTTTGGAGCTGGAAGGATGCTTAGTAATTACCAAACTGTTGGTAACTGCTGCTGTAGGAAGCCAGAATGTAAGGAGTTGAGAAATTCACGAAAGGTAAGGCAATGGGGACAAGGTGTGTAGATGGCTCTTTCTAGTAGTTTGACTGAAAAGGAGAAAGGGCAGTGGGTGGCAGGGTCACTCTTAGGTATTTTAAATATGGGTTAACTCCAGCCCAGGCATGGTTGTAGGCAGCAGGAAGGGAAATAGCACATAAAGAGAAATTGACATTCAGAGTCTGGCTCAAGGGCACCAAGCAGAGGGCTTGACCTTGGCAAGAAAAAGGGCCACCTTTTCTTCAGATACTGGGTGATGGGAGAGTCCACAGGCTGGGGGGGAGGGGGGAGGTGTGTGGCAGAGCAGTGATCTAGAAAGGTTTTGATGTATAAAATGGTAGAGAAAAAGTAGCTTAAGCTGGGTGGCTGCTATTTTTCCAATAAAGGAAGAAACAAAGTCCTACTTGGGGAGTGGGGTGGGGAGAACAGCATTTAGGAGACTTGCAGAAAGGGTTTGGGATGGGGAGTGCTGTAGAGAATCAATTAAGGGAGAACTGAAAAAGATTACTAAAGGGGGCAGTGAGGACTCAGTTGAGTTTAGATAACAGGAATTTTTTTAGTGTTAACAATTCTGCTGCTGAGTAACCAGAGGAATTTAGAGGGTGGGGATATCCCAGTTGTGGGGTTTGACAAGGTATAAGCAGGCTAGGACAGGAAGGGTAGGGATTCAAGGATAGGGTTTGATTGAAATGGTTAACCATGGGGTTAATAAGGAAGGTGAGGTCAGAGTTGGGAATGACTCCAGATCATAGTATGAATGAAAAAATAGACTGAGTGATCCATGAGAGAAGGAATGGTAGCAGGATGTGAATAAAGAAGAATTTTGGAGATCTGAATGATGGTGATAAAACACTTAGACTTGATGGTAAGATCAGAGGTTGAACCATTTCTGTGTGGAGTTGAGTTGGAGTGGAGGTGCCTTCACAGAGTTGGAGCTTGAACTGGGAAGCCAGAGGCTATCAATTGAAATCCCCAATTGTCAAGGTGGAGTTTGGAGTTTGGAGGGAAAGTTCCTTCAGAAAGGAGGAAAATGACCTGGAGATTGGGAAATAATTGTCAGTAAACATTTCTTGAGCACCTCCAATGTGCCAGGAACTGTGTTAAACACTAATTGCAACAAAGATCTGGATAGTGTGATGAAGAAGATAGCAATTCCTTTAAGGTTCACTCGGAGTGATGGCAGCAGAGGCAGGCTGTGGGGGTGGCAAAGTGGAACAGAGTGTCCCCCCCACCCCCAGTAGGGTGACTGTGATGAGAGCTTCATCCAGGAGGGGAAAACATTGGTAGGAATATAATCTTTTTGGGAGGGCAGAGGACCAGTTTCCATGAGAGAAAGAAGATGGGAAGAATGAGATTTAAAGGTGTATGACAAAAGGATCATAGGGTCATAGATTTAGAGCCAAAAGAAATAGAAGGGAGGTCAGATTAGGGGAAGAGGTTTTCAGAATGCATGCCATCTTGGGGTGGGGGGGATGAGATGGGGAGGAAATTTGGAATTCAAAATCTTGTGGAAGTGAATGTTGAAAACTAAAACATAAATTAAAAAAAAAAAACTTGCTTCTCTGTGCCTGGATGGAAAATCAAGTAGATACCTACTTATATTAACTCATATTTCTATATCAACTTACAGTTTAAAGCAATTCTCCCACCCCCCCCCCATTATTCTTCTTGAGTTAGGTACGTGGTACAAACATTAGGAAACAGTCTTAAAAAGGAGAAGTCACTTACATTTAGATGAGATTGTAGACAGACCTAGATAGATAGATAGATAGATAGATAGATAGATAGATAGATAGATAG
>NW_020954636.1:3745202-3779828 GCF_900497805.2 Vombatus ursinus | reverse complement strand
TAGATAGATAGATAGATAGATAGATAGATAGATAGATAGATAGATAGACAGATAGATAGACAGATAGATAGACAGACAGATAATGCAGCAGAAGTGCTGATGGAATCCTCTATATGGAACAAGCTGGGGAGTGTGCCTGGAAAGGAATGATGACACCCAATGGAAGTGCTATGGACAGATTTGGAGCATGTACACATATTTTGTAACCGGTTCTGGTCTGCTAGTATCTTGTGAAGAAAAGCCTCTTGGATGGCCTATGGAGTCAGAATTGGGGTCTATTCAAAAAAGCATCAGTCAACTGGGGCCCATCTCATGCCACAAGCTCTTTCCAAATTTGCTGGCATTTGAGAGGGAAGATAAGTTACTGAGGACATGCAAGTGGGGAAGGGACATGAAGCTGAGAACACCTGTCTCAGGAGTTGCTTTTGACTCTGTTGTGTCCATTTTCCCGCTAGTCTTTTTCACTTGGAATGGGAAAGAAGGGGGAATAACAGAGTCAGGAGCAACTACGGTAAAGTAGAGTGTGTGCCCCTCAGGGGTCTATGGGAAATGTTGTGTGTTTGTCCTTGTGGAATATTCTAACTAAACACTGTTTTGTAAATTTAATTGGTGCAAGTAAGTTTAAAAGATCTAGGGAGTTAATTACCAGCAGCTGACACTGGGATGGAAACTTGAGCTGAAAGGATTAGTGAAAGATACCTCCAACCCCAAAGAAGGGGCTCTTGAACCTTAAACAAAAGATGAAGCTGGCTTTCTTCTGGATGAGTGAAGACTGGGCGAGAGACAGACAGACAGACAGACAGACATAGAGACAGACACACACACACACACACACAGAAAGAAAAACAGAGAGACAAACAGAGACAGAGAGAGACCAAGAAACACACATTTATAATGTGTTTACTATATGCCAGGCAAAAGGCAAGTAAGCATCAAGTGAAGACTTTTTCCCACTACATACAATTTCAATACTAGTGAAGTTTACCTATATTATATGTTTTTTATATATTTAATAATCCCTTCTGAGATGTCTTTTTCCCAAGTAAAATAAATCTTCATCATTTTATCAGAGGAGAGGAAATGTGCCATAGTAGAGTTAGAGCCAACTTGGGAGTCACTAAGACTTGAGTGTGGAAGAAAAACAACCTACATACTGTGTTTAGCTAAATCTATCAGAGACACATTTATTAATGTAAAAGCCGATTGCTTAGAGAAAGACTAACAGAGTTCCCCTTGATAATAAGAAAAACCCTAGTCTCAAGCAATACATAACTGACATTTCATAATATTCTTGAAACAAAAGATGAAACTCCTCAGAAACCTACAACCATAAAGAAATAAACAGAAAAGCACTGAAGTACAATGCTCAGTTACGGTTTCTGAATTATTTTCCAAAGGGAACAATGATAATACTGCTACGCCCAGGGGGAAGATATCTGAAAACTAAGACTAGCCCTTTTCTTAAATCAATGATAAACTAAATATCTTCTTTTTTTGATCTAGGCTCAGGTTCTGATTTCTCAGGGAGTTGAGAACCCTCCCTGCCTGAAATTCATTTTCAATTAAAGGGAACCCAAGGAGCCTCAAAACACAAATTCTTAATTTCTTTGCAGCATGAGGGACTTAGTGTTATAGTCTGTCACTTGGACTGAGTCTTACCTCTGCTACATACTAGCTGTGTCACCAAAGGTTAGTTATTTAATGTTTCAGTGTGCTAACAACTAAGATTATAAATTTGCAATCAGTTGGTTAATCTATATAGGTAAAGAAATATTCCTCCTTAGGAGCCTAACCATAATTTAAAAAAAAGTTTGAACAAAAAAAAGGACTAAATATCTTAAAATGACAAAACTAACAGGTATATAATCTTTTATCAGTATGTTAAAATGTATGAAAGATATCTTTAGAAATTGTTTCCTTGGACTCTCAAGTACTTAGTGGCAAAAGTAAATTACGTGATTGCCTGAGGTCATTTGTAAATGGATTTTCCAAGTTGCAATTATAGGTACAAATGAGGATAAAGTGCCTTTACTCTTTATTGACTCACCCCTTAAAATAAAAAAGGCATACTTTTAGAAGTAAATTTTTAAGTGCCCTAGACACTAGAAATATCCAAGAATACAAATGACACTCAGTAATAGGTTCATAGGCCAAAATACAAACATAAAGAAAGTCAAACAAGAATTAGTTACCATGCTTCAAAAAGTGTACTACCTAATTTGGCCAAAATATTTCACCTAAATACATTTTAAAATGTTTGTGTTTAGCAAAAACTTTATGTTTTCTTCTTTCAATTTAATGTATAAATACAAAAGTTTTATGTTTTCTTCTTTCAATTTAAAAATATTGTGATATTTTGGACATTTTTTCTCTTCCCACGTTCTCCCCCCCAAAAAAGCAACAACAAATTAATTAAGTGGATCATTCTTTACTTAGGCTTCTTGGTTTACTGTATCTCTATAGAAATTCTCCTAATTTATAGCAAATTTAGAAGTGAAATGAGGAAATAAATATTATTTCTATGGACACAGGCTGAATTCAGCAAACAGAATGAACTTTGGCATTGTCCATACAGGTAAAAACTAATTCAGAAAAAAAAAAACAACTGATAAATAGAAGTATGTCTAGAATGATTTACACACACATACACACATGCCATGGGGGGGAGGTGGGGATAGTAGGGAAGAAAAAAAGGAAAAATAAAGTTACATGGTAACTTTTACATATATTTAAAAGGAATAGTAAGTTGTACATAATAGATTTGCAGTTTCATGTGCAATCATCTTTTTTTTCTTGTCTACTATCTTATGGAAATGCTTGTTTTATTTCTTAAGTTCAGAATAAAAAAAAAACTTCAGCTATCACTTGAATGTTTTACATAAAAAATACCTAATTTTCAAGCACTTGGCCTGGGAGGCAGCACTTAGAAAGAGCACTAACCTAGAGTCAGATGATTTGGGGTTGTTGTTGTTGTTGTTTTTGTCCACAAGGAATTCATATTAAGTGAGAGGTAATACATATACACAAATAAGTGAATACAAATGATGCTTAATTTGTGATTTACAGATGGAATAATTTCATTGTTGATAGAAACTTTCTTTTTTAAATTAATTTATTTTGATTTATCAACAATCGCTTCCATAAGCTTTTGAGTTGTGAATTACCCGCTCTCCCCCTCCTCAAGACAGCATGAAATCTGATACAGGCTACATATATATATATATATACATATATATATATATACACATTGCTATTAAACATATTTTCACATTAGTGATGTTGTAAGTAAGAATTAGAACCAATAGCAAGAACCACCAGAAAGAGGTAACAAAATACAACAGAAGAAAAAAAAATAGCAAATAGCGTGCTTCGATCTGTATTCAAACTCCATGGTTCTTTCTTTGGATGTGGATAGCTTTTCCATCACGAGGCCCTTGGAGATATCTTAGATCCTTGTATTGCTGAGAAGGGTTAAGTCCATCAATATTAGTCATTGCACAGTGGCTGTTACTGTCTACAATGTTCTCCTGGTTCTACTCACTTCACTCAGCATCTGACCATACAAGTCTTTCCAGGTTTTTCTGAAGTCTGCCTGTTCATCATTTTTGTAGTACGGGTATTCCATTACATTCATATACCACAACTTGTTCAGCCATTCCCCAGTTGATGGGCATCCTCTCAATTTCCAATTCTTTGCCACCACAAAAAGAGCTGCTATAAATATTTTTGTCCATGTGGGTCCTTTTCCCATTTGTATGATCTCTTTGGGATACAACCCTAGAAGTGCTATTACTGGGTCAAAGGGTATGCACATTTTTATAGCCCTTTGGCCATAGTTCCAAATTGCTTTCCAAAATGGTTGGATCGTTTCACAACTCCACCAACAATGCATTGGTGTTCCAATTTTTCCATATCTTCTCCAACATCTATCATTTTCCTGTTTTGTCATGTTGGCCAATCTGATAGGTCTAAAGTAGTACCTCAGAGGTGTTTTGATTTGCATTTCTCTTAGTGATTTAGTGATAGTGATTTAGAGCATTTTTTCATATGACTATAGATGGCTTTAATTTCTTCATCTGAGAACTGCCTGTTCATATTCTTTGACCATTTATCAATTGGGGAATGACTTGTATTCGTATAAATTTGACTTAATTCTCTATGTGTTTTAGAAATGAGACCCTTATCAGAGAGACTGGTCGTAAAGATTATTTCCCAATTTCCTACTTTCCTTCTAATCTTGGTTGCGTTGACTTTGTGCATTTCAATTTAATGTAATCAAAGTTATCCATTTTGCATTTTGTAATGTTCTCTGTCTCCTGTTTGGTCATGAATTCTTCTGTTCTCCATAAATCTGATAGCTAAACTATTCCTTGCTCTCCCAGTTTGCTTTCTGTATCAGTTTTTATATCTAAATCATGAACCCATTTTGACTTTATTTTGGTATATGGTGTGAGATTTTGGTCTATGCCCAGTTTCTGCCATATTCTTTTCCAGTTTTCCCAGCAGTTTTTGTCAAAGAGTGAGTTCTAATTCCAGAAGCTGGGGTCTTTGGGTTTATCATGTAATAGATTACTATAGTCATTGACTACTGTGTCTTGCATACTTAACCTATTCCACTGATCCATGTCTCTATTTCTTAGGCAGTACCAATCAGTTTTGATGATTGCTGCTTCATAATACAATTTAAGATCTGGAATGGCTAGGCCACTTTCCCCTGCATTTCTTTTCATTAGTTCCCTTGATATTCTGGACCTTTTGTTATTCCAAATGAATCTTATTATTTTTTCTAACTCTATAAAATAATTTTTTGGTAGTTTGATTGGTATGGCACTGAATAAGTAAATTAGCTTAGGTAGAAGTGTCATTTTTATTATATTAGCTCGGCCTACCCATGAGCAACTGATGTTTTTCCAATTATTTAGATCTGACTTTATTTGTGTGAAAAGTATTTTGTAATTGTGTTCATATAGTTCCTGGGTTTGTTTCGGTAAGTAGACTCCTAAATATTTTATGTCTACAGTAACTTTAAATGGAATTTCTCTTTGTATTTCTTGCTCTTGGGCTTTGTTGGTAATATATAGAAATGCTGATGATTTGTGTGGGTTTATTTTATAGCCTGCAACTTTGCTAAAGTTGTTTATTTTTTCAAGTAGTTTTTTACTTGATTCTCTAGGATTTTCTAAGTATATCATTATATCATCTGCAAAGAGTGATAACTTTGTTTCTTCTTTGCCCATTCTAATACCTTCAATTTCTTTTTCTTCTCTGATTGCTAAAGCTAACATTTCCAGTATGATATTGAACAACAGTTGTGATAATGGACACCAAAATAAAGCTTTTGGTTCAATACTCTTCTTACATGTTTGATTGTAGACAAATCATCAAATCTGAATCCTTCTGAATCTCCGTGTGGTCATCTGTAAAAGGGGTGGGTTAGGGCACATGATTCCTTAGGTCTCTGTCAGTTCTAAATTTTCATATGATACTGTGTCTTAAATGCTGTTTTCATGCAAATATTTAACATGAATAGTCATTAATCTAGTTTTATAAGAATTAGTAGTCAAAAATAAAAGTCTGCTTCTATATGTATTTTCTCATTAAACCCTTCTTTAAATAACAAATGCTCAATACTTTTTTGTTGAATGAATAAATATTTTTGAAAGAATAGAGAACTTTGCTTTTTCACTAACCAGCTTTGAGAACTTGGGGAATTCACTTAAGCTTTTTCTAGTTTTATTTTGACACTAGATTGTGCCACTGCTGTGTCAAAGAAATTAAATGTGCTTTCACATGTAATTTTCACACTTGATCCTATGGAGTAGGGAGGATAAGTTTCCTCATTTGTAATGTTGCCTCAGGGCTAGCTAAAGTAGAAATGGCAAAACAAAAAAAATGTGAAGATCCTCTCTAGACCTTGTGAAAAGTGGTAGACTAAGTTAATTGTGATGGGCTGGAACCCAGGAAAATGTATGTTGAATAGGAAAACCTTATCAAATACTTGAATTGTGAGGAATTTTATATGGAGAAACAACTTACCCCAGGTAAATTGCTAAATGAGGGAGCCAGAATTGAACCCAGGTAAGGTGACTATAAATCCAGTGTTCTTTCCCCTAAATAATGCTGGATAATATAAGAAGTAGGACTAAAAGTGTGCCTGTCATTTTCATTGGTATGGAGTCTTCCCAGATGAGAACAATATCTTGACCAATGCAGGGTGGAATGATCTCTGCAACTTATAGTGTTAAATGGTTGATTAAAGCATGGAGAGTTTAAATGACTTGCCCAGGGTCACACAGATAATATTTGTCAGAGGAAGGACTTGATCTTACAGCTTCCTTACTTCAAGTCCAGCTGTCTATCTATTCCGCCATGCTGCCATGCTGCTGGCTGATACATCCATTATAACATCTTTACAAATTTCTTGTAATCAGATGAGGAAGGAGAATCTCATTATTATGGACAATCTGGGATGCCAGGAAAATGGTGTATTACAGAACAATTCTTTGTTGCTGCATTCCTCAACAGCATTTTGCATAAAATATTTTGTTCTCCTAATTATACCATAGATGGAAAGTAGGGTGAGTGTAAAATAGGTGCAAGATTTTCAAATGAAAGTATTTCTAATTGAAAGTTGACATATGGAGGAGGCAGGTGGTCATGTTCTTCAATAACAGGCTAGATATGAGGTAATTTAGATGGCTAAATTGAAGAACAGTGAGTTCCAAATGGCAGAATTCAGACATGCCTTCACACTCCCCACCCAATTTTGTAAATGGAATTATTCCTGTAGTTAAAGAGAAGCATCTTTATTTGTTAACTCTTCCAGAAGAATGGGCTCTGAAATGTTCATACTAACCCAGTTACTATATTTCTAAAGGATATTTAGGTGTCTTCCTAAAAAATGCCAAGTTTAGTTTCCATCTATTATATAAAATATAAGGGGGTAACTTAAATTCAGTCTGTTAAAACACAAGCTCTCCATGATGTTGGGGCTTCTTTTCATTCATTTGGCAACCACTTATTAAGCAGTTACCATGATCAGTATAATCCATTCCAATCCAATACAATCCAATAGCCATTTATTAACTATTTGCCATCTCTAAGGTACAATGTAAGGATCTGCCCTGACCCTCCACCCCTCCAGAAAAAGAGAAAATGAAAGCCTTCCGTCTTCAAAAAACTTAAATTCTTCTGAGAGGATGCAACAAATAAAAAACCCAAGTATATGAGTATATGTATATATTTACATATACAAACAGTTCTAGTGTTATGTAAATGTGCATTACACAAATTCCTCTCTCCTGACCAGGCTCTAGATTCAGAGCTGCATTGGTGCCCCTTGCCAGGGGTCCTCTGCTTCACTCACTGAAGCTCTTCAGGCTCTTGGGGCCTCAGAGTCATGGAGGGGGCAAGACCATGTAGAGATCCCAGAGGTCTGGTGAATGGTCTACTTATGTTAAATGACAACTGACTGTATACTCACATACATATATTGTATATGTATACATGTGTGTGCATATATGTTTGTATATGTGTGTATACATATATGTATAAGTATGTATGTATGTACATATGGGTGTGTGTGTGTGTGTGTGTGTGTGTGTGTGTGTGTGTATGTAGAATAAATAGCTGATAGAATATACAGAGTTGGGAGCCTGGAGTCAGGAGTACTCATCTTCCTGAGTTCAAATACAGCCTCAGACACTTACTAGCTATGTGACTCTGGGCAAGTCACTTAACCCTGTTCTCAGTTTCCTCATCTGTAAAATGAGCTGGAGAAAGAATGGCAAACCACTCCAGTTTCTTTGCCAAGAAAATCCCAAACAAGGTCATGAAGACTCAAGCACAACCAAAAAGACTGAACACAAAATAATAAGAATAATGCATGAAGGGGGAAAAGATTACAATATTTCAATATTTAAGGGATTATAAGTCTTTCCATAGAAGAATACATCTGAGCTAAGCTTTGAAGGACATCACAGATTCATTCTGGGAGGCCGAAAGGAGGAGAATGTGCACTCTAAGCATGAAGTAATAGATTCATTCTGCACACAGGATAACACAAAGAGATCAAAGAAATGGGAAAGATTGCCATCTCCAAAAATGTTTATAGCAATTCTTGATGTAGCAGCCCCAAACTAAGGCAGTGCTTACCTACAGAGTAGCTAAGCATGGTATCCAAATGTAACAGAATATTATTGAGGTGTAAGAAATAACAAATATGTCAAAGTAAAATAAGAAGACCTCAATGATATGATGTATAGTACAGTGAGAAGAACTAGGAGAACAATACATACAATAACAACAATAGCATAATAAAGGTAAACAACTTTGAAAGACTTTAGAATTCTGATCAATGCAATGATAAATCACAATACCAGAAAAAGAATGAAGAGGAACCCACCTCCTGCCAGAGAGGTAATGGACTCAAAATACAGAATGAGACATACAGTTTTAGATATGACCAATGTGGAAATTTGTCTTGTTGCTCTTTGCATATTTATTATGAGGGTCTTATTTTTATTTACTTTTTATTGTTCAAGTGAGGTGAGGGGGAGAATGAGATACAGATAAGAAATGTATACAAAAATAAATTTTATAAAAGCAGTTGAAAAATTCTGCGTCACACCAACCAAACTAATACGCGGTAACCTCAATTAATCATGTGGATGTTTTATTTACACTACATAAAACACGTATTTAGAATCATAGTGATTGAGTTGGGAAGCAGAATGGGATTAAAAAGATATGTTCATTTTATGGAAATGCAATTCAAGTTAATTACATTCAATAAACATTTATTAAATGCCTACTATGTAGTAGGCATTGTGAAGCACTGTGGTTGCAAAAAGAGGCAAAAGACAGTCCCTGCCCACAAGGAGCTTATAATCTAAATGCAAGCAGGCTAGTTTGCTTATGAAGTAAAGTTCAAAGAAGAGAATAAAGTATAATAAGCCTGGAATGCTAGTGCAGTGCCAGATTGTGAAGGTCTTTTTTTTTTTAGGCAATTAGGTTAAGTGACTTGCCCAGGGTCACACAGCTAGTAAGTGTCAAGTGTTTGGTCTGAGGCCAGACAAGTTGAGAAACTCATATTTTATCTAAGAGGCAATGGGGAACCAAGGAAAGTTCTTGAACAAGAAGGAGAATGATCAAGACATATGCTTTAGGAAGATTATTTTGTCAGTGGAGCTGTGCATGGATTGGAATTTGGTAATCCAATTATGAGGCTGTTACAGTAGTCCACTGAAGAAATGATAAGGGTCTGAACTATAGTTCTGGACCTCTGAGTGAGAAGGAGTTGTATCATAAGGTAGAACTGACAAATTTGGAAAGTAATTGAATATTATTATAGTTGAGAGAAAGGGAAGAATCAAAGATAACTCTGAACCTGAGAACCTAGATGAGTGAAACAATAATGATTCCCTCAGTAGAAACAGAAAAGTTTAAACTTGGGCATATTTGTAGGCATCAGGGATGGAGCTGATGGAGAAAGCAAATTGAAGATTAGAGGGGGAGTGGATGACTGAAAGGGCAAGGTTCTGGAAGAGATGGGAGGATGTGAGTTAAAGAGCACAAATATAATGGTTGACCTGGGTGGAGAGAAAGGCTAGCATCTCTTTATAAAATATTAGAGCAAGATGCTGAGGGATTCTGAGCCGTGGATTTGGAGAGTATGAGTAAGGGTTCCAGTTGAATCACCATTTTTCTAGGTAAAAATGAGAAGTGAGGTTCTCTGCTGAGAGGATAGGTAGAGAAGATAATAAAAGAGGCTTTAATAATAGAAAAGCAAGTTTGGAATAGCTGCTGTGGGGAATGTAATAAGAAGTTATAAAAAAAAGATTGTTATGTGGCTATGAAGGCTCTGTTGAGATTAGAGAACATAAATTCATAGTGGCTATAACGTATACTATTGTACGACTTTCTCCAGAGACATTCAACAATCCATATGTAAGAGTAAGGAAAGCAGATGGTGGGAATAACCCAGGGTTGTAGTTCAGCAAATCATTAGTGGAAACGGGATAAGAAGATAAGGGATTAAAAAGTAAAGAGCAAGATTTTCCCATTCTAGATAGCCAAGTGACCTCATACAAATTAAAAATATAATTATATATGCATATATATACCCACACACACATATATATATAATACACATATATATATACATACATACATATATGTGTGTATATGTGTGTGTGTAGCTAATGAATTGTTTAGAAAATAAAATATACATATATATGTGTGTATATATGTATATTTTATTTTCTAAACAATTCATTAGCTAAAGGCAGAATAAACTAATGGAAATAGCACTGAATGGTAGTTGGAAGGTGTGGATTTAGTGGATTCCAACTCTGCTACTTACTACCATGAATAAATTATTTAATTTCATTGAGACTCAGCTTCTTTCATCTGTAATATGAGGATCATAATACTCATACTACTTACCCCACAGAGTGGATGCCAGGGTCTAATGAGATAATTTATCTAAAGTACTCTTTGAACTTGAAAGCATTCTCACTATATGAATGCCAGCACTTATCTTGGGGAATCATCTCTATTCCACCTTTGGTATCAATGTGTGTAGCCCGAGTCACAGCCTCTCTCTTAATTTGAGGCTCATCATAGCTTCAGAATCTCCAGAGTATCCTGCAGAGTCGGGCCCTATAGTAGTGGGTCAGGCCCAATGGCACACAATTGACCCTATCTTCATTAGAATTTCCATCAAGAGAGTGGTCAACATTCCCTAAGGCTGGGGACAGGCCTTGACAATATTGGAATAAATAAGTAAATTACATAAGGTTGCAGAAAGCATTTTAGGTTTAATAGCAAAACAATCAATTTACCTTTAATGGACTACAGAAAAACAATCACTTAAAGCATGTTTCATTCTAAACTTGAATTATTTGAATTATATTATAATTTTTTAGCTATAGCTTTTACTGAAGAACTTCCTCTGAGAATATTGTGAAATATTTTCTTTGTTTAAACTCTGAGGAATGACAGACTGATTTTCATGAATCATTTAACATATATTTCAAGGAAATTATAATTGTCTTTCCCCCCAAAGGTAATTTTTTATCATTATTTTCAGCATGAGAATCAAATTAATTGGGAAAAATCAACAAAAAATTTGGAACTGTTTTGAACTCTCTAAAGGCAGCTTGCAGACTTTAGTTCTCTATTAACTTTGTGAAATGTTTATTATTTACAGAAATAACAGAAATATATATAAAGAATGCTAAATATTCTACATAGGTATAGCATACTTTGAAACACACACACACACACACACATACACACACACACAAAAGACAACAGAGCACGCAAACTCTAGACAAATGATCTTGACTCCAATTCTTGGGAAATACTAGAACAGGTCAAAAGCCCCCAAAAGAGCTAACCTGATGTTGGGCTGAATCAAGAGGGGCCTAGCTTCTATGAAGATGGAGATGATAGTTCCACTGTTCTCTGGCACACTCTGATCACATCTGGAGTTCTCTGTTCAGTTCTTGACCCCAAGAAAGATTGATAACCTGGACAGCATCCAGAGAAGATCAAGGAGGATGGTAAAGCACCTTGAATCCGTAATACATGAGAAAGAACTGAGCATGTTTAACCTAAAGAACAAAAGACTCAGATTGGAAACAATAGCTGTCTCCAGGTTTCTAGAGGGCTATTAGAGGGATTTACGTTGTTTTGTTTGGCCTTAGAAAGCCAGAACCAGGAGCAAAGAGTAGAATGTACAAAGAGGTCAATTTAGGCTTGATTTCAGGAAAAACTTCCTAAAAGTCGGAGCTGCCTAAAAGTAGAATGACCTTCTATAAAAAGACACAGATGCAGGCACATATTTTGAGCAATGTTATTCACCAATTCAACAATCTTTTATATTGCTTCCACTCTAAAATTTTACTAATGTATCTCCTTTACTTTGAACCCCAACTCTGCCCTCCATTTTGTAATGCCTGACTAAATTTCTAGGTGTATTTACCCCCAGTGAACTCTTAATTGACCCTATGAATGAATAAGTTATGAATTTAAAAAATGGGGTTGGGGGAATAGGATGGTGAAGGAAGACAGTGTCAGGAAGAGGATGGGGTTGGGGAGAGACGGAGAATATCATTCAGATAACCATGATTAGAGTTGGGAGCACTAGGCAGCATCGACCCCATGGAGATAGAAGAGTGCTGAAGGGGAGGGGGTGCTGTGAGCAGAATATGAAGTCTCATTTTTATAGGTTTTTTGGGAGAAACAGACCAACTCCTATCTGTGCCACCTTGAGGTTGTTCATTAATATATCCAAATCATCTCAAAGTTACAATAAAGCTTCCCAGTTACATCTCAAATTTATCAACACCTGTTTGGATATTTCTCTGTTCTGGATCTGTGGAGGTCTAGATTTTATCTGGAATTTACATATCACAGGACCAGAAAACTTGACAAGCAGTACTTAGATGGCTTCTGTTGACTCATCACATATTACCAGGATGCAAATTTTGGTTAATATATGATACAATTTATAAATTATGCTCCTTTCATCTTTGGGACAGTTTATACGTGACTTCTAGGTTCCCCTCTGCAATCTTATTTCCTGCTTATTGTCACTTTACACTGGCTATTTATAATCTTTCTTACTATACTGATGAGAAGAAGGGTAGAAAGTAATAAGGGAACCAGAACAAGATACAATTTTAACACACTCTGGTACCATACCAGGCTCTTCTCCATACTACCTCCTCCAGGAGGTTTAACAGGGCCTGTTAATTGTACCTAATCACCTTGAAAAGGCAATGGAAGAGCAAGGTCCCAGAAAAGGGAAAGGAAAATAGGATAAATGGCACTGAAAAAGGATTGAGGAAAGAATAAAAGTACCTCTTCAGTTACTGGATTGGAGTTTTGAGAAATAGAGGGCAGGATTTAAAGAAGGTCATAGCAAATGACATTAACCAAGTGATACTTCACTTAGACTAGGACAGCTGTGATACATATGAGAGAGTGAGGATAAAAGGAAAAGAAAGAAGAGGAAGTCTGGGTCAGAAGTTTCAAGCTTCTTTTTTTTTTCCTCCTTAGAAGCTGTGGGACAAAAGAAGAGAAATATAGTGGAAAAGTTAACCCACGGGTAGTTTGACCTCCTGACCCAAACAATTCTCTCTTTATTCCTCTGATCAAAACTCTTGCCAAATCACATTCATCTGTCACTCCAGCATTTTCTGTTTAGGTTATGCCTCTTTTCCTAGAATAATTAATTTGCATTCAGAAGACTTGAGTTCTAATCCAGCTCTGTTGTTTATTACATCTGTAACTAGTGAGATCAGTTTTTCTCAGGTCCTCAGTTTTCTTATTTCTAGCATGAAGGAAGTAAACTAAACTATCTCTATGTTCAAGTTTTGTCTTTGTATCCCTAACACCTAGTATAATGACAAGCGCACAGTAGGTGGTTATTAAATTATTTGAATTGATCAATTCCCTTACAGCTCAAATCTTTGAGCCTATAGTCTCAGAAAATTCTATCCTCTTCCCTCTTCTCTCTTTCTCCCTCTTCTTTTCTCTGTTCCTCTTGAGAAGCAAAAACTGAATTACCATTAGGCTAGTCATATACTTGTTATCAAGGAAAAGGAGAACCATATGTTTTAAAATCTCCATCCTCTTCTAATTAAAATTTTTGCAGTCTTCATCCTTTGCTAATTAAACCAGTTTTTCTTCAAGCACCCACAAGATAAACCATTTCTTTTGAATTTTACTGCTTTGTGTTTTACTTAATTATAAACTGTTCTTGACATACACACCTGACTTATGTAAATCTCTTAAAGCAGAATGTTCAGTCCAGGATGGCAACCTACCACCATGGCCACAAGAATTAGGCTTTCCTCCAAGCCGACACTTCTTTGAATTTCATTCCTCTTCTCTTTTCCCACCCCCTTCAACTCTGTCACCATTTCACCTTAATCTCTGGCGACTAACTGTGATTCTCCCTTCTGTTGGTCGAAGGTAGAATATGTGATGGCAACTCTGGCATTGTGAAAAGGAAAGGATAGAGAGGAAAGAGCAATAAACTCTTTTGGCTTCATTTCTTTCATCAGCCTTTTATTCATCATCTCTTCTCCATCTCCTGCCACACCCCAGACTATTCCTACGAAAAAAAATCTACCTAGGACATTTTCATTTGAAATGGAGGTTGTTACTTTAGTGGGTTGCAAAGCCTCACCATCATTACTAATATATGCTTCTGTTGTTCTCCATAGGGTTCAAGCGGGAAAAAAGAAAGAAAAGCATGCTGGGGAACAAATATTTTATTATTCTTTACCTCACAGTTGTCTCAACAATAAGGGGGATAAAAACCACCAGCAGGAAGAGGAGGAGAAGACAGAGGAGGATGGGGGAGGAAGAGAAGGACTGTGCATTTATATCAAGGACAAGAAGGGAAGGGCAACAGGTACGAGACTGAATTTTGTTCCATACTGGGACAACAAATGACAGAAAACTCTTCTTGGAAACAACAGTTGCTGGCAGTGGGAAAAGACACAGGTAAGCCAGTATTCTAGGAAAAGAGATAAGAAAAAAGTGAAGGAGAGGCAAAGAGGTGGCTCAGACTACAACCCTAAGTGGTTATACCAGCCAGATGTGCCAGCCTTTCATAGCTCCTTAACGTGGCTTGCCCCCAGTGATCATATTGCTTTACATCCTTTCACATTAGAGGCCCAGAAACCACCTCTGGGAAGCACAACTAACGGTTAGAACTGAGAGAATGCCCTGTTCCACCTTTCAGTAGATGAAGAGGGTAGAAAAGAGGGATCTAAAGAAATGACTTCTTCTAGTTTCCAGGGACAAATTGGGAGAAAATGTGATCCTGAAAACCCAAGTTGAAATTTTGGATGAACATATGTCCCATTAGATACCTTTTTACATCTGGTTTGCACATTGAATAAGAATTAGTGGAATGGTTGTAGCAGGTCAAGGTAGTGATGAGGTCTAGACCTCATCAGTAGTAGGTGGTAGAGTTGGGATTCAAACTTAAGGCTTTAAGGAGTAAATCTTCACTGATAGGTTGTAGTCTTTCTACTGTTTTTTCTCTTTTCTTTTCTTTCTTTCTTTCTTTCTTTTTTTTTTGCTATTTATTTTCAGTAAATATCTTTTTGTAAAAGTCTATTGATAGCAACTGGTCAAATGGATGATGAGAAGTTAATCACTAGTTCGATAAATGATATAAGGGAGTTATTCATGGTAATCAACAAATGACATGAGGGAGAAGGCACTGGAATGGAGTCTTTAGCTAACAGCATTAGAATTATCCTATAACCTCTTAGGGTACCTCATAAGAACCTTGAGGGGAGAGATGTAGCCATCTTCTGAGGACCCACCTTGCCAGTGTGTATAAGAATTAAGACAAGGACCCCTAAATCTGTATGGACCACAAGGACTATTTTGTGAGCTGGCCTGGAAATATCACCATTATTTATAACATTTTTCTTAATGGGAAAATGCATTCTGAATTTCAAATGAAAGAATTTCTAACAGAAAAACTTATTGGCCTATTACTCTCTCCTAAGGGGTATTATTTGAAATGGTCTCTCAAAACTGACTCAGAACTGGTACTAATGATTTTCTATTAGACCATCTAACTTTAAAATTACACTGTAGATGAAATTAAGATGGGGCAAAATCTATTTGAATAGTTATTAGTATCGCAAAAATATATTCTCCTCATCTTGTAAGCAAGCATTCCAGACAGATTAGTTTACCAACCCAAACTGCAGTCATGTACAGATAAAGGCAGAACAATATCCCCTTCTCCCTCATTCCTACCTCACCCCATGGTACTTCAAGTACTTGGCCTACCCTTCACCGAAGAATGAAAATTAAATGGTTATATCATGCATTGCTCCCCAATCCATGCTGATAATTATCTAAGCTGCTGTGGTCTTAGAAGCACATAAATTGTGAATAGAGCACCAAGCCTGGAGTCAAGAAGACCTGAGTTCAAACTGATCTTAAATACTAGCTGTCCAGCCCTGGGCAAGTCACATAACCTCTATTTGCCTTGGTCTAATCATCTGTAAAATGGGGGTAATAAACCTACCTCTCAGGGTTATAGTGAATATCAAATGAGATAATAATTATAAAGCACTTAGCATAATGCCTAGCACATAGTAGGCTCTATATAAAGGTTAATTGTCTGTTGTTGTCGTTGTTGCTATATGTTCAATACTTTTTCAGACATGGAAGCTATCATCTCTAACTTCATAGTTATCCTTTTCTCTCCTATTTCTTGAATACAGACATTACACTTACAAGAGTTCTTTCTTTTTTTTCCACCTACGATGTTTTACATAATCCAATTTGTCTTTTCCAATCCCCAATTCACTTCTAGCTGGAGGTGAATGTAACAGTCAGAGGTGTGGCACTGATATTGAATACTAAGTACATACCTCCAAACTGAGGGTCTTCTATTAGCTACTGTGTAGAGGAGCTATAGATTTTTTGCAACATGGAGCTGGCTCAACAGCCAGGTGGTTTTTTTTCATGGAAACACAGTATAATAATGAACTCACTGTCAGGCAATTCCTTCTAGGCTTCCTACAGATCTGCATTCTCTTCACATAACCTCACAGAGAGATGATAATCACCACCAGGACCTTCAACTTTGAAAACAAAGGGCAAGGTTCTAACCTTTATCTCTATTTATATGCAAGAGACACAGACACACAGAGATACTGGAACTTGCTCACCATGTTAAAACTTACCCTAATTTTATACCAGGATGTTATGGTGACTCTAGAATTACATCATAGAAGAAATTTTTGCTAACAAAAAGAAGATTCACCAATTTAGTCCAAAGATAATACCAGTTATTAGCAAGGAAAGGAAGAATCTTTGTTAGGGCCCATGTGCTGCATTAGTGCCCAAATATCATCAAGAGACCTAGAGCAAGGGCCTCAGCAAGTTGAGTGGACCCCATTTGGAGGACTTATGGTAGAATGTGGACACGTATGATATAGAATAAGAAGATATATATCTGTTCTGTTGTTTATTCTTTTATTTTCAAAGAGGACCAAAAACATCAGGAGGTGATGGGTCATGTCTTGACTTGCTTGTGAATTGGATTTAAATGATGCAGAATTGCACAAAGTTGGCAGCCTCACTCTCTCTTCCAGAGTCATCAAAGTCCGGTGGCAGGACCAGTGGATGACCTTGACATCTTTCATGTCTGACCACGCTCTAATCACTCCACAGTGCCTGCTTCAGCCACCTTCATGGATATTGGAACAAATTGTTCTCATCTACACATACTGTGGTGGGAAGTCTTCACATACTTGTGGTGGGCATCCCCCTAACTCACAGAAGATTTTGAAGCCTGTTGGTTACCCTCAACCTGTTTTGTCCTTTCTATCAGGGTGTGGCCACTATGCATGCTACAGCTTCTTAGAGACACAGGTGAGAGTTGGGTGACAGACATCAAAATAGATGAGCAGCCCTAAAAAGGGCTTAGCAAACCCTCACACCAGAGGTGGTAGTCTTCCCTGAGCACCTCATACACCCCTGCACCTTTGGAGGGAACGTACACATTGATAAAATCAGAGATCTAATAAACAACTGAAGAAGTATCTGTCATGTACACTAAGATTTTAGAAATACCTATAATCATTCACTAGAATTCCTCCTCTTCTCTTGTAGGTACTGAAGTGCCTTCCCTCCTGGGGATTCCTATACGAGAGTTAGCTCAGTGTCTTTATTCACATTAGTGATCCTCTGATTCTTTACTCTGTTTATTAACTCAGGAAAAAATGCCAAAATAAAATCTATTACTATTAAAATATTTTTAGATTTAAATATAACCTTACCCCCCAAGTAAGAGAATATTTCCCAAAAGTGCCTATCAACGTTATAATTAAATATAAACAATATCATATTGATGAGTGATCACATTTATAATAAATAATAATAATCTTAACAATTGATTATTTAGTTATCATTCCTCAATAGTTCTGTGATCTTTTCAAGACAGACACTCCTTTCTGTGGTGCAATCGCAGGCCACCCACACTTCTCATATTATATGACTTTTGATCATGTCCTTCCTTAAATCTTTAACCCAACAGGCTAAGAACCTTCCTCTAGAGTTCTTGAGATTGTATGGGTACCAGCTGAGATGATGGGTTTGTCAGTCATCCTTTGTTCTCAATACATGCCTACTCAGCCTCCTTTTTATAACATACACGTTGTGCTCTAACTAAAATTGGTAGACTTAGTCCTTCTCAGCAATGCAAGGATCCAAGACATCTCCAAAGGTCTCATGATGGAAAATGCTATCCACATTCAAAGAAAGAATTATGGAGTTTGAATACAGATTTAAGCATACTATTTGCTCTTTTTTTTCTTCTGTTTTGTTTTGTTTCCTATTTCTGGTGGTTCCTCCTATTGGTTCTAATTCTTACTTACAACATCATTAATGCAAAAATATGTTTAATAGGAATGTATATGTATAGCCTATATCAGATTGTGCACTGTCTTGGGGAGGGAGGAGGGAAGGGAAGGGGAGAAAAATTTAAAACTCAAAAGCTTATGGAAGTGATCGTTGATAAATCAAAATAAATTAATAAAAAATAATATCCTTTGCACTATCTCTCATTTACACAGATCTTCATTGGTAATATACAGGGATTTATTCACACTCACTATATATGTCTGCTTGCCATTTGGGTAATGAGAGTTCTGATCTCACTATCCTGTCACCTGCTAATGCCCCACCCCCTCCCCTTTCCTTCTTGAAACTACAAGCAGTCGAGAATAATGTGTCGATGTGTCCTGTTTTACACCTCAATTCCGAGAACTAGCTTAACCACAATGACCGCAATATCCCGGGTTCAGTAGACAAACACGTATGAAGCAAGATCTGCCCCAGAGCCCTAGAAACAGACAAATACCCCTTCCCCACTCCTCTCCCCCACTCTCCCTTTAAAAAGCACTGCTGCCTCCCGACCTGAGCAGGAGGATCACTTTCACTGATGAAATCAATAAACGTTGCATTGGTTTACAAATTTCTGGTCTAGTTACTTGCTCATTCCCATTTTTCCCACAGTGATTCATATTTGGTTCCCCATACATATAAATAAAGAGATCTACAGATCCCGTACATACATTCAAGGTAACACAAGTATTTGTGGTTCAGAGCAGCCACTATTTCTCTGCATAGAAAACGCAAGAACAATGTAAAGGACTCAAAATAGACCATAGAAAATCAATACAATTTTTTTTTATAGTGAGTCTCAACTTCCCAAGCATCTCAATGTATTCCATCTTCAGTGTGCCATGTGTGACCCTCATGATAAATATGATACATAATCTCATACAATATGAAAAATAATCACATTTATTAAGGTCATCTTTGATGAATTTATGATAAGGGAACAAGCAGACTTTTACAAATGATATTCTATAGCAAGAAATATCTTTATAGGCTTGGGTATTTCATGATTCATGGACATTTAGCATTACTGGAAGAATATTAATGCTAACTCAAGGGTCTTTTGTTTTAGGGGAAAAGTTGAGGGAGCTATGAGAACTATACAGTTACCCAAATGTTCTGCCAATCTGCAGTATCTGTCCAAGAAACATGACCTGATAATCTAGCTCTATGGACTCTCCATTCAATTTCATATCACAGTATGGAAAATAGATTTTCTTCATCCATTTTTTTTGCCTGTGGACTCTGTTATCCTAAACTTTTTAAAAGTAATTTAGGAGATTCTGCAATATTCAGGTGTTTGATGCAATCATAGCTAACCTTGTTGCTCACAAACTGAAGCATGTAGAGGACCTTACTATCTCTAGGAAATCCCTCTTCCATTTGTATTGTGCACTAGCTATTTTCTATGGAAGTGGAAAGCACTTTTAATAATATTTTCCTGCTTTATGTAAATAGTGAAAGGATTTTACAACAAAAATAAAGCTGTCAACGTTATGTCTTTAATGTAACTTTTATGATTTTAACATCTGCTTGGGAAACATGGTGATAGAGAAGAACCTTTAAGGCAATTTTTTGCTCTCCAAATCAAGAGGTTTTTTTTGTTTTATTTTGTTTTTAATATTCAACAGACAATCATAATGGGATGTTGTATTCACTGTAGCTTTCAGTGAAATATGTAGCTATGAAGATATTTCTTGCTATAGAATATCATTTGTAAAAGCCTGCTTGTTCCCCTAAGTTCATCAAGGATGACCTCAATAAAAATGATTATTTTTCATATTGTATGATATTACTTATCATATTTATCATGAGGGTCACACATGATACTCTGAAAACGGAATACATTGAAGAACTTGGGAAGTTGAGACTCACCAGAGAAAGAGGAAAATTGTTTTGATTTTCTAAGGTCTATTTTGAGTCCCTTACATTGTTCTTGCATTTTCTATGCAGTGAAATAGTGACTGCCCTGAACCACAAATACATGTGTTACCTTGAATGTATGTATAGGATCTGGAAGACTCTTTATTTACATCTCTGGGCACCTAAATATGAGCTATATTTGAATTATATTCTGAGATTTCCCAGAGGCAACTTGGGACAGGAACAATAAAAGAAAAAAAAAGATTTGGTGGTCTTTTCAGAAATTGAACCCAGTTCAGGTAAAGCCAGAACTTGTGGTACTGGGCCTCAGATTTTTCCCAATTTTGCTACCTTTACTGCTATGTTTCTATTCTTGCAACACCTCAGAGATTTTTATGTTAAAATAAAAATGCAGTGACTCAATTCTAATTGGTAGAAATAATAATTTGTTATAATTGTAAAAGATGTTTACAATTTTTGCCTGTATTTTCTCCTTATAGTTTTATAATGAAATGATTTGGAGATGATTTGACTTCGTTAATTCTCTTACTCAGTTCCCTTTGTTTTTTTTTCTTCTACCTTTTCTTGCTGTTTTGTGAAACAATAGTGCTCACAATGTAAGTTTTTATAAACGAATTTATATTCTTAACTAGCATGACTTTGCCAGCCATATCTTTCCAGTTGGCAAAGAAAACAGGTGTTTGTTGGCTGATGGTATTTCTAAGGTGTTTTGGTCTCCTTTTTTGGTAGTAGACTTGTATAAGGTAAATTTTTTTTTTAGGAAATGATAATATTGTCAATGTCTCTTCTTTTGCCCATTCTCCTCTTTTTTTTGCATCAGTAGCTTGTTTAAAAGGGTCAAATTGGAGTTTTTCCCATTACATGCCATATTTTCTTCTTTTTTAATTTTCTTCTAATTTGATATTGATTTTGCTCTTAGCTCTAACAAATGAATGGTCTAACTATACAAAGTTATGTGGCAGGCTTCTGTGTAATTTCAAAGTCTTTTGTCTCTGGCTTTGTATTTCACATTTTTTAGCATATCTTTTCCACCATACTGACCACTGCATTAAAATCACTGACAATTAAAGTACATGTTGATATACTATTGCTAAGCTTATCAAGAACTTAATGTAATTTTTTTTCTGCATCTTTATCATCTACAATAGATGTTGGTGCATAAGCAGCAATTATCTTCATGGTAGCCTTTTTGGAAATGCTCATCATGAGAACTGCCACATGAGATGACAAAGTCTTCCATGAAATGTGATTTTTCTGTGGCTTTTATGTATATAAAACAACCAAGTTCTTTTATTTGCCCTCCAAGGAGAAACTGTGAACCCATTCTTCTATTTAGCTACAACTTCATTTTGTCACCTGATTTTGTTTATAGCAAGAATACCAAAATTTATATAAATTCTCAGAGCCTAAAAGTATTGAAAATATTTTGAATTTGACTTTAAATTTACATACATCACCATGGTCTTCCTTTCTCCTGTACCAGAAAAGCCAAACATCAGAATAGGCATCATCGCCTAGATTTGGTACTCATACCTCATTAGTACCCTCAGTTGCCTCTGACTCTCTGATTGGAGGGCAAGAGGGTGAAGCAAAATATTCCTTCCCAAACCAGCATTGAAAGACGACTCAGAAGCTCAATAAATCCTTCATTTCTCACCAATTGCACTGTTTGGATTTGATTCCATCATCATGCCTTCAGTTGAGACACCTTCTCCTCCCCACACTTCTCCATTTTTTAGCTTCCTATTATTTGTTATTTTTGCCCATTAGGTTGTAAGCTTCTAGAAGGTAGGAATCTTCTTTGTCTTATTTGTATCCCCAGCACTTGCAGCAATGTGTACTTAGTAGGTACTTCGTAAAGGTTTATTGTATTGTATTGAAAATAATAAAGTATTTGTCTACATTTTTTAATCTTGAGACTAGAGCAGGCCTCAGAGACTAAATCTTGAGGCTAGAATAGGCATGAAAGGTCATCTAGAGATTCTAGCCCGACAATTGTAAATAAAATAAATGTTTCTATACCCAGATAAATGTAAGAGCCTATTTTCTCTCCCTATCTCTGTCCTATGAAGTACCTTATCTTTGCTAATTTTCACAATTGGATAACTGTAGCTTACCATTCAACAGTTTCAGAAAAATGGAATTTTTATACAAATGTGTAGTCTATTTCCTATGGAGTTTTAATAACAATAAAGGGATCACTCTGTAAACAGAGGTCATTTAAATATCATGTACATTCATGTATGGGAATGTGTGTCCTTTAAATGTGATTTTAAGGTATCATAGGTGTTATTTTATGTGAATGTACTTCATCAACCAACAAAGGCTACAGATCCTTTGCAACTAAACAGGCAGGCTTCATGAATTACTCTGGTTGAAAACAATTGGTCAGCTGGTCACCAACATTGTGCTAAGCAGTCTCAACAAACCGAATTAGGCTCATCTTTGAAACACACAATCCTCACTAGCCCCTCACTGAAACATTTTCCAGTTTGGGAGGACCTGACCATGCCTATGTTTCACTAACACAGCTTTGGAGGACTCAGACTCCCATCTAAACCACAGGGAAGAATCAAGTAGGATTTTGAGAACACACTTTTATTCTCTGATTTCATTGGAAGTTACCAAAAGATCTTCCTCATCCTCTTTTTCCTTTCATCAATCTTTCACTTTTTATCTATGAAAATCTAGAGAAAGAAGATGAATTCGGTCAACTATAGGGATTAGCCTGATGCATGACTGAAACACAGCTGTTGTCAAGAGACAATAAGGAAGTCAATTTACATTTAAATACAAATACAAGACTTTGATCAAAAGAAATTTCAGTGAAGGGTATACCGTCACCTCTAGATATTATTTAACCAAATTCACAGAGACATTTCTATACTTTAGTTTTCAGAAAGAAGAAAGGCTTCCTGCCTCAATAAGAGAAAAGCAGTCCTTCAATAATCAAATACAAAAACTTACTTTCCAGACCTTGATTTATCAGTATGAACTCTGACAAAGAGAGCTCCACTTTTATTTTATTTCTCCAAGACTTTGAACTCAACTGTATAATAGAGTTAGCTGGGGGAAGCAGAAGGCACTCCTTCTCAGATACACATTTTAAGAAGTATATTGACAGACTGGAGACCATTCAGAGGATGCAACAAAGGCAAAAAGCCTCAACCTTGTGCCAAATGAGAATCAATTAAAGGAAGCCAGGAATCCTGAGGAATGACTGATGATCAATAACATTTCCCAACTCTTGACAAGAGTAGTATTGAACTAGAAATGCAAAACAACACATTCGTTTTCAGACATTACCAATGAGTAGATTTATTTTTCTTGTGGCACTTTCTATCCTGGACCCCCACTGCCTGAAGATGAGAAAGGTTATATTTTACTTTTCACTTGGTATTCTCCAGTCCCCTTAAGGAAATTTGGGAGTGTTTGAGTTCTCTGCTATTGGCTCCAGTTCCACCAATGGTGTTGCCTCTGATTGTAGATGTAGTCTCTACCATTCCAATTCCATAAACCACTAAGAGTCAGATTAGCTTTTACTTCAAAGGTATATTCACAAATATATAAATTACTCTCCAACATGTGAGAGGCTTAATTAACCATACACACTCCATTGGCACCAACTTAATCTCTAGGGAGGGTGGGGAAATTAGGTTCATAGTTTAGCTCAGTTCCTATAGGCACATTCTCAATTCTAAGTCCAGAATCCCATTCAGGCCCCAATCTCAGCCACCCTAACTTCTCAGGGCTTCCCTGCCATGCTGGTTGCACAGCCTGGTTGTCTAGAATCCTGGCTCTAGTGCTGCTGTGATTCCAACACAGTCAAATATATGTCACCATCAGCATGTGAAACTGAGAAGAAAAAAACAAAACAGAACAAGACAAACATTCCAGTCCATTTCGTGGAGCCACAAGGTAAAAGAGGGAGCAAGTGAAGGAAATCCTTCCCCTCTCATCAGTTCATGGATGAACTATAATCTTTACCCTCTGGATGAAGTAGGAAAGGGTGACTATCTCAGTTTTCCCAGTTTTAAGGACAGCCTTTCCCCATTAGTCAGCCAAGCAAAAAGGGCCACACCCACACATTGAATAGGGGATGCAGAGTGCCTCCATTTCAGGAGATCTGTCTGACAAGTCCTTTTTAGAGATATCTCCATGTTAAGCAATCTGTGCATGCCTCCAGGCATAGGACAAACTTCCTACACTTGACTACGCTGACTTGCTTTGAGGGAGTGTTTTTATATTTCAGTAGAGGAATATTAGGAAGAAAAGAGGACCACTGATAATAGATAACAGGGCTAAAAAATCTGTCAATTAAGCATTTCTAAAAATACACAGAAGAGAACAGAAGGAAGTTCAGAAGGAAACAAGAAAAGCAGGACAACTTTCGAAGTAATATGCTGACTTACATACTTTTAAAAAATCTGTATGTAATGGAAAATTTTGATTTCATGTTCAATATATTTTTATATGAAAATGATGTTTGGTGCTAATTGTTACATTCAGAATAAGAAAAGAAAAATAATATAATATCAAAGGATATCAATAAAATGTTTTAAAAGAAAATTGATAATAAAGGATGTAGGAATATTTAACCAAGAGAATAAACTAAGTTGGGACAGGATATCTGTCTTCAGGTATCTGAAACTCTGTCACTCGGAAGAGTGAAGAGATTATCTGAGCAAGTCATTTAATCTCTTTGAGCTTCAGTTCAACTATCTATAAAATATAAAGAATAATGGTACTTATGAGATTAGGGTGAGGACCTCATAAGATAATATTTACAAAGTACTTAAAACTTAAAGCCCTATATACATATAAGCTATTTTCCCCCATTCTTCTGATCTTATATAGTATCAAATTCAGCTAGAAATGGTCCTGAGACAAGTCTCTGTCCTGGTATCTTTTAATGTTTGATAAACTATTCATATGAATAAAATTCTTGTTTTATGATTGAATAAAAGTAGCAGGATTTAAACTCTACAGCAGGGGTTCTTATCCTGGGATCCATGGATCTCCAAGAGTCCATAAAAAGATTTTAAGGAGTCCCTGAATTTGGATGAGGAAAAGAAATACATTTTTATTTTTAATAACCTCCAACCAAAATTTAGCATATCCTTTAATCACACAAAATGTTATTCTGGGGAGACCTCTCCCCAGACTTAACTGTAACACCAAAAGATCCACACAAAAATAGCCCACTCTGTAGGTTACCTAAAACCATCTTTGGGGTCATTCAGATAATCCATAAAACAAGGAAGATAATATATTTGTTTCTAGACAGTTTTGATTTCTCCTACTAGACATCTTGATTATGAGAGCTTGTCAGTCCACACAGATTACAATTTATGAGTATTCCCATTGGTGGCATCTATTTCAAAAATTTTTCTTAACTTTTTTAATGGATCAATGCTATGTCCAGGCAACTGTGGACAACAGTTTTGTATGTGCTGATGTAATTCAAGGACATTTTAGAGTTGCATTGTTGTATAGGAATTTGCTAGTTTATAAAGGGTAATGAGCTTCTGGTATATAATTCTAGCCACTTGATGCTATTTGTGAAAGGTTTTGTAGATGCTAAATTTTGACAACTTGCAGTGAGATGTTCCATGTCCTAGCATTTCCTCATAAGATCTGTATAGATCATTAAATCTGGGCCCCTTAAGGCTGATCTTTCTGTAATTTCTCATAGCACTGACTTAGTCTTGCTAATATAATTTAGCCAACATAATGAAAATGTCAATATGACCTAAATTAACTTACTTCTTCAATGTCATACTCATCAAACTACCAATGGATTACTTCAAGACCCAGAAAAATAATAATGATATTCTTCTGAAAGAATGAAAGATCAAGAATCTCAAGGGAAATAATGAAAAAAAAAGTGGGAAGGACAGGGGTCTAAAAGTGCTAAATCTTACACTACAATGCAAAGCAATAATCATCAAAAACAATTTGGTGCTGATTAAGAGAGAGGTCTGTCAGTAGAACACATTGGGTATCCAGTGGATTAAGGTAAAAAGAGGTTAAGTGACCTTCCCAGGGTCACACAGCTAGTAAGTATATGATTTGAACTCAAATCTTTCTGACTCCAGGCCCAGCCCTTTATCCACTGAACCACTTAGCTGCTTCCAGATATACATTATACAGAAGCAAACAAGTACAGTTGCCTAGTATATTACCAACCTAAAGATCCCATGCATTGGCGTAAGAACTCATCCTTTGATAAAAATTCCTGGGAAAACTGAAAATCAATCTGTAAGAAAGTAGACAGAAATCAGCTTCTCATACCATATGCCAAGACAAATTCCAAATAAGCCCATAACTTAGACACAAAGGGTGATATCACAAATAATTAGAGGAGCAAGGAACAAATTACCTTTCAGCAGCTCTATGAATAAGAGAAAAATTCATGACCAAATGAGGGATAGGATCACAGGAGGTAAAATGGACAATTTTATTACATAAAACTTAACTTTTGCTCTGACAAAATCAATGCTGCTAAAATTAGAAGAGAAGCAAGAAAAATAAAAAATCTTTGAAGCAAGATTTTCTGATAAAGGTCTCATTTCTAAGATAAATAGGGAACTTATTCAAACTTATAAGAATAAAAACTTTCCCCTTAATTAATAAGTGATCAAAGGAAACTAACAGGAAAATTCAAAGGAAGAAAAACAAGCTATCTGTAACCGTGGTAAAAATTTGTTCCGAATAACTAATAATAATAGAAATGCAAATTAGAGCAACTCTGAGGTTCCACCTCACATCCATCAAATTAGCAAAGTTGACCCAAAAAAGGAAAATAATAAATACTGGAGGGGTTGTGGGAAAAGCAAGAATATTAATGTACTGTTAGTGTAGTTGTGAACTGGTCTAGCTACTCTGGAAGAACTCTACCATACTTAAATAACTGTGCAGCCTCTGAACCAATCATACCACTACTAGGTTTATAACACCAAAGAGATAGAAGGAAGAGGAAGAGGCCCACATACAAATGAATTAATAAACAATTATAGTAATTCTCTTTGCAGTGACAAAGAGCTAAAAAGTAAAGCGGTCCCCATTAGTCAGGGAATGGCTGAATAAATTATGGTTTATAAATGTAATGGAATTCTATTGTGCTATAAGAAATGATGATGGGGATAGTTTCAGAGAAACTAGGGAATTCTTGTTTGAACTTATGCAGAATGTAGTGAATAAAGCCAGGAGCACAATTTATGTAATGAAAGCATTTTAAGATTAAAACTTTGAAAAGCATAAGAAATCTGATCAACACAATGATTAGCCACATTTCCAGAGAACTTGTGACAAAACGTCGTCCTCCCATTTTGACAAACATGCTTTGGACTCAGTGTGCAGACTGAGATATACATATTTGGGGAATTTGTTCAATGTGGGAATTTGTCTTGCTTGGATATGCGTATTTGTTACAAGGATTTGGTTTTTCTTTTTCAGTGGAGAAGGGAGGTGGGAGAAAAAAAGGTGCATTTTCACTCATTGAAAAACAAAAATTTTTTTTTAAAGAAGAAACAATAAAATGCAGTTTTTGGACTAGATGCTATCTAAAGTATTTTATAACTTAAAAAGTCAATGATGAAAGTACATTTTAAGTTTCATACGTGTAGGCTAACCTAGATAAATGCAAAGAACATTTTAAATCTATGACCTGGAAAATTATGCAAATACTATTTATCAGGCCCATCCCTCAAACTATTAGGTAGGAAAATAGTGACAGGGAAAGTTCATCTAGTATGAGAGGAGGACTTTTTTCCTAAATTTAAATATTTCCAGCCTCAAGCCAAAACAGAAGTTCTAATAAGAATTTTGTTTGCATTTCATAGCATAGACACATCTAATTTTAAGGGGATTGAAAGAACTTTAGTGAATCTCCAGTATAATTCTTTATTTTAAAGAAAATGAGGAAATAGAGGGTGAAAGAGATTAAGCAGTTTATTCAAGGCCAAATAGCTCATTACTGACAGAACAAGGATTTGAAACCAGGTGTCCAGATTTCTGGCCCAGGGCTCTTTGCACTAAATCTCTTAATCTTCCTATTTATTATCCTTGCATTGCATATATGATAAATCATGTGATTGTTCAACAGCTCTAGTCTAGGTTATAAGTAGATACTACTCAGCATCACTAAATGTTGAGATTATATAACAGGGGTCTGTATCAAGCAGAAGAACAAATCATTAAAGGGTATGTTTGATATCAGTGAGAGAAATACTGTCAAGATAAAGATGCTTTCCTCTCTTCCTTACTGATCAAGACCATTGCTCAACCTGTCTCCCAGTGTTTTTTACAAAATACATTTGAGAACATAATATCTTTTGGCTTAAAGAATATCCTAAATCTAGAATCATCACTGGTAAAGAAAGATTTGAAATGTGGACAGAAGAAAGAATAAAAATCGTCATCAGAAACGTAGCAACACAAGATAGAAAGTGGCTCTGTAGATTCTCAGGTAAGAATTTTAGTAGGGAGGTAAACTGCACCGATCACACTTGGAGTGTGAGCATCAAAGACCTGTTTTGTGAAGTACTAATTATCCCCTTCAGAAATTTATAAAGGTCCCTTCTTATAAAAGCTTCCCTTTTTTATTGTTGCACTTGAACATTTATTTTTGAAGTAAAGGTTTGTTTTCCCTAAGATTTCAGCCTAAGTGCTTTTTAACCTATGTTCATGAACAACTTAAGAATTTAGAAATTCACTTTGCAATATTATTCACTTTACCAGCTATCCTTAAAAGTCTCTTTTCAGATGCTATTTAACTTCCTTCTCTCTCTCTTTTGCCCCTCTATTCATTACATAAAGGATGCATTGGAAACAGGGCGTATTTTGTTCTTTATTTTCCTTCTTTCTTCTATCCACTATGTCAAATCCTTCTTGACCAGTGATGCTTCTAGATTTAAGAATTTTTCAAGTCAAAAGATATTAACATAAGGCCTTATGGCTTATCTTCTTTTAAAATATTTTTTTTGTAGAAAAAAATTTGCCCTTTGTGGGATATTGCTTTTTAATCCTATAGAGTCTGTTGTATTTCCCGGTTGGGGTCACAACTGCAAATATTTAGATTTTAAAAGAAAGACCTTTTGTTTTCATTGGAAGCTTGGTATCATTAGAGAAGCTCTGTAATTCCCCAAATACTCAGTCTTAATTAAATCACCTTTAATTTATCTAAAGTAAATTGAATATGCATCAGAATAAGTACTAATGCGCATATTTATTACTGAAGTACAATGCACTAATGTCTCTCCCAAAGGCCATATATGCTAGTCACAGCTCCCCAAACATATAAGAAATTTAGGAGAATGACAGCTCCAGGTCTTGCTCCTTTCTACGATCTAAGACCTGTCTGGGCTTTGGTTTTTCCCTGCAACATTCAAGCGCTAAAAAGTGAGAATTGAATCAGGTGATATAGAGAGAGAGGAAAATGAATACATCTGGAGGGAGAGTAGTAGATGAAAACCAGGGAGATACAGAGAAAGTTAAATGAGAGAGAGACACAGAGAGAGAGAGAGAGAGAGAGAGAGAGAGAGAGAGAGAGACATTCAAGTTAACAAATGTTTATTAAATGCCAGGCACTGGGATACAAATACAAAAACTGAACCAGTCCTGCCTGAAAATAATTTTTCTTCTATCGAGATGAATGAAACATGTTAATAAGTAGGCAATTATGAAATGTAAAGAAAATAAGTTCAAGAGGAAGAGTTCTAATAACTGGAGCAATGAGTAAAGGCCTCATATAGAAGTTGGCACCTGAGTTGTGCTTTGGAAGAAACTAGGGTATCTTTCTCTCCTGGAAATCCTATCTTTCTGGATTTGTTTGATACCATTCTTCCTATTGTTTTTCAGTCGTTTCAATCTTGTCCGACTCTTCAAGAACCCATTTGGGGTTTTCTTGGCAAAGACACTAAAGTGGTTTGCCATTTCCTTCTCCAGTTCATTTTATAGATAAGGAAACTGAGGCAGAGTTAAGTGACTTGCCCAGGGTTACACAGCTAGTAAATGTCTGAAACCCAATCTGAACTCAGGAAGAGAAGTCTTTTTGATTCCAAGCCCAGGGCTCTCTCCACTGTACCACCTAGCTACTCTAACTCTTCTCCTAGATTTCTTTTAACTGTTTAACAGCTCCTTCTTGGCGGTTATTGTTTGGTGTTTGATAGCTTATCATCCATACCACACCCCCTAACTGTAGGTGTTCTTGGCCCTCTTCTTTTTTCTCTTTACACTCTTTCAGCGACCTCATCAGCTCCACATGGATTACTTTTCATCTCTATGCAGAAGACTCATTGAAATGTATATCTAGCTCCAGCGTCTCCCCTGAGCTTAAATAGTCTTTAATAACCAATTTTCCATTCATTGTTTCAAACTGAAGGTCCTAGAAACAGCTCATATTCAACGTTTCTAAAACAGAACTCATTATCTTTCTCTTCGAATGCAGTCCTCTTCCAAATGTCCATATTTTGTTAGAAGAATCACAATTTTTCTAGTCTCCCAGATTCATAAATTCAGTCGTTTCCTTGACTCTTCACTCTCTCTCACCCTACATACCTAATCAGATGCCAAATCCTGCTGTTTGTCCCACCTCGGCATCTTTTGCATGTGACCCCTTTTCTCTACTCCAATAATCACCATTCTAACAGGTTATTTCAACTGCTGCCTAGTTTGTCTTCCCCCACTCCAGTCCATCCCCATATTGCTACTGAAGTGGTTTTCCTTAAATGTTCATATAACTAAGTGAATCCCCAAGTAAATCAATTCCAGTAGCTGTCTGTTGCTACTAGGGTTGCATACAAACTCTTCTGTTTAGCTTTTGAACCCCTCCATAACCTGCCTCCAACCTAACTTTTCAATCTTATGTATTATCTCCTTCTTGCACTCTGTAATCCAGCCAAACTGGCCTCCTCTTTGTTCTTCGTACACCACATTCTATTTCCTATTCCCCATCTCTGCACCGACCTTTGCACTGGCCATACCCCATTGCTGAAATGTACTTCCCCATTATCTACACCTGAAAGAACCCTTCCAGACAGAACTCAAGCATCCCCTTTGACATGAAATATTTCCTAATCCCCCAAATTTAATATCCTTTCTCTCAAATAGCCTTGTATTTAACTGCTTTGTAATTTCTCATATTTTTATTCTACATGTATTCTCTCCTATTAAAATGTAATCTCATTGAGAATAGGGATGATTTCAGTTCTTTGAATTGGTGTCCCCAGTACCTAGCATAGTACCTAGCATATTGTGGGGGTTTAATATAATTTTTGGATTGATGGATGGATTTGTTCACTGTAATTTGCCTGGTTGTTTTTTTTTTTACACAAACATATAAATAATACATTTTTAGACATATTTGAGCTTTTATTTTTAATGTCACAAATAGCAGGGAGGGAGGCTTCCCAGAGACAGTGTCCACCATCCTCCAGGGATCCTTTGCAACATCCAAATGAAAGGGCAAACAGAATGGGATAGACCAAGAGATGGTGAGGTCCCCCAAATACCCTGCTGCACAGATGGTGCTGTACTGAAGAACCTGAGTACCAGAACACAACAAGGTCTTATGAACTAAAACCATAGTCATTCAAAAGCCCCAAACTATTCACAAAGGAAATGATAAATAAATGAAGATGTTTGGTTATGTTGGATGGGCAGTAGCTCATTAAGAGAGGTCATCAGCATGTGTGTGTGTGTGTGTGTGTGTGTGTGTGTGTGTGTGTGTGTGTGTAAAGAGATAAAGATAGGCAGAGAGAGACAGACACAGAAAGATAAAGACAGAGAGAGAGATAATAGCTGAATATGTTTGTATGTATATCTATGTGTGTGTGCGTGTGTGATTTTCCTAAAGCATAGGTCTGACCATGGCACCCCACTCCTCTATTCAATAAACTCTAGTGGCTCCTTATTGCCTTTAGGATCAAATACAAAACCTTCTATTTGATATTCAAAGCCCTTCATAACCCAGTCCCCTCCTACCTTTCTAGTCTTCTTATACCTTCTACCTCTCCTTTCTCCATGTACTCTTTGATCCAGTGACGCTGGCCTTATTGAATAATACACTTTTTATGAATAGAAAATTGCAAGTTTTCTTTCTCTAAAACTGTAAGAAAACAAATGGTTAGCCTTCCAATTCAATTTAACAAGTATTTATTAAGTGGCAGTACAAAGCAATAAATGGGGGGAAGATGGTCCTGCCTTCTAGACGCTTACATGCTAATGATAGATGGAACATGCAAACAGATAAGTAAATGCAAGATTATTTGAGGAAGAAAAGAAAATATGAATAATTTTGGAGACCATAAAAGTCCCAGATGCCCTTTATGAGATAGCACTAAGCTAAAAGTAAATTAAGAAATTATTAGAGGTGAGGATGAGGAGAACATGCTTTGTAGGAATGGCCTTCCCAGAGGCAAGGAAGCAGGAGTTAAAATGTCTTACGCAGCAAAGAATGAATATGGCAGTTTTATTTTAGTTTAGAGTGTAAGAAGTAGAACACTATGAAATAAATATGTAAAGATACGTAGAAACTAGATCGCAAAGGTCTTCAGATACCATATTAAGACATTTATATTTTGTCCTAGAGGCATTATTTAGCCAATGAAAATTCTTGAGCAAGTGAGTGCCATGATCATATTTGTGTTTTGGGGAAGAATATGCTGGCAGCTGTGTGGAGGATGAGTTGGAAAGGAGATAAGACTAGAAAGAGGAAGCCAGTTAGAAGATGATTAAAATATTCTAGGTGAGAGGCCATGTGGGTCTGAACAAATTGGTGTTGGTGTGAGGAATGAGAAAGGGACAAATTTAAGAGTTGTGGAGGTAGAATTAATAAGACTTGGAAACTGATCAGAAAATATTTTTATGTATTTTCAGTCATGGGATGGGTCGGGGTGGCATTGTTATTACACAGAAAAGAAAACATCTTGTCCCGTCAGAGTCTTTGCTTCACTGACCCATGCCAACTTTCAGAGCATTTGTCCTGCAAGGAAGTAGTAGTTTGTCCCCTGCCACTTATAATAAATGGCTTTTACTACCATTCCCTTGTTAAAACTAAATGTTTTATCTTTAGCACTTTAAGCTCTCAGAGACCAGCAAATGATTGGATTCCATCCACAGTCAATAAATTTCTACCTGCCTAAGCTAAGGAGTTTTTTGTGTTGTTGTTATTGTTAGGTTTTTGTTGTTGTTATTGTTGTTGTTTGTTTGTTTGTTTTTTTACTAGCACACCTCCTCTCCACTGATTTCCTCACCTAGAGAGAGATCACAAATCATTCCTTCTCAGCCACAAAATTCACATTTTTTACTTGGGAAACTGACATTTGAACTTGAGATTTCTCAAGGAGATATTCAAAACAACAACAACAATACTTTGCAGTTGTACAGTCTTTTATAGTTTACAAAGCAATTTCATTTATATCGCCACATCTGACAATTTCAAAAATCCTATGAGAAGGCAGAAGAAATGTCCTTGTCCTCATTTGACAGGCAGAGAAATTGAGGTTCAGAGATGCTAACTCAGGATCACCACAGCTAGAAAATAATGAAACCCAGGTCTTCTGACCTTACATATAAAGTATTCTCTTCATCCTCCCCCATTGGCATAACTTCCTGGTGACATCTGTAGAAAAGCCAGCACATAAGGAGTCAGCAGCTCCTTTTTATCGTCAGACTAACGTGTAGAACATAGTGAGAGGGAAGCTGCATGTACCTGAACCAGTACTCTCTCCTTCTTGAATATCCTTTCCATACTACAGTTAAGTAAACCTCCTTTTGTTACCTGTTTTGTTAACAGGTCTACTAGTGCCACTTTTCATTCCAATCTCAAATTGAAACTATCAACCAGACCTGCATGAGTCAGGCTTGGACTATAATTGGTTGCCTGAGGCTCAAAGATCTTAGACAACTTGTTCAGTCTTTTTTCAGTCATGTGTAATTTTTCATAACCCCATCTGGGGTTGTCTTGGCAAAGATACTGGAATGGTTTATCATCTCCTTCTCCAGCTCATTTTACAGATAAGGAAACTGAGGCAAATAGTGTTAAGTGACTTGTCCAGTGTTCCACAGCTATTAAGTGTCTAAAGCTGGATTTGAACTCAGGTCTTCTTGACTCCAGGCCCAGCACTATATTCACTGAGTCAACTTGTTGCTGGTCAAATTGAAGTTTCAAAGTTATTTTTGAGATATTTGGATTTTTTTATTAAAAATTCCAGGAGACACAGGGGAAAGGGAGTCTATCTATCTATCTATCTATCTATCTATCTATCTATCTATCTATCT
>NW_020954636.1:3687919-3745192 GCF_900497805.2 Vombatus ursinus | reverse complement strand
TCTATCTATCTATCTATCTATCTATCTATCTATCTATCTATCTATCTATCTATCTGTCTTTCTACCAATGATCTATCTGTCTATATTGTAAAAAGATGACCCTTTAATGATGCAACAAAATTAGTGTATCTCTGAAGTCCCTTTCGGTTTCTATCACGTTGCCTTAAACTGATTCCCTTCAACAATACGGTGTCAGGGGCAGGTAGGTGGCACAGAAGGATAGAGCTCTGGTCTTAAAGTCTGGAGGACCTGAGTTCAAATCCAGCCTTAGACACTTGATACTTACTAGCTGTGTGACCCTGGGCAAGTCACTTAACCCTGATTGCCTCAGCAAAAACAAAACAAAACAAAAAATAATAATACAGAGTGTCCCAAAAGTCTTAGTGCAATTCTAAGCTTCTAAAGCTTGAACTAAGACTTTTTTTTTTTGCTTGCATGAAGACTTTTGGGACACCCTATATAAAAAAGTATTAATAAAGTATTAATGAAAACTACCATGCTCTAAATAACTAAACAATAGCTCTAGAGGGGGAGTTTTCTATCTTTCTTATATAGAATTAATTTCCAGGCGCCCTTACTAGACTTCTGTTTCCATCAACAAAACTGGAGGAACATGTGTTGGGTATATTTACTGGGGATTCCATTTGTGTATGAGTTTCACTATATGGCCATTAAGGTTTCTTTCAACTCTTAAATGGTGGGAGACTAATATGATAGTATTATAGATAGACAGACCTTTCTTCTTCATTTTGACTTTTGCACCATACATACACTGCTCAGGGACTTCTGTAGCTGCTTTCTATCCTGATTTCTTCCTCTCTACTCCTACTAAGAATATCATGTGTGAGTTGCTTATGATGAAAGGACTTTGGTAAGATTCTAATCAGGATTCCTGACTGAGCCTTTGTCTTGTACAAACTGAGTGCTATTAGACGTTCTAATGCCGAGGTGCCAAACATGAGCCTATAATACTCCTGTGTGTGGCTAGAACCAGACTAAAATAGGAACATATTTAACAAAGTACGTGAAAATACAATAAAACATACATGATATATAGGTGGATTTCCAAGTCAATATGCATCCCACAGGAATCCTTCTGTACTATTTAGAGGCCTCCATTTCTATTTGAATTTGTACCCCCACTGTTTTAGCATATAGAAGAATCTATACTTAAATGACTGGTGTTGGGATTTTAGCAATAACAACAACAATGACAATAATACCTAGCATTTAATAGTGCTTTAAGGTTTTTAAAGAGCTTTACATGTTATCTCCTTTGATCCTCACTAAAGCCCTGTGAGGTACATGTTATGACAATAATTTCCATTTTACAGATAAGGAAACTGAGGCTGAGAGAGGTTGAATGATTTGCACAAGGTCATTCAACTATTTAGTCTCCGAGGCAGGATTTTAACTTAGATTATCCTGACTCTGAGACTAGTATTACCCACCATGCCATTTTGCTGCCTCTGTAATTTATATTTAAAAACTGTACTAGGACATGTAATAATAGTTAAAAATCATCCAGAAGTAACAAGGCCCTCATCAGCAGAGGCTTTCGCAAGGAGAATATGAATCACCACTTGACAAGGTACTGGAACAGAGAGAGATTCATACTGGGGGTTGATCTAAATGACCTCTGAGGTTCTAAGATTCTGTAAAATCTCACTACAATTGGTTTGAATATCTTTTTTATTTTATATATGATCATTTTTTATTAAACTTATCTGCATATATTTCTTCTCTTCTACTAGATTGCAAAGTGCCTGAGTTAGGTAAGGGCTGTGTCATATTATATCTTTCTACCTAGTGTAGTGCATGAGTAGGCATTTAATAAATATCTATTGAATTCTATTTCTTTTTAATTTTTTTCTTGCTCTAGTTTTCCTTCCTTTTCTCTCCCTTCCTCATTTTTTCCTGCCTTTTCTACTCTTAGAACTTCTCTCTACATTTTCACTTTAAGGTCAATTCCTATCTATTTCTTTGCCCTGGCTGACCTGAACTGCTTTTACTCTCTCTAGACCAATTCGTTAATTTCTCCTGGTATATTAAGATGGAACTTTTACCCCATACTTAGCTTAATATATCTACCATAAAAGGCCTGAATTGCTTGGTACCCATCCACTTTAAAACTTTTTTTATTGATATGCACATTTTTCCATAAAAGCAACTTATATTTTATAGCACTTTACACTTATCAAAATGCTCTCACATAGTTTCTTTAGAGCCTCTAATAACCGTGTAAGGTAGGAAAGGTAGATATTTTCCTTGTTTTTCATTTGAGGAAACAGAAATTAGGACAGAAAGTGACTTGTCTGGGGCTATAAAGCAGATCTCCCACTATCTCATGTATCGTTTCATAGTGTGCATATGTGTGTATATGTGTATATGTATGTGTGTATGCATATATATGTGTGTATGTATTTATGTGTGTGTGTAACCTCACAGCAAAGGTCTTCTCTCCCCAAAATTAAAAAAAAATAAATCTTACACTTCTCATTCAGTAGCTTACTGTCCCACCTTTAGTTCCTTTTCCCTTCATCTCAAAAACATAATTTTGTACCCTTGAAATATCCTTCGGTTTAAAGGAGATTTTTTTTTAAATTTTAGAAATTCCTAATTGCTTCATAAAAAAATAAACTTTCATTTTAGGCATATACTAGCTTTCTTCGATAGTTCATCCTTGTACATATAAAATAGATGTAGGGAGACCACCAATTTTGTCATTGAAAAGAATGGATAACAAAACCAGGGATGTAGAGTAAAGGAATTGGTACCAAGGTCTCCAGACCTTTCAGTCTGACTCCAAAACAATTTATATGGAGACTAGGGGCAGGAAGTTTAGGGCAGGTGGGGAAGAAAGCCCAAATCCAAGATCTTTCTAATTCTAATAAGAATAGACCATATGAAATGTCTTAAAGTGGCAATTATTTAACACTCAAGATAAAACAGGGGATGAAAGGATTTTGTAACTCCAAGTGAGATAGGAAATTGAGAAAGGGAATCTGAGCCCTACAAGAAGATTTGAGTTCAAAAGATGTTCTTTAAAATGCCCCACACTCTAGCTTGTAGTGTGGGGATAGTTGGCTAAGGCTATACAAGTGATTTTTGGCTATCAAAGTATGAGTTGCCTCAGGGACATGAGTATGCCCTGATCAAATGTTTTCCTTATATGCATGCATCACCATGCTTATTCCTTGGTCACTTATATGTGTCTTCTCCCACAATGGTGGTATAGTAGTTTGTGGACTCCAGTGTATATGAGGAGAAAACGTTCTTGTTTTTTAACTTGATATGCTTTTTAGTATCTCGAGATTTGAACAAATGCGTCCTCCAGTTTGTTGACAAAGGAAATGCATTGATGGGGACCCATGAAATATGATTGACCCACATCTAAAATATGCCTTGAATATGGGAGGGTGGCTAAAAGGAGTTCAAGATGGTACTAAAAAAATCAGGGAAGACACTTGATTTTGTTCTCTATTTTTTTTCTCTCCAGAGTTATCTGAGTGTTTAGGTATTAGAGAAAATATCATTTTAAGTAATCTATAGTAATAAACTTTTAATTAATTTTTTAAAAAAGAAAATCTCTTAAAAGCTAAACTTATTGAAGAGGACTCTCAAATTCAGGCTGCCCCTTTACCACCCTAAGCAAAATGGGAAATCAGGTAGCTTTTATCCCAAGACTGCATATTCTAGTCACTAAAGGCTTTCCTGTACCAGATATGTCCCCATGCTTCAAAATTATTCCCTTCTTCACCCTGATCAAAGCCCCAGCTAACTGTTACATAGGTATCAATCAGTGAAAAGTGGTTTGATTGGTATGGCCCCAGCCCCCACATCAGCCTCTTGCTAGAATGGCACTCTAATAGTTAAATCCTCTATTTTACTATTCTACATTCCTACTTCTCTGCTCTGCTTCTCATCTCTCTCTTATTAGATAGTTTAGAAAATACCTCAATTTTGCTGGTCCCCTATGTATAACAGGGCAATATATCCCATTGGTACCATACCCAATCTTTGTCTCAAATGGATATATATGGTAGAGTCCTGAGGATCCCTGGGCCTTTCACTAGAGCATCATACTTCCCTCACACTCACCCTGCTGCCAATGTGGGCATGGAGATGACATAATGAAATTTCCTGCCAGCTTTTCCTCATTTCCTTTTGAGTAGCAATATAGTTTGTTAAAGCTATCTCTGTGGAATGATGTTTTTCATCTGGGCCTCTGCACTACAATGGGAAATATGATAAATTAATTTGCACTAAGATATAAACTCTCTACGATGAATTATACACTGTATACAACAGCTCTCCTCCCCACAACCACCCTAGCCTCCACCCCCATATATTAAAGGTCAAGGAGCTGCTATTTGCCTGAGTTATCACTAGAGTGCTCTCTTGATGGTACATGCAAGCCAGTAGTTTGTCTCTCAACATCTGAGCAGGCTACTAGAAAATTTAAAGATATATAATCCATTCTGTCATTTATATTAATCTTTTTATTGGCAAAACACAACTTTACATTAAAAAAATTTGACAGCTCAATGGTATATTTAGAGAATCAACTAAAAAACTACTTAGAACAATTAACAACTTTAGCAAAGTTGCAGGATATAAAACAAACCCACATAAATCATCAGCATTTCTATATATTACCAGCAAAGCCCAACAACAAGAGATAGAAAGAGACATTCCATTTAAAGTTACCATAGACATTATAAAATATTTGGGAGTCTACCTGCCAAGACAAACCCAAGAACTATATGAACACAATCACAAAACATTTTTCACACAAATAAAGTCAGATTTAAACAACTGGAAAAATAGAAATTACTCATGGATAGGCAGAGCTAATAGAATAAAAATGACAATACTACCTAAATTGATTTACTTATTCAGTGTCATACCAGTCAAACTACCAAAAATTATTTTATACAATTAGAAAAACTAATAACAAAATTCATCTAGAATAACAAAAGGTCAAAAATATCAAAGGAATTAATGAAAAAAAATGCAAAGGAAGGTGGCTTAGCTGTACCAGATCTAAAACTATATTATAAAGTGGCAATCATCAAAACTATTGGTTACTGGTTAAGAACCAGAGTGGTGGATCAGTGGAATAGGTTAGGTACACAAGACACAGTAGTTATTGAATATAGTAATCTACTGTTTGATAAACTCAACGACTCTAGCTTCTGGGATAAGAACTCACTATTTGACAAAAACTGCGGGGAAAACTGGAAAATAGTATGGCAGAAACTAAGCATAGACCAACACTGCACACACTGTACCAAAATGAGGTTGAAATGGATACATGATTTGGACATAAAGGGTGATACCATAAGCAAATTAGGAGAACAAGGAATAGTTTACCCGTCAGATTTATGGAGAAGTGAAGAATTTATGACCAAACAAGAGACAGACAACATAATGAAAAGCAAAATGGATAATTTTGATTACATTAAATTAAAAATATTTTGCACAAACAAAACACCATTCAAAACAATAAATTCAAAGTATATTTTGGAAATCTGTGTTCAAAAAAATAGAAATAAACTTTCCAGTACTCCAAACATAGCCTCCCAGTTTTCTCTCTGAAAGACTATGGATGCATTGGATAAATGTTTTCTGTTAGGCTCTCCTTCTGCTATCATCTCTCTTTCCAGCGTCTGTCTCTGCTTCAAGCTATTCTGTGAAGCACCACAGCTCGATTCAGAGTCAGCCCCATCAGTAAATGCAGCATGACTGTTCATTTAGCTAATTAAGTGCTGAGGTTATCTACACTGATCTCTCTATTTATCTCTTCCTCAATATGGCTCTAAAAGCTACAACATACCTTTCTCTACATCTGCTCAATCAACACCTGGGTCTAATCACAACTAATTCTTACATACTCATGGGGCTATTTGAATTTTAAAAGAAGCATGAAGTAATGTTTCAGCGCAAAAGAATAAATTGATAATGGTGGAATTTCAGGTAATGGGTAGGCCACCGAGAGTGGTTTATGAGTAGAGGGAACCCCTTAAATCACACTGCTCACAAGTGACTATCCTATTTCTGCATAAGAGCTAAACTTACCCCATATAATATGTGATAATGAGCTGTTTATCAGAAGCAAATTGTTATATATTGCTATATATCCTCATTCTTCACAGGTGAATTTTCAGAAAAAGTTTCACTCTCTCTTTATATTCTTATAATGTGGTTTATGGCTTTAATAATATAGTTTATCTAATGATATGGACTAGTTGTGCCCAAACTGTGGTAGAGCCTTCAAAGCTTATATTGATCTAATCAGCCACAGTCAGACACATTGCACCTTGATTCCAACATAGTGATGTCATTCCGGTCTGCTTCGAAAACAACAGAGAGCCACCAACCAACCAACCAATGGTAGAGTTGCTAAGTAAACCAGGCCCAATTTCTGGCCTGACTCATATACCATTAGATTCTTATATTTCAAGTTTCAATGGCACATTTGATAAAATCTATTATGCTGTTCTTATGGGAAAGATGGAGAGATATGAACTAGACAATAGTATAGGTAGAAGAATTCAGAAGTGATTAAGTGTTTACACCCAAAAAGTAGTAATTAATATGACTGATGTCAACCTGAAGGTAGGTGCAATGGAGTATCCTCCAGGGATTCTTGATGGTTGCTATTTAACATACATATCAATGACTTGGTTAAAGCTATAGAAGGAATGGTCATCAAAGGTGTAAATGAACCCAAACTGGAAAGGAGAACTAGCTTCAGATGACAGATTTGGAACCCCAAAATGCTCTTAACAGGCTAGATCACAGAAAACAGCATGGGCACTCTGAGATAGAGAAGCACTTGTATCTGGGGTGGAGACAGGGAATTTTATAAAATGTTGCCTGATTAACCACCCGAGATATCATTTGGCACTCAGCAGCTTCCTGTTCAAATGTTTTCAGTGATTTCTCATTTATCTACAGGATCAAGTTCAAACACCTTAGCCCATAATTAAAAGAATTCTATGGTAGGCCATTTACTTCTCCAACCTTATATCCCATTATTTCTGTATACAAACATTCATGATTTCTTATACAGATCATGCCTCTGTATCTCTGCTTTTGCCTATCAACCCTCTTATGCTCTGTCCACTTATTTGAACCGTGCCCTTTTTTTAAGGCTCAGACCAAACCCCAGCTATACACTCTATTCTTGGTAGTTCAAATAGCCAACAATCCCTCTTTTTTGTAAGTTCATGTAGCACTTATCAACACCTCTCATTTCACATGTTCTGCTATAGGAAAGAGGAGAAAGACAAGAAGAAGAAAGAGGAGAAAGATGTAATATATTTTGTCCTTTACAAAATGCATTCATATCTATTATCTTAAATGCACTAGTTCCCCAAATAGATTATAAGCCACCTTTGAATAGGAATTGTATCTCACACATCTACATTGATCAATCAATAAATATTTGTTAAGGGTCTACTATGTGCCTAGTACTACACTAAATGCTGAGAATACAAAGAAAGGTAAAAGACAGTCTCTGCTCTCAAGGAGCTCACAATTTAATAGGAAAGACAATTTATAAACAACTATGTATAGACAAGATATACAGGATAAATTGGACATAAAATACAGAGGGAGGTACTAGAATTAAAGGGAATTGGGAATGGCTTATTTTAAAAGGTAGGAATTTAGCTGTGTCTTGAAGGAAGCCAGGGAAGTCAGGAGGCAGAGACGAGGAGGAAGAGCATTCCAGGCATAGGAGATAGGCAACAAAAATGTCCAATCAGTAGATAAAGGCTCTTGTGGAAGGAACAGCAGGGAGACCAGTGTCACTTGATTGCAGAGTATGTAGATGAGGATGGGGGTCAGTGTAAGGTCAAATTGAAACACTAGAAAGACGGAGGGGTGGTCAGGTTCTGAAAGGCTTTGTACATCAGAGAATTCTAAATTTGATTCTTGAGGGGTTAAGGAGCCACTGAGATTTATTGAGTGTGTGTGCTGGGGATATAATGGGGGCAGAAGGTGACCTGGTCACATCTATGTCTTAGGAAGATCACTTTGACAGCTCAGAGGAGGATGGACAGGAATGGGGAGAGACTTGTGGTAGCAGACCAACAAGCAGACGACTGCAATAGTCTAGGTATGAAGTGATAAGGGCCTCGACCAGGGTGGTGGTAGTGTCAGAAGAGAGAAGTGGGTATATAGGAAAAAAAAATTATGAAGGAGAAATCAACAGATACTGGCAACTAATAGCATATGGGGGTTGTGAGTGAGGAGTTGAGCATGACACCTAGATTGTGAGCCTGGTGACTAGAAGGATGCAGATACCCTTGGAAATAATAAGGAAATTAGAAAGAAGGTAATAGTTAGGGAAGAAAGATAATCGGCTCATTATTTTTAGTTTTCAACATTCACTTCCATAAAATTTTAAGTTCCAAATTTATTTTTAGTTTTCAACATTCACTTCCATAAAATTTTAAGTTACAAATTTTCTCCCCATCCCTCCCCTTCTTCCACTCCAAGATGACATGTAATTTGATATAGGTTCTACATATACATTCATATTAAACCTAATGTCACATTAGTCACGTTGTAAAGAAGAATTAGAACTAATGGGAGGAACCACAAGAAAGAACAACAACAAAAAAAAAATGGAGAGAGAGAATGTAAGTAATATGCTTTGATCTGCATTCAGAGTCCATAGTTCTTTTTCTGGATGTGGATAGCATTTTCCATCATGAGTCTTTTAGAGTTGTCTTAGGTCCTTGCATTGCTAAGAAGAGGTAAGTCTATCAAAGTCATCACACAATGTGGCAGTTACTGTATACAATGTTCTCCTGGTTCTGCTCACTTCACTCAGCATCAGTTCATATATGTCTTTCCAGATTTTTCTGAAGTCCACCTGCTCATCATTTCTTTTTTTTTCTGGGGGTTTGCCTATTTAATAGACATCATTTTGATCACAACAGCCAGGCTCCTTCATCATCATAGGCTTCAACCTTGGGTTTGACCTCATTTGGGTTTCTTAGATATTACAGACTCACAATGCATACTCAGAAAGCACAGAGCCACAGGGAGGGCAGGCAATAGGACTGCTGGATTTTAGGCCATTTTCTTTCAGGCTTGGGGTGGGGGGGTGGGGGAAAGGGAAGAGGTTGAATGGGGGATTCCAAGGCATTGTTCTGGGGATAGGGAGTGGGATTAAAATGAAGTCCTACAAAGGGGAAGGGAGGGATCAGGAGTGTGCACCACTCACTAACTTTCTATTTTAAACCTGAAGAAAAACTGAAGATTTGGGATAGATTTGGGCAAGGAAAGGACACACCATCCTTTAAGGTAGATTGAAGTAGTGATTTTTAAAACAAAGAAATCAGAACAAGAACATCTTAAATTTTTAATCCTTTCTTTACTGGTTTACCTAGACCACTTTTGATTAAGAAAACTGTAGAAAGTTAGTAACTGCCACAAGTTAATGCCAGGAGGTGGTCCCTGTCAATTTCCCAGAGTCTTGGTTGTGGCGTGTTGGAAATAGACTGCTCCAGGTCTCAGCCAGCCCTGGCTGGAATCAATCACAGAAGATTTAGTCCATGAGTCGCTTTCTCCCGTATTTCTTTGTAAACTCTTCAGCCTTCTTACAGAATTTTTTACAGTTCTTAGAGTACTCTTCAGCTAGGTCAGCCCAAAGCAGGTACTCAGGCTGGGGGTCATTCACCAGTGCTATGACTTGGTCAGTTTTGGTTGCTGGCTTCCAGTTTTCAGCACTACTTACTAGCAGACAGACGTGCCCTTTTTTTTCATCAATGTTAGAGTGGCAAATCTTTGTTTTAAAAGTAATCTTAAGTGGCTTGAATGGACACTCTGTTGGGAAATTGATTTCGATTCTGAAGGCTCCTTTGTCATATGGAGGGTTGATCTTCATCAGCCTCCTGCTAGCCGCCATCTTGAGTCTGGTGCCCCTGCTGTCCCACAATGCATCTCAGTTGCCTAGCAGCTGGAGCCCCTGCACTTCCTGCTGCACTCTCCGAGAGGTGGCAGGGCAGGGCTGGTGGTGAGGGAGAGGGAGGGGGAAAGGAGAAAGGGAGTGGGAAGAGGCTTCATCATTTCTTATAGCACAATAGTATTCCATTACTTTCATAAAACACAATTTGTTTTATGATGGGCATCCCCTCAATTTCCAATTCTTTGCCACCACAAAAAGAGCTGCTATAAATATTTTTGTACATGTGCCACATTTATATGATCTCTTTGGGATATAGACCTAGAAGTGGTGTTGCTGAGTCAAAGGGTATTCACATTTTTATAGCCCTTTGGCCATTGTTCCAAATTACTCTCCAGAATGGTTGGATCGGTTTGCAGCTCCACCAACAATGCATTAGTGTTTCAATTTTCTCACATCATCTCCAGCATTTATAATTTTCCTGTTTTGTCATGTTAGCCAATCTGATAGGTGTGATGCGGTACCTCAGAATTATTTTGCTTTGCATTTCTCTAATCAATAGCAATTTAGAGCATTTTTTCATATGACTATAGATAGCTTTAATTTCTTCATCTGAAAACTGCCTGTTCATATCCTTTGACCATTTATCAATTGAGGAATGATGAGTTTGTTTTTGCATATGTTGAGTTGAAGATGTCTACAGGACAACCTGTTTGAGATATCTAGTAGGCAGTTAGAGATGTGGGACTGAAAGCAGTATGGAATACTGGGGAGGGGAGGAACTGCCTATGGAGTCAGACGACATGAGTTTGAATCTTGGTTTTGACTCTTATCAACTGAAACACCTGGAGCAAGTCATTCAACAAGATTCATTGTTCTTGTCTTTTAAATAGGGGTAATAATAGTCACATCCTTGTGTGATTTTTCAAGTCCTTTGATTTGCTCAAAATACATGAGTTATGCACTCTTATATTACTTATACCTGTGGCATCTCCTACAGTCCTTTTCAGATATGATAAACTCAGCAAAATTTTGTTAAACATGATGATACATTATTGTAGATCTAAAAGATAAGCTCACAGAGAGCAGTAAAGTGTTGCTATTCAATCCTGTATACATATGCCCTTTTACAAGCTGCTGGAGCCTTTAAATTAAGGCTAAGAGAAAGGTTATTTTCTTTTTCAAGTGCTGGAATACCCAATTAACACCTGAAACTCAGGCTTTGTGTGTTGTTTTTGTTGTTGTTGTTGTTTTTCTGTGTCACTCTCCAAAAAATCATAACAAGCTGTTTCTTACTTGATATTTGCTGGATGGGGTTGACAAGTTGATTTTCATTCATTTCCTTGAAGCTGGGCTTTGAGAAATAGGAGATTATCTGGAGTTGTGACAACCAGTTTCAAAAAACTATTTAGACAGAGAAGCAATACACAGAATCCTTTGGATTGCCAAACACACAGACGAAGAAGGGTTTATCAGGTCTCCATTGCTCTTCTTCCTTCCACTGAGCTCTGTGCCGTTCCAATTTATATCTGCCTCTTTGAGTACATGTTTCAGAGGCACTTATGATCAAATCCTTGTAAAAGTTCCCTGTGGGTGAGCAGTTACAAATTAAAATACAGCTGTTTCAGCAGTCCATCCATTTAGGTGCCTTCTCATTATGTACAAGTAGCTCAGTACATTTTAAAATATTTTGGGGGGTCGGTGCTCTAATACTAACAATTATATTTGCTAATACAATTTAGTAGAATAATAGAACAGAACAATTAAATGGAAGTGAAAAGGCTCCAAGTCTCTCTCACTCTTTTAAACTTCTGGATTGCTTTTATCAAAACAACAAAGCCTGATAATTATAATTATTTCAGAAAGAAATGCCATTCACATAAATAGGTCAATACCTTTTCTTAACCATAATGAACATCCCATAATATCCCACCATTGTTAGAGCCTCAGTGTAATATATCTGCCCAATTCCAATTGACATGAAATAAGAATATGATTATTACCTCTTCCTTTCTTTTTGCATCTGTATACCTTCGACAAGAAATACATACAGCACAGCTTTATTCACAAGCATTGTGAACTTCTGGCCCCAGAATTATTCTCAATAATAACAAAACTTAATTCTGTTCTTGTACTTTTGAAGGACCTTGTACATGTTTCTTATTTCAAAGGCGTCAAGCATAAAAGTGACTCAGAAAACTCTAATGGTGTCTGTATAGAACTTGCTAAATCTAGGCAAGTCCTCTTCCTATGTTTTGTAAAACTGATTTACTTATAAAACTGATTTACTTTACTGATTTACTTGTACTACAAGGACCCTATACTTTAACCTCACATCTACCAATGGTTGTGAAATGTGCCAAAATTTTCCTATTCCAATTCTACAACTTTGTTGCTTCTTGCTAGATCCACTCCTGCTACTATGGAAAACACCATATTTTCATAGCTGAAATATGGAACCCAGGGACTATAGAGAGGCCAGTTTAAGATTTACATAAAAAAACAACACTTTTTAATTAGTAGAGCTATCCAAAGTAGAATGAGATACCTTGTGAGATGAGGGCTTCCCCCTCATTAACGGTTTTCAATCAGAGGCTGGGTGACCACCACTTAGGGAAAATACAAAAAAAAAAAGATTCTTAGTCAGGTAAGTATTGGGAAAAAGAGGTCCCTACTAGCTCTGAGATTATGTAATTTGGGAGAATGAGATTTCTAGTGTCCTCTTAGTTACATATTATTCCCTGTTACATTTGAAAATTAAGTTTCCAAGCATGATCAATTCATTAATTAGGCTAGCAATAACCAATAAATTGTGTCAATGGCCTCTCTTAATGACCAAAGACCTTGAGTGAGGACTGAGAGGGTCTTTTTTTTTTGCAATTAGCAAAATGACAGAGCAAAATCTCAAGCAATTTAGGTGTTTCTACTTCTGATTGGCTATTGATGACATAGTCATAATTGAGATTACATCATTTGCACATTTCATCTTGAAACCCCCTTCATCACGGCCAAGATATATGATTCCAGTCACAAGACAAAGGTTCTCAGGTGATAAGAGTTAGGTTAATTAAGTTTCTCTGGAAAGTAGGTGATAGGTGGGGTTACAAAGATGGAGATAGAAAACAACCTCTAGGCAAGTTTCTCCAGGATGTGGTTGGTGGGTAAAATTTACAGTGTGAGAGAACCCCAAAAGGGAATATTAAATCTAGCTTAAGTCAGCAAAATAGAATTAAAATCAATTTTCAATTTTACAACGGGGGATTAACTGGTGGTTTGTTTCTGTACTCTGTAGAAAACCTCAATTACCCAGACATCCTAATTTGCTGCTCTGGTGCTGAGCTCCTTTATCATGCAACATCTGTATTATAGCTTTTCCTTTAGCTCTCTTCAAATACATGATTTTATAATTTTTATGGGAGGAATAATCAAAATTCATTTGATCATTATTAAAAACTGCCTGGTACCAGCCAAATAACTTCTTCTAAGTGATAATTGAAATAGTTCATGTTCTATTATCATTGGTAAATTTCTTGGACCTATGCATTTATTAACATCTCACACTAAAATGATGGTTAAATGTACCATGCTCTCTCTCTCTCTGCTCTCAGTCACATACAATCAAGATCTTCCCTTTCTAAGAATGGACTCTGTTGAACTGACCATGGCTTACCAATGCAATGGGAACTGAAGCATATTATCATAATCCCTAGTGAATATCTAGGTAATCAGACTGTAATTAATCCTCCTTTACCAGGGATCATCCCCTTTTCATTAGTCAGTTTTCCCTTTATAATAATCTCTGAATCACTAAGCTCTAAAAGAGTGGGCATAAGAAGTCTTTTGGAAAGTTACTAAAGAGTAGCGCATGAAAATGACAAAACAGATAAGGTTTCTAGGGGTGACCCATGCAAAATTATACACTAAGGTGCTTAGATAAGGTTTTGGCCAGAACAGATTTTTAATATTATCAATTAAGCATTATCACGTCCTTCTTGAGACAACAGATGAGTAATGTGAATAATGTAATGAAACTACATAACTAATTTTAAGTATTTTTTAAATTGTATTTTGAAAAGCGGCATGAGGTAGTGCCTTGACATCAGGAAGACCGGGGCTCAAGTCCTGTCTCTGACATATACAGGGTCACTCTGTTATCCTCAGCAAATCACTTAACCTTTCTACCCTCAGGCAGTTTTCTGAATTAAAGATGAGGTGGAAGGAGTTGCCATAAAGACAAAATGACAAGTCCACATTAATCAATCAATAGGCATTTATTAAATGTTAACGTTAGGCCCGGTGCTAAGCCCTGGGGATACAAAGAAAAAGCAAAAAACAGTTGTTGCATTCAGAGACCTTACATTCTAATGGAGGACAAAACAAATAGGTAAGATTTATTTAATCAATATCCGCTATATGCAGGACGCTCCATTCTCCTTCTAAGGACTATAGGGTTCTCATTCTTTCCCTTCAGAAATTTATCAATCCAAATGCCTGATGCACTAAGAACTGTCAAAAATCTGGCCATTTCATATAAAAGTGTAGTCTGGGACATGGCTGAACTTCACATGAAGCATTGTCAGTTTCTAGAAACTCTGTAGGAGCTGTTCATATTCATTGTAGGGATAAATATTATTTTCATGTTAGTAAATTCTCTCATTCTCTCTCCAGTTGTTTATATCTTTGATACAATTAAGAAAAATTTTGAAGTTTATAGATTCAATTACTATTTAAGTATCTTTTGCTTTATTTGTTTACTAATTTGTCATATACTATTTTTTACTGCAGTGATTGCACCCATAATTTAATCCTACTAGGTTCAAAGTATGAAAGTAAGAACTGAGTCAAGGATGTTAAAGCCAAGGGCCTATGATTTTGTCAGTGAGGGAACTTCCTCTACCAACACAAACCAAAACCCCGACAAGATCCATGTCTTAATAATGTATTTATTGTTTTTGCGTTCATTTATTCATTCATTCACTAAACTGCTCTAACAACATGTTGGAGGGTGGCATACAAAGTACTGAACTATCCTTGTAGCAAAGATCTAAATTTAAGTATTCATTCTGACACATATCACTTAATCTCTTCATGATTTACCTTTTTATCATTATTAAGCTATCAAAAAGTTTCAGGTTTTCATTGTTAAAAGGAGTTTCCTCATGTGGAATTCTTCACAACTTAAAACCACAATTTGAACAAAAATAAATGACAAGAAAAATACCCACATGTACCACAGATAGTACAGTACTCTGAACATTGGAAGTACTTCTAAAAATGTTTGAGTTGAAGCAAACTAATTTCGCTTGAAACAACAGCAGCAAATTAGAGGATTTAAAGTTATTTTGCATGATCATTATGTATGTATATATGATTGTATGATCATTATATAGGTATATTACGTATGATCCTTCTGTGCCAGGCACTGGACTAAGTGCTACAGATATAAAGAGAGGTAAAACAGAAATAAAAACAAAACCTAGCCTCTTCCCTCAAGGAACTCCACAGCCTACTTGAGTAGACAACATGTGCACAACTACATACAAACAAGCTACAGACAAATGTAGTAGGAATAAGTATATTAATTTAGGATAGGCAACTCCATTTTGTTTCAAGCTGCAATATTGTGACTACATAGTTGTTATATAAGTTGTTTTTCTATAATAAGATAATTTAGTGGTATAGTTTGCCAACGATGTGTAAATGTCCCCCACATTTGCTAAGGAACTACTAATCATATGTATATATCCCCTAAATCTGGCAAGCAATTAATTAACATTTGCTAATGACATTAGGAAACTAAAATTTTGATTGTTAGTTTCCTTTCATCATACCTTTAGGTAACTGATCAATCAGAACTTAGATGCAACTTATAAACATTTGTAGTCAAATCCATAAAAACCTATTAGAGGCTGCAGTCAGCAGCCTGTTCCTGGGTCTCAACTAAAATATACTTCTGCATTCCCTGAACTTGAAAATGTGGACATTCCATGTTCACTTCAAAGCAGTGCTGACTGAGAGACTTAGCAGAGTTCTCCCTCTGAGAAAGGCACATGGCCTCTCGTTGGGCACAGAGGAAACCTTGTCATGAGCTAGCACAAGAGATATACTTACTAGGACCTTTAGGAATCAGGTTAGTGGTTAGTTCCTAGAAGGTTTGATGTTTTAATTATCAAATAGTCAATAAAATTTGATTTTATACATCAATGAGTATGTCTTATTAGGAGACTGTCAGCCCTAATAAGCATATGTAATGGTAAATTGGTCTTACCCATGCACCTTGAATTACATTTACAAATTGGACATAATCTTAGAGAAAGGACTCTAATACTAAAGGAGATCAGGAAAGCCTTCTTGAAGATGGGATTTAAACAGCGTTTTAGCTTTTAACACATACATATTTAAATTCTTTGAGATTTTGGCCATGTAAAATGCCTGTGATTATTTTTTCCTCTTCTGCTCCAAGAAGATGTCTTTTGATACTTATAATTAAAAAAACAGGATGAACATCAGAAAGACTTGTATTTGGTATAAAGTGCTAAATCTAAGAAGGTAGCAATGATTCTATATCATTACAAGTTCTAATTCAGTCCTTTTTTCTCTTCTAAATTCTACTGTCAAAAAGATGACAAAAAAACAGAAACACTCCATGTTACAAGGGAAATGACAAGACTGATGAATCTGTTACCTGGACCAACCACTTGGATAACAATTTTGATTTATGCTTTAAAAAGTACTAATAGATTTGTGACCACTGACTATCATTATTCCTCTATAATACACATTTTAGTGTATATGACCAATGTAATCAGATACACATAGCAGGTTCAAATAAAATAATATATTCATAGCAGTACTTTTCAACATAGGGGAAAAAACTTAAAATAGAGACCCATTTATTAGAGAATGGCTGAACAATCTATGATATATGAATATGATGAAATTATACTATAAGAAATATGAGAAATTCAGAGTACTACAGAAAAACCTGTAAACATCCAGATGTACTTAGTATTGTTAAAAAATCAATACATCCCTAGAAAATACTAGATAAATAAAAATCAATAATAATGAACCTCAAAATTCAGTGTTTGAGATATCTCCAAAATAAACTACTTAGGGAAAAATTCTCTTTTTCTCTTTAATTATAACTTAACAAAAATCAACACATAAGAACATTTCTATATTCAAAGAACATAAGGGGGAAAAAGCATTACATATGAAACTGTGGTAGATAGGGGATACAGTGAATAGAGAGCTGGACTTGAAGTCAGGAAGATCTGAGATAAAATCTAGCCTTATTTACTGACTGGGTAACTGTACAAATCACTTAAATCTCTGTTTGCCTCAGTTTCCTCATATATAAAATAAGGATAACCTACCTCACAGGATTGCTATCAGGATCAAATGAGATAATATTTGTAGAGCACTTTAAAATCCTTAAAACAATAGACAAATGCTAGGATTATTATTGCGACTTGAGGCTTTCTATTGGCAAAATTATATTAGTTATGTTATTAATAAATAGAAGCTGGGGATACTTGGCATTTAGAGCATACATGTCATATTGTTTTATTTCAGAAGTAACATGGGGCACACAAGTTGTCCCTTTTTCAAATCCATACATTTATCAACAAGTGCCTACTCTGTGCCAGGCACTTTGATAAGTGAATTACATCAGTATACTTATAAGATTCAAGCCCCAAACTCAACTCCCACTTTTGCTGGAACTGTTTAATACATGATAATATCTCCAAGGGCAAGTCATGGGGTGTTCTCCTATGCTCAGTGTTCCATGGCTGAAAAGAATGAACCAAGGCTTTACCCTTGTCCTGCTAAGTGAAAACCAGCTGTTTTGTCTCCTTTTGTTTTGATACCTTCTCATTGGGCTCAAGCTCACAAGACTATGGATGATCTAGAACTATTCCCCTAAATGTATGCATTAAGAAACTGAGGTCCAGAGAGTTTAAGCAATTTGCCCAAGGTCTTTCATTTACTAGGATCATATGAATCACAGATTCTAAACTGAAATGGACTTCAGAGACCACCTGGTCCAACCCACTCTTTTTATAGTTGAGGAACCTGAGTCCTGGAAGGGTACTAGGGGTAAGGAGGAAAGGATAGTAACTTTCCCAAAGTTACATCGATACTATCAGAGGTAACTTTTTGGCCCAGGTTGTCTGACTCTGGAGGCAATGTTATTGGTGATTTTGTATATTTTTTCCTTTGAATTTGTCTAGCTATGCTTCTCCAAAATAAATCCAATTTCTCTGTAGAGCCGAAAATCACAAAAAGTTCATTAATTTTAATAACTACAAATATGCCCCTTGATTGCATCTCAATTGAACTGATAGATTGGGTCTTTATCACAGAACATCTTGCCAAGTAACTTCTTTAATCCCTTCTGAGGGGGATCTGACAGGGACTCTTCCCTTCTAAGGATTGTCCAATTGTTTTCTTCCCAACGTACATATATATCACTATCACCATCACCATCACCATGACCATCACCTCCTCCTCTTCCTCCTCCTTTTCCTTTTCCTCTCTCTCTCTCTTTCTCTTTCTCTCTCTCTCTGTATGTCTCTGTCTGTCTCTTTCTCTGTTTCTCTCTCTCTATCTCTCTCTCTCTCTGTATCTGTCTCTCTGTCTGTCTGTCTCCCCTGGTCTCCCTGGTGCCCTCCCTCCCTCTTTCTTTCTCTGTCTCTCCATCTCTGTCTCTGCCTCCCTCTACCATCTCCTCCTATAACCATTACGTGCTAAGTACAGTGCCTGGCACATAATAAAACTTAAGAAATGACAGTTGGCTGTATAACTCAACAGCACTCTCTGCACGCTTTGCTTTTTTTTCATTATCTTCCTCACTTTTTTTTTGTTTTGTTTTGCCTCCCTTCCTCCATTCACCACTGTTCCTAGATTCATAGATTAAGAGTTAGCAGGGACCTTAAAGTCCATCGAGTTCAACAGCCTCATTTGAAAGGTGGACAAGCAGAGGTTCTGAATCCGTTAAGTGGTCTTGCTTAAGGTCGGACATAAAGCAAGGCAGGACATGAACCCAGGCTCTTTAACTCCAAAGCCAGTCTTCTTGTACTCTGTCACAATGTTGCCCCTAGTGGTCTTCCTCTTTGTGGTGTTCTTTGTTTTCAAAGTTCCCTTTCCCAGCTGAAATCTACACAGCCACTTCTGGACACAAACTAACAAGGAAAAAGTTCATGTATACATATTGAAATTCTGTTTTAATGCACGCCTATCCAAATTTCCACAGCTCTGTGTTTGCTTTTGCTAGTTTCTAAAGACCACTTTCATAGGCCCTGTCCATGTTCTCATTATCTTTGACCTTCATTATCTCCTTATCTACTTGTTTAAGTGGTTGCAACATCTCTTCTAGCTCCTCTTATCCTTTTCTCTGTTTCTTCCTAACATGTATTACTCATTACTTTTCTCTTACAAAGAATATGGTAAAGTAGTAGGGCAGGTACTACTATCTCCATTTTAAGGTGAAGAAGCAGGCACAGAGATGTTAACTGATTTGGCTGCAGAGTGTGCCAGGGACAGAGTAAATATTAATCCTTAGTCAACAAGCATGTATTAAATGCCTGCTATGTGCTAGGCACTGTGCTAAGTGCTGGGGATAGGAAGAAAGATAAAACAGTCCCAGTTCCTACACAATATAATGGAGGAGACAACATGCAACTACGTATAAACACAGAAAATATAAATACAGAATAAAATTGGAGATAATGAATAGAGGGAAGGCACTCACATTAAAGGAGATTGGAAAACCATTCTTGTAGAAGGTGTGATTTTAACTAAGACATGGGAGCCAGGAGGCAGAGATGAAAAGGAAGAGAATTCCAGACACGGGGACCAACAGAGCAAGTGTATGGAGATGGAATGTTGTATTTAAGGAACAGCAAGGAGTCCATTGTCATTGGATCACAGAAGATGAGGAGGAGGGGAGTAAGGTATGAGAAGACTGGAAAGGAATGAAAGGGACCAGGTTATGTCAGGGAGGCCTGATGTTCCTGAATGCTAAGCTGATGTTTTCCAGTAAATCATAGAATTTAGAAATGGGAGAGGAAAGGAGAAAAGAAACTTAGAACATATCCAGACCAATCCCAATGCACCACAAACTCCTTCATTTTTGTCGTTTAATCCCCAGACCTCTACACAGTATCTCACATACCATAGATGCATAATAAATGTTTGTTGAAATTAATTGAACCCTTTCATTTTAAAGGTATGTAGGTAACAGTCATTTATTAAGTCTTTGCTATGTGCCAGGCACTGTGCTAAATGCTTTGGGTACAAAGAGAAGTAGAAAGAAAGAAAGAAAGAAAGAAAGAAAGAAAGAAAGAAAGAAACAAACAAACAAACAAACAAACAAACAAACAAACAAACAAAGTGCCTGCCCTTGGGAAGTTTACATTCTAATAGGGAAAGAGAACACATAAAGGTGAGGATACCTGGGCAGGGGCATGTTGACAAAGTCTTTAAACTAGATTTTACAAATGAGGAAACTGAGGCCCAGAGAAGGGAAATGATTTGCCATTGTCTCCATTTAGAGATTTTTATAGGTCTCCTACTTATAGATATGATTGATAAAACTTTGGAGTCAGAAAGTAGTTCATCATCAAATCATATGAATGTACTAAGCATCTGTCTGCTTATGACAGTTTACTTGAGCTAGATGTGAAACAGACATTACTCATGCCTGAACCACTTAAGATATGCAGAAATCAAACTCGACAGGAAGCATGCCATCACAAGTGAACAAGGACTTGTTCTGTATTGACTTTATTACTCTTCCCCTTACAGAAATTAGGGAAAAATGAGGTGTCTTTTTCAAGATGTTGATGATTAATATATATATTTCCCTTCTCTCCCTATAGCTTTCATAATCTGTTACATAAGGCAGGGATGTTATTTAGGGCACCTCTTTTTCTGCTGTTGGTTTCAATTCTACACATAGATCAACAGAGATACTAGTTTTTCATTTTTTAGATGACAGCTTCAAACTCATTTGATATTAAATCACATTGAAATTATTCTTTTTTTTCTTATTTCCTTCACCCTTCCTACTGAATATATGGATAAAAAAAAACTGGGGCATTTATAGACACAAAGTTAGCAGAGACCAAAATCTATCTCTGATTCCTCCTTGTGAGATTACTTGAATGTTATCACATGTTCTATGTTCCAGTTCAACTAGTCTATTAGCTATTCTCTGTCCAGGATAGGTCAGCTCCTTTCTCAAAGCATGTGTGTGTGTGTGTGTGTGTATACATACATACATACATACATATTCTCTCTGTGTATATCTACATGTGTATGTGTATATATGTATATATATGTATACTGTGTGTATATGTGTATATATATAAGTATATGTGTGTGTGTGTCACACATACACACACACACTGTGCTGAATGACTGGAACGCACTCAGCTCTCCTCTCTGCTTCTTAAGAATCCCTAGCTTTCTTCTAATCACAGCTCTCTTGCCATCTCCAACTTGAGGTCTCTTCTGATCCCTATAGTTGGAGGAATTCTCTACCTAGTGCAACTGAAATTCAGGCAGCTAGGTGGCACAGTGGATTGAACCCTGAATCTGGAGTGGGTTAGACTTGAGATCAAATCCAATCTCAGACACTATCTTTGTGACTCTTGGCAAGTCACTAATATCTCTCTGTCTTAGGTTGTTCCTTATCTATAAAATAGGGATAATTATAATAACACCTACCTCTCAAGTATGTCGTGAGGTATTTGCAAGGTGCTTTGCAAGCCATAAAGTGCGAAATAAATGTTAGCTATTGTTGTATTTCTTTATCTGTGAACAAGTTGTATTCTCCGAATAGAATGTAGATTCCTTGAAAGTTAGCACTACTTCCCTTTTTGCCTTTATATCCCTAACATCCAACACTATATTTCAAGTATAATAGGAGTTTAATAAATGTTTGCTGAATTGAATAATGACTGTGATTATTAGCATTTCAAACTTCACCTAATTAATCAATCAGTATTTGCCTATTAGACATCCAGAAGTAATAAACAATTGTAATATAGCAAATAACCTGAGTGTTCACTTTTTTTTCCCAAAAACTTCTGGATTACTATTCTTAGATGCCCCACTGTATGAACTTCTGGTTCCTCATAATGGAGTGTGGCATTTCAATTTCAATCCTGTTTTTCAATAAACAGGATGAAGAATTACTGTGCTGATGTATAATCTGCTTTGTGACTCAATGTTTATCCACCCCAATCAATAACACCCAAATAAAGAAAAAAATAATCAAGCCTCATGCAAAATATCATTTCAATTCACCTGGTAAGCAAATTCCTCATTTTTTTCTATATGTGCAAAACATACACTGGTAAAACAGTGAGTGTCAAATAATAAATTTTGGTACCCCATAATAGGAATACAAAGGGAGGTTTGAAATGTATAATAAACCATCCACTTAGGATGTGAGATGATTTTTGTTTACCCACTTATTGATTTCTCTTGGTTTCTAATCCTGTTGAGCTTCTTCAGTCATCAACCCTGACCTGTCCTTTGCAAACCCCCAAATAAAATAATAACCTTAAGTTAAATAATTATAATTTATGGAGAGAGATGACAGACAAGCATATTGTATGCTAGAGAAATGTCTTCAATGAAGGAAAGCCCAGCAACTGTGATAGCCTTGAGGATGTCCCTAATGCAGGGTGACCAAACTGACCCATCACTGATTAGAATGATTATTTCACTAGCACAATGCTGGCTATACTTTTTGTTACTGTTGTCATGGATCTGTGATTCCACTGGTATATGGAACTCTCAGGAACTTTCTCTACTAATACAGGTGAGCTTCTGCTCTGTAATTTATATTTTAAGATAGTTGCTTAGATGCACTGAAAAGTTAAGTGAACTGCCCAAGGTCACAGAGATACTGTATATTACAATTGGGAATTGAATCCAGGTCATCCTGATTATGAAGCTGGCTTGCTACTAATTATGTCACACAGCCTCTGCTTTCTTCATACTAAATGTTTAATAACATGTGCTTGTAGGATTATATAGACCAGGAGTACGAAACATCCATTCAAAAGAACAGATTCATACATGGCTTAATTTCATCTGGCCTCACAAATTTTCTAAAATTAAATGTGCAATGGCCTCTAATTTCACCAATTTGTTTGCTTGTTTGTTGTTGTTTTGCTTTTTTTTTCCCTCTGTTTTGGCAGAGACCTATAATTCTACCAACATAAGAAACTCCTGAGTGGAAATTTCCTTTACCAATGCATATTTGTAACTGTTATGTAGCTTATAGTCTCAAAGAGTCACCTAAAGTGCTAGTGATTCCTGGACTTTGCCAAGATCCCACATACTTCTTGTAAAGAGACTGAAATTCAATATATTTTTTTTCCAATTCTGAGGGCAGTTTTCTATCCTCTAAGCAACACTGCCTCTCATGCAGTATTAAGATCAGTAAATAAAAATATATCAATATCTGAACATTCAAAAGATGATGGATTTAGATTCAAAAGATGATGGACTTAAGAGGCCGGTGAGTATAACATCTTTATTTTAAGAATGAGGAAATCAAGGCACATAGTAAAGTAATTCACCAAATGGCATGCTGTTTGTAAGCGTTAAAGGTGGAGTTAGCTTTCCTGATTCCAAGTCTAGCATCCTATCTACCATGTCATGTTGCCTCTCAGGGAGCTCAGAGACCTTTCTTTTATTGAGTTCTGGTGAGAAGATAGGCGACATCTTTGCTTTCATTACTCACCCCACTACCTGTATTCCTATAACACTCTACCTCCCCAATTCCATCTCTTTCAGAATCCTAAGCTCATGCAAGATTCAGTTTAAATACCAATCCTTCTATAAGACCTTTCTTGATCTAGCTAGTGTTTTTCTTCTCTCCCACACTCCACAAAATGCTATATGGATGGATGAATGGACGATTGAATGAATGAATTTATGTATGTATATATCCATATATGTGCATATAAGGGGAGAGAGAGAGAGAGAGAACGAACAAACTTGTTTATCCGAGTACATACTATTTTGTACCCTAGACTGGACTTGGCTTGAGGGTAAGAATTATTTTCATTCTTTGTATCCCCAATGCAGTATTCCCTTTAGGTGCTTAATAAATCATTGTTTCATTGAAATAGTGGGGAAATAGCTTATTCTGGACATGGAGCAGAGAAAATGATCTGTTCATCTTCATCTTTCATTTGGTTCTAATTTGCTCTGAATTGACATCTTTGTAATGATAATAAGTTTCTTTAAGAAATTTATAGCTTGTTATTAGACTATTTTTTATGAAAAGTTTGAACTTCATCCATTCATGAGCAATTTATTACATTCAAAACAGTCTGCTAGATAGTACAGCACATGAGAATATGATTAAGAAATGGTCCCTGTACTCTAGAGGATACAATGGTTATATATTCAATACAAGGGAAGATCTGTACCATAGATTCAGAAAAAATAAGATAAAATAATTTCCTGTTTCCTTTTATCTACTCTTTAACCAGGTGATATATAATATATTTTGCAAGGAAGAATGGGAATAAAGTAACCTAATGGAAATAAAATAACCTCACTAACCCCAATCATTTAATAATTACTCAAACCCCCAAGTAATAGAACTATGACATCTTTCATTTCTTAGATTTTTTCTCTCTGGCTCATTCTTTCTCCCTTCATTGATCAGAACGTGAAACTGAAAGATTTTGAATAGATATTGCATGTTATGACACATAATATAAAAAAGACCACATACTCTGAATTCCCATGACACTGGGCTTTCTTGCTTGATCTCCCAACTCCAGGCATTCTCATTGGCTGTCCCCATGCCTGTAATTGTCTCTTTTCTCATCTTTACCTCTTGCCTCCCCTGGCTTCCTTCGAGTTCCAGCTAAAACCTCATCTCATACAAGAACCCTTTCCCAATCTCCACTAATCTTAGTGTCTACCCTCTATTCAGTATCTCCAATTACCAGATATATTTATTTGTACACAGTCATTTGCATGTTCTGTCCCAATAGACTGTGAGTTCCTTGAGAGCAGGCATTGTTTTATCTTCCTTTGCATCTTTTTTGTCATTTGCGTTTTGTCAAAGCAAAAGTTATTACAATAAATAATGCCAATTAGGCTCATCTGCCAGAAACAATTTGTCCAAACTAGCTTAGTCCCCCATGATTTTCTTCCCAAAAAATATTTATGGTAACATCTGTAGAAATCTTAAACAAGGAAAAATTAACATTCTATCTCATTCTATGGGAATCACTCCCTTGGAAGTATCAATGGGACTTATCCCAGGAATCTATATGGAGAATCTAACTGAAGTGGAAGAGGAAAGGGTGCCGTCTTTTCAATGGAAGAAAGCATTTCCCTTGGATGGATCCTAGAGCCAGTTGCTTCAGGGGTAGGGAAAGTTAAGTCATCACATAATACATTTCTTTAAAAAAGGTGTTTTGATCTTAGATCTACCACCACCTTTCCAAAGAGCTTTTCCCAGAAGTGAGGAAAGGACTTAGAAAGAATAAAACTTTTTAATATTTTCAGTTTTATTAAATAGAATTTTTATAATAATATAATAATGACATAGGTTTTTAAATATGCTTCCATACTTCTCTTTCTTTAGTGGGACATTCATAAATAAAACATTCATAAATATTCATAAATATCTAAGGAGTGATCACAGCAAAACAACAATTACTTTTAGATTCCCACAGATGCCAAGAATATTTTTCATAGTTAATATTTCTTGAGAGAAGGTTCACATGCTGAAATATTGGGTCACCTTCCTATTCTATCCTTTTAGTCCAAAACTAAATGTTCAACTTTACTTTTTGATAAGTGAAGATCGTGAAAAAAAAGAACATTGTCTATTAAGTGAGACACAGAAGACAGAAAGACCATATAACTGTGTTTTCTTATTCATAAATTGGGGATAATAATGGAACCTACTCTCAAAGTAGTTGTAAAGATCAAAAGATCAAATGGAATAATCCATTTGTGATCTAAAAATATGAACCCTAGTCATTCTGACAAATTTTTATGCTCAGAAGTGATTTAAAAAATTGAAGAAAAGCAAATTTTAAATACTAAGTCAAATCACAACACTAACAATTCGTGCTTGAATTTTAACTCACATTGCTAGTTTTCTAACTTGTCATGCTTTTCTTCATCATGGCAATCTGAATCATCAGTTTCATTTTCTTCATTCAAATTCCAAATATTCTAATTGTTTCTGTATAGGTAGTTTCTTACTCTATAAAAAAGGTCTTATATTTATTTAATGGTAGATTTGGATACTATACAATATGTTTAGACTTGGAAGTAATTTGATATATTTATTAAATAGCAGTAGTTGGTCAGTCTGTTTTCTCTAAATCATAGGAGCAACAAAGAACACTTGATTTGGTCCATGTATCCAGATAGTTCTTAGAGTAACCCAAATGATACAGCACAAAGAAGGATCCAAGACTTTTGTCACTTATTTACAACCCAAATCAAGATCTTAATTAGAGAAGAAATGTTAAGCTTCTGAGACTAAAAAATTAGCTCATTCCATATATAATAAAAAGTGTCTGGTTGACTGACACGGTTGGGAAGCATACTGAGAATTTAAGTGAAGTACATCCACAACTACAAAATACAAATACTTGAGAAAAGACTATTAGAGGCAATGATAGTTTTGACTGAATGATGCCTGGCATACAAGTATAAGAACAGGCTGCTACATATTGAGATATTCCCTGTATGATTAAATATACATGAACGTGTCCCATCATGCCTTTTCACACAACGGAAAAAATGGTAGTAGATACAGAATGCCATAATAACACAAGTATTGGTTTCTCACTACTCAACCACACTTGAACTCCTAAACTAAGTCACATTTTATTGCTGTCTCACATTGCTAAACATATATCAATTACCATGTCACTCAGTAACAAGTGGTGATAGAGAAGTTCATTTACATTTTTTAATTTGCCCTCAAAAATATATATAAAACACCAAGAAATTCCTACTTGACAAAGTGTATATTTTTGCTAAGGCACAGGTCTTACCCTGTCACTTCCTTGTTCTTTAGTGGTTCCCCATTGTCCTTAGGATAAAATATAAATTATTTAGTCTGGTACTTAAGGCCCACCATAATCTGGCTATACTCCACTTTGTTTCATACTATTTGTGGTGTTGTTGTTGTTGTTCCAACTCTTTGTGACCCTATTTGGGGTTTTCTTGGCAAAGATACGGGACTGGTTTGCCATTTCCTTTTCCAGCTCATTTTAAAGATGAGGAAACGGGGGCAAACAGAATTAAGTGACTTGCCCAGGGTCACACAACTAAAGTGTCTGAGACCAGATTTGAACTCAGAAAGATAAGTCTTCTGGACTCCCAACCTGGCACTCTATCTACTGCACCACCTAGCTGCCCCTATTTCATACCACTGTCCTTCATAAACTCCATGTTGTCACCACAGGAGACTATGGCAGGACACAGACAGGAGATAAAACATTGAATAGCACCACCCCAAAATCTACACTCCATCTCCTGCTTCTGTTTATTTGCAGAAGCTGTAGCCCATGCCTCAGATGGGCTCTATAGCCAAGACCTCCTTTCTAAAACCTTGGTCTTACTTTAAGGATAAGTTCAGTGCCAACACCTCTATAGAGCCTTTTCTGGTCCCCTTCCCCAATTAGAGCTCATTTTCTTCTCATTTCTTCTCTATATACTTATTTTTATACTCATCTTCTCTATATGGTTATTTGTTATGTGTTCTGTGCCTCCCTCCCCCAGTTCCCCAGTAGAATGCAATCTTCTTGAGGAAAGAGATTAACTTTTGTCTTTTTAGTCCCAGCTCCTAACAAAAAGAAAGAACCTAAGAAATGTTAAATTGAATCAATATTTCCTGTATTCCACCATTCTCTCAAAAGCCAATCAGTCAATAAACATTCATTAAGTGCCTACTATTTGCCAGGCACTGGTAAAAAAAAAAAGGCAAAAGACAGTTCCTGCTGTCAAGGAATTCACAAATTCACAGTCTAATGAGGAAGACAGCAGAAAAACAACTATGCACAAGCAAATTACATGTGAGATAAATTGGAGGTCACCAATAGAGGGAAAGCACCAGTATTAAAGGAGTTCAGGAACAACTTCTTGTAAAAGATAGGATTTTATCTGGGTCTTGAAGGAAGCTAGGAAGGCAAAGAAGTGGAAATGAGGAGGGAAAATATTTGGGGCATGAGGAGTACCCAGTGAAAATATCCAAAGACTGGAGACAAGTATTTTGTGTAAGGAATAGCAAGGAAGGCAGTGTCATTGGTTTAATAAGAGCTGTTCATTTTATCATTTAAAAAAATGTGCCAGCATAATATATATATATACACATTGAGAGAGAGAGAATATGTGTATTTTGCCATAAACACATATGTGTATACATTTATACACATATGTAGTCAAATATATACTATGCATATATGTTATATACCTATTAATAGGTATGTACATAATGTTATATATGATATATGTAATATATATATATACATACATATTTACATATATATCCTCTATAAAAGTTCTATGCTTGTTGATTATGCCAGCAAGGCATATATTTTTTTTTAGTTCTATGAAAATAAACAAAAAGTTTTGAGTGTGTTATATTGAGTATGGGTCAAGAAATGAATACTATATCTGTGTATGTACACATATACACACAATCACTTAAAGATCAGATTTTAAAAGAGAGGAGAAAGTGGGCAGGTGATAAGCTTTTTTTCAACAATAGAATCTCAAAAGAGGCAATATTTTGTAATGAAAAGAACAATGGATTTGGGATCAAAAGACCTGGGTTCAAACCTTCCTTGTTATCCATGAGACCTAGGGAAAGTGACCCCAGTTTTGATATCTCTAAAATGAAAGAAATTGGATTAAGTAAATCACTTCTAGCTGTGTCTATGAACCTATGTTCATTCATTAACTAATTTATTCAAATAGATAGATAGAAAGATAGATAGAGATAGAGATACTGGGTTATGAGATGCATCTAGGAAAGTGGCATCCAAAATAGGGAAGTAATAGATCCTTAAAGAAATATATAATATATTTCTATACATATATAGATCAGTAAATCTTAAAAATACAATGTCAGTGTAAGATATTAGAAAATATGTTTATGGTAAATTTTTAAAAATAAAAAATATTGCATTACTATTGGAGAAGAAAACACAACCCTTATCCTTTGATTTTGCATTCTGGCATCAAAAATGTTTTAAAAATCTGCCCTATTTGTCAATCTGTCATGGACTATGTTTCTGCTTCAAGCATCATGCTCCTGGGGAAATTGAAAAAAAATATCTCTCTCATTCAGCTGAAGAGGCTGAAACTATAAGCAGTGCAATTAATATCTGCAATTTTTGCCATCGGCACGAAAAGCAGCTCTTTGGAATCTGAATCACTAATTTTGTCTAATAGCTTGCATCTGGTTCGTGCTGGTTCAGCACATTAGTAATTGTTCTGTACGTGTTCAGATCAGAGGTGGAACAGGAAGGGGACACCTTCTGACCAGGATCTTGACTGGTATCCACCATCTCTCTTTCGTATTGTTCCAGAGACCAAGAGTAGTCATTAATGAGCCTCAACGAGCCCAGAGGCATACTCTGCAGTAATCTGAAGTAGTCAGAAATCTCTCTGACCTAAAGCAACCTTATAATTGGTGACCCTTCAAGTAATGTCAGAAGATGATAGAGACAGCAGAGAGAAAGATGTCTTTTAGTCCTTGAGAGTTTCAGAACTGAAATACTTCTGATAAAGCCAGAGGGACATCATGCTGACAAAACCGCATACTGTCCTTGTCTTATGAAAACACTCGGGGCTCGGGTATGTTTTCAATGCTGTAGTTTGACTAGTTAAAGTCTGCTTTTCCACTGAGCTTTATTAATTCTGTTTTGGCAGAACTTCCAGAGTGACTATGGTTAACATTTATATAAAACTTCACATATCTTATCACATTTTATCTTCAGAACTCTAAGAAGCAGGTGCTATTAATATCTCGATAGAGAAAAAACTCAGGATCAGACAAGTCAGGCGTCTTGTCAGAGGTCCAATAATAAGTGTCTGAGACAAGATTGGAACTCAGGACTTTTTGACTCCAAGTTTAAAACAATAAATCCACCATACCATGCTGCCTCTCCTATTAACTTAAATTGTGTTAGAACACCACAGAGGGATGCCAGAATATGCTAAAGAAGGACAGCATGACATCATCAGGTTTGAGTATAGGATGAAGATTTTTGCCCCTGCTACATCTATGCTTTCTCTCCTCAGAAGTGGAAAATTAACTTTATGTTCTGGTTCCAAGATAATGGTTCAAGCAATCTCCCATTTCATTTAAGTGGGTACTTCTTGTAAAGATTAATTTTTAACATGGTTTTTATCAAGATTTCATGAATTGATGTGACCAACACCTACAGACTGAATATTTCTCAACTTAGGCAGATTTTTAGATGACTTTATCACTAGGCCTGGGCCTAAAACTTTATTTATATATATGTGTGTGTGTGTGTGTGTATATATATTATATATATGTGTGTGTGTATATATATATATGCATATGTATATATGTGTACACATGCATATAGATGTGCATATATACATATGTGTATAGGTGAGTATATATAAACATACATGTGTATGCACATGTGTGTATGTTTATATATGTGTGTATATGTATATATATATATATATATATATCTCCAAGGAAAAACAGTAGGAATAGTTCCCTCATCTACCCAAAAGCTCCCAGAAGCACAGAATTGGAAAGTTGGAAGATATCTAAGTAGCCATCCAGTCTAACAAGTCAACTTGTTCTTAAACTTGAAAATATGAAGAGGGGGATTATCTGGATTCTGGTAGGCTTAGAGGCCTCCTCCAACTTAATCACAGAATTTCAGTAAAGAGAAGAACTTCATAGATCATTTAATCTAAGCCTCATCTGACCAAGAATCCCTTCTAAAACTTATCTAGCCTCTTCTTAAAGATCACGAATGATAGAGAACCTCCATTCCTCTCCATGTCCTACACCAACACACATCTTTTAGTATCACATTCCATCCCTATCCCTATGCAACCCTAATATTTAGGAAGTGTTTTGGTTCATCTTTGTTTTTGTTTTGGGGTTTTTTTTTTTGGTGTTTTTATTGTTGTTGTTGTTGTTACTACATTGAACCAGTAAGTTTCTTTTAACAACTTCTACCATCCGCTCCCAAGTCTACTCTCTAGACCCAAATGAAACAAGTCTTCCACGATGGTCTTTTTTTAGTATTTTAGTTGTTTAGTTGTTTTGTTATGCCCAACTTTTCATAACCCCATGGACCATAGTACCTCAATACCGTCCATGGGGTTTTCTTGTAAGGATATTGGAGTGGTTTGTCATTCTCCAGAGGCAAACAGAGGTTAGGTGACTTGCCCAGGATCACACAGCTGAATTCCAGTCTTGCTGCTTATTACTTGTGTGACCCTTGGATAAGTTTTCAATTTCTCTGGGCATTAAGTTCCTTGTCTATAAAATGAGCAGGTTGAAGAGGGTCTACATGACTTCTTAAGTCCCTTCCAGTTCTAAATTTATGATTATGTGACCCAAATATTTCAACCAATCCTCATATGGCATGTTTTCCACCCCTCTCACCTTCCTGGTTGCCCTTATATGAACACATGCCATTTTGCCTGTATAAATCCTAATATGTGGCATATGGAATTAACACAGTGCTACAGATATGGTCTATAGGGGTAGAATATGTTAGTCCATCAAAATAAATGCCATGTCTTTGGTACACAAACTATTTTTTAGCCTATACTTGTAAAATAGATATTTTGAACCTAAGAGTAGAATATGTCATTTTCTACTTTTAAATTTAATCTTAGGCCGTTCAGCCAAGCATTTTAGTTTTTTTAAGATTCTTTTAGATGCTGACTTTCACAAAGTATGGTAGCTAGCCCTACTATTTCAAATCATCTACAAAAACTTAAATATTATCTCTTATATCTTCATTTAAATTATTAACTTTGAATTAACTATTAATTCAAATTATTAATGTTGAATAACATATAAGCCAAGGAAGGGTTCCCTGGGATATTCCACAACAGACCATATATGAAGTTGGCATGCATCTGTTAATAACAATTATTTGAGTTCAGTCATTCAACTACTTTTGAATCTACCTAATTATATTATTATCCAGCATATATTTCTTCATGTTTCCCAAATAGATAGTATAAGAGAATATATCAAACTGATTTACCAAAATCAACATTTACTATGTCTTCCATATTCTGGATCTAGAAGCTTAGTTACCATTAAAAAAACAAAGACATGAGTAGTCTAATATGACATCTACAGATTGTCTTAATGTTTTCTTGCTTTATGAGAGTTCCATGCCCTACTAACCACTTTCACTCTATGTTTCCCTTTCCAAAGGTTATACTTAGAAGAAAAAACAAAACAAAAATGAGTTCAGTAGTTCAGTTCATTATATATCACAATCCATTCATACCAAGCAGTGTCCTATACCTTTTTTGATTCTCTTCTTTACCTCAACATCATTTAAGATCTCAACATTTTAATGGATTTCAGATGTACATTTTATAACACTGCAAATTACTACTCATGTATACTTCCCCCCCCATCTTGAATAGTTGTTATCTATTCCCTCCCATCAATCCATTTGAAGCGTTCCTACCAAAACACACATACATACTCATTCACACACACACACACACACACACACATACACACACCAAGCAGACTAATTTAAAAACACAAGAAAAGTAAATAATAGTAAGTAAAACACAAGCAGTGACATTGTAACATCTCTGAAACCCATTAAAAGAAAACAAAAATTACAAAGAAAAAGATTCCTACTGGGTTTTAAAGACATCTGAGACATCATTAAATAATTTCTTTTTAAAAGTATACAAGGTAATAAATATGAAACTGAAATTTAAAGAAAGAGGAGAATAAATATGGTAGGAACATACTTAAAACATCATGAACTAAACCTTATAACCTACCCTACAGGAGATTTGATATATTTTATGAGATTAAACTGCAGAATGGAATGGTACATAAAAGAGAAGGGAGGTAGGAGGGAGAGGGGAATAGGTGATTTGCCCTAATCAAGCCTATGCTTGAACAAAGGGAAGAGAATTTCTTTTGTCTCTTACTAGGAAAAGTGCCTACAGGATAATATGAGAGGTGACAAAAAATAATAAAATAAAATTTAATGTAAATAAAAAGGAAATTGAAACAGGAAAACAAAAGAGGAAATTTTCAAATAAACAGGGAAAGATTCCAACTGAACAGCACTCCCATTGGAGAACAGATTGGACAAGAATATTTAGAAAATGGAGTCCTTACAATAGGCCTAATCTATAGATTCACCAGGAAACCACTTCTAAAATAATTTGTGCCTCTTCACAAATCACTTTGCCTCAGGAAAAGGGAAACCAAAGTTTGTGGGAGTAATCAATTCCCAGAATGGTGGTAGTATATAGAATAGTGAGGAAATTGCATGGCAAATGGGAAAGGGAATGATCATGGGAGGATAGGCGGGTGGAATTGGACTGTATAATTTGGAGCACAGAAATTTTGGCCATGAGACAGTGCTTTTATCATCATTACTTCCCTCATGAATTGATACATCTAAGAGGGGGGGAGAGGGGAGGAGGGGAAAGTAAACAGGCAAGACCTGCAAAAGCAATTAACAAAGAAATCAATTGGAAAAGGCAACTGAAACTTTGTACTTTGAACTTTAATTCCAAATCAAGTGGCTAGAATATCCATACCCTTTAACTCAGAGAATGGTAGTTTTGAGTTTATAATACAAAGAGCTAAATATTCTTTGCTGCAGTTTCTATATTATAAGCAATGTTAGAGTTCTGGAAAATTGTATTGCATTGGAAATGCTCTGAGAATGGGCTCAACAATGTACTCTCTGTCTGGTGTGTAGGGACCAGCCAGTTCAGAAAGTTTTATCACCACAAGTTTTTCCAGCAGGTGACACTTTTTTTTTCATCTGCAACACTACAATACAAAACTGCCAGAGTTTTTGTTTGTTTGTTTTTTAACAGTAGAATCAGGACCGGATCTGGAGCCAAGTGGGTTGCATTAAAATTTTGACTGTGCTCGTGGTACACATATAACCTTGACTAAATCATTTGATCTCTTTCCTCATCTATAAAATGAGGGGATTGGTCTAGACCATCTGAATTTCTTTCTAGCTCTAAATCTATGATCCTATAAAAATAATAGGAAAACACTAATGTTGATCACACACACAAAATGCATCCTGTATGTTGCAAATCTCTATTTGGATTGTGAGACCTCTCCAACAAGCAGGCATCTGGTTGAAGTTTGACTTTGAGTTACAAAAAAAAAGTTTTAAAAATCAGTAGACACAACTAATTTAGGAAGATTTTTCACCTGCCACAATAGTGGATTCAATGGAGGGATGGAGGGGAGGAGTGCATATGGGGTGTAGCTCTTGAGGGGAAGAAACCCAGTGTTCCCTAAGCTTCTTGAGATGTAGGAGTAGAAGAGGCTATAGCTGCCAGGTTGCAGAAATATGTCATAGAACAAGAAGTGAGCCCAGGAAGAAGAGGAATAGACTGTAGGTGGGGCCATAAGGAAGAGGAAGTAAAAGTACTCTGGGACTCTATGAAATGTCTACACTCGTACAGGATTGTCTGGTGCTGGAGAGGTAGGGCAGGCATATAGCTGCCGGTGTAAGGAACATTAAGGATATGTCTGCTACTGCTAAGGATGCAATTGTCCTAGGGAACAATACACTGGGGTATGACTTCTGGGGAGAAAGAAGGAAGCTCAAGGACAATGAAAGGAGGAGTAATGTTTAACCTAAGCAAAAGAACAAAATGATTTATAATTACTTTAGAAATAGCCATTTACATACAAATAATTAATGTGCTAATCAAACATTCATTTTATCTAATCACTTAAAGTAAGCCTCTAAGAGTCACCTGTTTGACAACCCTTCATTAGCTCATTTAGTCACCATATGTGCTTCAAATGAATAACATTGAATTTCTCTTAAAAATATTAGATAATTCAGATTTCCCACTGGCCCAGCCTGGCCTTTCTTCCAGTCAGAAGCATTCAGGTAAGCTTTTCCAATGACAGTTTTTGCCATCAGTGAATTAACTATCCCTGCATTTAGGTGACTAAATCACTCTGGATGGTGTGTTGTCTGCCAGTCTTTCCTCTTTGAGTATTTTGTGGGACATTATGTTGTTTGGATATGTGATTATTTGGTTGTTATTTGAAAATGGAAACAGTGCTGATTGCTAACGGGCATCCAAAAAGCTTGCTGGCACTTTTCTACCAAGACCAATTTTCCTCTCTGAAGGAAATATTCTTCTTGGTTTTCTTGGCAGGTGTTTAGGTAATGTGGAATTATTACTTCCAGCTAAGGTTTTATGAATAGTTTTTCAACTCCAGCAAAAACATGGCAAACTTTTCCCCATTTGATGAACACAATCAAAAGGTTTCCTAAATCTTCTTGATATTCAGGAGAAACAAAGGTTAGTTATTACAAACCAAGCCAATTCACTCAGTCACAATAAGGGAAAAAGACTGGGGAGACTCCATTCATAAGTCATTCTGGAAACCTTCAAATATAGTCCAGGTTTCACTTTGTTCAGCCCTGAAATCTGGCGACAAAAACATGACAGTATCGTTTCCCTGAGATCCAATTTCTGGAGCTTTATTATTCCTTGATAATACATTAATTTTCAAGGGAAGAAAAATCAAAAGGAGCACAATGGATTTCTGACAGACTCAGTTAAGCTTTTGCTGCTTTTCTCATATACATTACATTATATTTATAAAGTCCTTATCTTTTTTTCCCTCTTGGAACAGTTACTCATATAAAACTCCGGTTACATTCCTGGAGGGCTATATCATTCTCAAATAAAAATCACAGGAGAAACATAAAGTCCTAAAATAATATGTGACACCACAATTCTCACTATGAAAATATGGAGTAAATACAGCCTGGAATGCCTGCATGAGTCCACATCTCACTAAGAGCATTTGAACGGTTTAATCCAATTCCCCAGTTTTTGATCTCTGTCTTGGCATCATCTTCATCTACATTGTTATTGTACAAAAATAAATCTGTCTCATCACTATCAATTAATTAAGCATTCACATGCTTATTGCAGGATACTAGAAACTACATCAGAATTAATACAAAAAGAAAATGTTGCACTACTCTTTGGGAAATTCATCATTATAATGTGTGTGTGTGTGTGTGTGTGTGTGTGTGTGTGTGTGTGTGATTCCAAAAGTAGATCAGTGGCACATTGCAGACTAGGTTGACACTTATTTCAACTTAATTGATCTTTCTTCTTTTCTTTCCATCTTTCTTCCTTTTGGGCCTCACTCCCTTCCTTCCCTCCCTTATTCTTGCCTTTCTTCCCTTTCCCGCTCCTTCCCTCTCTCTCCCTTACTTTGTTCCTTTCTTTTTAAATAATGGTAAATGTTTACTAAGCATTTTGTAGTAGAAGACAATTCCATCCATCAAACATTTATAATATGTCTACCAGGTACAATTTGCCATGGTAGCTAAAAGAAATCTTCAATATTTCAAGGATCTATGATGTTATCTCACACTATGAGTGCTCACTTTCTAGATGCATATTATAATCCTGCAGTCAGTTAGTATATGTTTTTGGAGAGATTCTATAAACAAAATATTTGTCTCCCTGTGGTGTCTCATCCTGGTGAAGAGAATTCTCTAAATTTAGATAGGTTGTTTCTCTGCACTAGACAAATAATACATTATTGGATCTACACTCTACACCTTGCCAAAATGGTAGGTCCTGTCAGAGCTTATGTCCTTCAAGGATGATCTAAAAGAACCTAGGGTATCTCCGCACCACAACGAAATATTAGAGTAGGTCTTTGGTAAAGGGATGAAAAAAGATACAGTCCCTACACAAGGAGCTTATAATCTAAATGGAGATGATGTAGATAATAAAAATAATGTTAATATAAGTTATACCATGAAAATTACACAGAACAGACTCAAACAAATCTGGAAAGACTGAAGTTAGGAAGTAGTAGAAGAGAAGGGAAGAGATCAAGGAAGACTTTATGAAGGAAGACAGCCCTTGAGCTGGATTGATGGATTGAAGAAAAGATTTCAACATGTGTAAGTATGGAGGGAGACCATTCCACTCATGGGAGGTAGTGTGCACAAAGGTCTATATAGACAGGAAAGGGCAGGCCAAATTTGGATAATAATGAATAACCTAATACGTGTAGAATTCAAAGTGTGTGAAGGGAAGCAGTGTGGGATAAGGGAGTTTGGGTTCAATTTAGAAAGCCTTGACTGCCAGTCTAAGGAGTTTTTTTTTTTAATTTGGTAGGCAATAGGAAGTCACTAAGGGTTTTTTTTTTTTAAATCATATAATGTAGTTGGCCTGTGAAAAATGTACATTTTTCACGGGCTGCCCAAAATCCTTTGGTGGACTGTGAGTTGTGCAGGCCTGGTCGAGGATGAAGTCATATCATCCTGTCTGGTACTAGTATTGTCCTAAAGATGATTTCTGGACATCTACAGAAGATGAACTTACACCTCATAACTTTTATTCACTTACAAAAAGAGGTTATTTCACCTACCTGCTCAAGAAGCTGCAGAATGTTATATATAAAACAGTAAGAGCAGAATAGGGACTTCTTCAAGGACCACTTTCTGAATTCCATTGGACTAAGATAAGAATGAGATAATAACTATGATAATGTTTCACATTTCTCTAATAATAACTTAAATGTCTTTAGCACTTTGTGGCTTGCAAAGCATTTGATTTACAGTATCTCCTTCGATCCTCTCAAAAACCCTGTGATGGAGACACTAATATTACCTTCATTTTATAGATAAAAATCTGAACCTGAGAGAAGTCAAGTGACTTGTCCAGGGTCACATGGATAGTAAAGTGGGTGAGGAAGGATTCAAACTCAGTTCTTTCTGATTCCAACTCTCATTGTATCTATTGTATCACCCACTTATACATTAAGATTTTTTAAACAGTTTTGTTAAGATTACTGTAACAGCAGTTTGCAGACTAGATTAGAGAATGAAGAGCTTAGATATCTGGAAACTAGTTTATTACAATAGTCCAAGTGAAAGGTAAGGAGGACCTAAAGTGGGGAGCTAGTCAAAAAGGTGGAAAAACTCCACTAAAGATGATATTTTGTTTTGTTTTACTTTTACTCCAAAGACTGGTGTTTCAGTATACATTATTACTGTTCTAAGAGTTTCTTTTTTTTTAAACAAATGTCCTTTATTTTGTACTTTGAATGTTCACTCATTGAACTAATGACCCTCCTGAAGTCACTTAATTACTATGAATTTCCAGCACCTTAAAACAGAAGAAAATAATTTAATCTAAACTCATGTATCCTCTTCATCTATCTTTCTTGTCATTGTTATCTTTTTTGTCTGACTTAGCATTATTCTGTACAGCTATGCCAAATGCTTTAACATCATCCTTATTTTGCCACATCTGCTGCTTCATTTGATAAACAAAATTGGCTCATAAGTGGGCCAAGCTGTTCCAAGGCTAAGGCAACACTGAACATACTTAATGCCTGCTAAAACTGAGGAGAGGTCAATATGTTCTGAAACTCTTCAGCAGTCTGTGGAAGAGATTCTCCAGGTGATTGTAAGGCAGCAACTGCTCTTGGGCTTCAGCATTGGCAGAAGAGGAGCCATGATCTCTGGAGTCAGTTCACTGGCCAAGTCAACTGAACAGAGTGCAGGGTTTGTGCTAGGTGGAGAGGCAACTGCTAGAGCAATGGTTAGTGGTGGAAGATGAGAGTTTAATGCACAACTTAAAGAGCAATGAGACTAGTCTCCTCTGCAATTCATGAATTTCTTTTAAGATCCCTACTAAATATTAACCTATTAGGTCTCACTTCAATACTTCAATTTACAGAGAGCTCATTACTTCAAAGAATATATATGTGTGTGTGTGTGTGTGTGTGTGTGTGTGTGTATTTTACTGAACTAAGTATTTTTAAAAATATATTGCTCCTTATAATTTCTAGTAATTGACTCTAGTTCTTTCTCAGAGTAAGGGCAACAACATAGAATAAATCTACTTTCTCCTCCATATGATGGTCCTCTAAAATGTATTTGAAAAATGTATCGTTCTTCTCCTTTAGTCATTTTTTCTTCACTCAAGATAAATATCTTCAGTTCTTTTCATCATATCACAAGGTTTCAAGATCTCTCTACTGAGGATGCCTCCTGGGTCATCATGCCCTAGATACACTCAGTTTGTGAGCATCCCTGAAAAAGAAAAGTATGTATACAATAATTTTACGTGTGTGTGTGTGTGTGTGACACACACACACCTATTTGGGTCTAATGGTAACCATCTCTAGGGCAGAGAGGGGAAGGAAGAAAAAAAAGAAATCTACATGATAATTTTGTTGCATATTTGAAATGAATAGCAACTTGTACATAGTAGATTTGCAATTTCATATTCAGTCGTCTTTTTTATTTACTGTTATGGAAATACTGATTTTATTCCATAAATTAAAAATAAAATTTAAAAAGTGATAAATAAAACTAAGCATTCTCCTCCAGATGTTCTTGAGTACAGGACAACTATTATTTCCCATAAGCTAGATATTATGCTTCTATTAATGAAGCCTAAACTTACATTAATAATTTTCAGCATCTCATTGTTGGTTTACAGTGAGCTTGTGATCAAGTACAAACCTCACATAATTTTGGAAGGAACTGCGGCTGAATGCCATCTTTCCCACTCTCTATTTGTTCAAACGATCATTTAACCTAAATACAGAACTTTGCACTTATCACTAAGATACCTAACTTTGTTGATTTCAATATGGTTTTTTTCAAACAAGTTGAGATGTTTTAAAATCTTGTATTTGTTATCTTTTGCACTAAATGAACCACTCAGCCTTGTTTTGTTGGCAAATTTGATATGCATACCTTTTGTGTTCTCAATTATCATTCATGAAAATGTTTGATAGGAATGGACCAAGTTCAGTGAAATTAGAACATAAGAAATGGATATGATACTGAAATTAGGAATCTTACTTCAGTTTGAAATTGAGAACAATATTCTTTGTGTATCATTGTTCAATCTGCTTCAAATCAACCTATTAGTACTAACACTAAGATTATATTTCATAATCTTTTCCAAAAGTATTACAACTATTTCCCAATGTTTTGCTGAAATTGACATATACTACGTCTTTGGCCTTAACCTAATAAAAATATCACAAAAAAGATGGAGTTTGTTGATCATTACTTAGTCTTATTGAGCCAGTATGAAATCCTAGTGACCTGTTCCAAAGATCTAATGCTAACAAATGTATCTTCTTTCAAACACTAGTAAGTTATTTCTTTAATGTTTCTGGAATTGATGTCAAGTTTATACATCAAATTAATAATAGTATTTATATATTGCTTTAAGGTTTGCAAAAGACTTTAGATATGTTAAATCATTTGAACTATATGAGGCAGGTCCTATTATTTTCTCCATTTTACAGATGAGGAAGCTGAAACACAGAAAGGTACTTAGTTACTTGCTCAGGGTCACACAGCTAGTAAGGGTCTGAGGGAGGATTCAATCTTAGGTCTTCCTGACTCCAAATTCCATGCTCTATTCATTGAACCTCCTAACTGCCTCTGAATTCACCCTTTCCCCTCCAAAAAAAAAAAGACATTTGCCCATCTTCAGTCTTTTAGCATTTCTATCTGATTTCTCAATCATTACCAACAGTGGATGTATGAATTCTTTCAGGACTCTGGGATGTAATTGTTTTGGCCTTAGGAAATTAAATTCATTTAAAGTGGCTAGATAACTCTCTCTTACTATCTCCTCACCTTTTTCATTACAGTTCTTTCTTTATGATATTTGCTCTACCTTTTGCAGCATAAAGATAGTAATCCTGAGGACAAAATTCATTTCAATTCAATTCAATGAACATGTTTTAATGTTCAATGTGCAAAGGAAAAAATGGAATCAAAACAGGACTTGAATAGCTCTGCCAGCTGTTAACAAAACAGTACTTTGCTGAACACCGATTGAGCTTATTTCTCCTTAAGGGGGTCCATAACTCAGCAGGAAAGATATGGCTTCTTATGGCCACACAAGGCATCATCACTCGACAGGGGCTTTATAGCAAGTCTCCAAATTATAAAGACCTGTAGAAGCACTTAAAGCCAGACGAAGTGTAAACTCCCTCACAATTCCTGTATGTCATGTTATTGATCTCCTGGTGATGCTCTTGGCTCTGAATTCTCTACCTTCAGATCTCAGTTTCCCATTAACATTCTCATAATTGTTCTGGCCTAGCTTTTGGATTATTCGTATTCTCTACTTAATATACGATACTATAGAATCTCAAGTGCAGCTTGAGTGCTTGGCCTGGAGTCAGGAAGACTCATCTTCTTGAGTTCAAATCTGGCCTCAGACACGTACCTGTTTGCCTCAATTTCCTCATCTGTAAAATGAACTGGAGAAGGAAGTGAAAAACCTGTCCTGTGTCTTTGCCAAGAAAATTCCAAATGGGGTTACGAAGAGTTGGACAGGACTGAAAATGAATGAACAACAATAGAATTTCAGGATCTCATAATTAGATACAACCTCAGAGGCCAGCTAATTCAAACCACGCTTGAAACAAGAACCTCCTCTACCACAAACCAAATCCCATCTTTGTTCAAAGACCTCCAGTGAGAGACAAACTACGACCACTCAAGATAGACCATTTTACTTTAGGATACATTCAATTGTTAGAAAGATTTTCCTTACATCAAGCAAGCATTTGCCTCTTGGCAATTTTCATCCTTTCTTCTTAGTTCTGTCTTCTGGAGTTAAGCAGTCTCAGTTTAATTTCTCTTCTGCATGAAGGTTTCTCAAATACTTCAAGGGAGCTTCCTGATCACTAAACCTTCTCTTCTCCAGGTCAAGCAGCTCAACTTCGTTCAACCAACCTTTACATGTCATGAACATGAGGGCTTGTATGATCCTAGCTGCCTTCTTCTGGCCCCTCTTTAGTTGGCTCAATTCCTTTCTCAAAAGAGGGGCAGAAATCTAAACTGAATACTACAGGTACGGTCTGAACTTGGCAGAGTATGTGGAACTATTACCTTCCTAATCCTGGATATTATGCCTCTTTGAATTCAGTCTAAGATTGCATATGGCTATCATATTGACTCATATTAAGCTTGAAATCCACTAAAAACAAAACAAACATTTTTCACATAAATTACACGTAGAACCCTCCCACCAAATCAAGACTTTCTTCCCCTTCCTTAACCTCCCAAGATTTAAAAGTTCTCATTCTCTCTCTTTCTCTCTCTCTCTCTCTCTCTCTCTCTCTCTTTGTGTGCCTGTCTCTGTCTCTGTCTCCTGTCTCTCTCCCCCAGTTTTTCTCATTCTGTGTTTTAGATTCCCTGACATTTTTTATTGGCTCATGCCAATTCTTTTAGAGTATACAAGGCCTTGTCTATATGCCTCTACTTCTACCTTAAATCTTATCTTTAAAGAAAAAAAAACTGACCACACTTCTTTCTTTAGATGCCTTGCTTATCAGTTCCCGTTGTTTAGTATCTACTATTTCTCATGAGCTAGAATTTTTAACCATGGAATCATAATAAATTTTTCTATAGATTTCTGAAATCTACTTACTTGAAGTCTGTGCTACATGCCAAGATTATATAGTCAACATTACCTTTCCTTGCAATTACCAACTCCAAAGTGACACAGTCACTCTTTCCCAAGGTTTCTGTCACTTCCATATCCCTAACCAGTTTCTCCTTACTGGTTAGAATTAAGTCGAGAAAAGCAGTCCTCCGTGTTGATTCTTCTGCCTGCTGAGTAATGAAACTGTTCAGCAAGAGAAGTCATGAATTTATCAGAAGCCCCGCTCTTAGCTGAATTGAACTCCCATCAAATGTCAGGATGTCGGTATAGTTAAAAAGCCCCATCAGTAGTCTATCTTGCTTCTGCACCAGTGTTGTCATCTGTATCAGGGAAGCATTGTACATACATTTGTCTGGCTGGTCAGTCTGTAGTCGATTTACATAAAGCTCACTTTTTCTTTCTTTCTCTTTTATCTCTATGTTATGCTCTCCAGTGCATTTCCATTCTCAGGTTCATAAATTCCAATACAGACTCTTTCTGTCCACTTGAATATGTTTATTTGGAACAAGGTGTATCTTTCATTGTTATTTTCCAATGGAGAGTCTCATCCCAAGTGAAATATGTATTAAATGGCTAGGGATAGAATTTTTAAAAAAATCTAGATTTGAATGCTTATTCAGATATTTACTAGTTATGTGATCCTCAGCATGCCACTTAACCTATATGAGCCTCAGTTTCCTCATATGTTAAATGAGGATAATAATAATAATAATCCCTCTCTCACAAAGTTTGTTGTGAGGCTTAAAGGTATAGTGCTTTTCAAACTTTAAAGTGTGATTTTTATTGTTGTTATTCAGTCATTTCTCAGTGTCTGATTCTTTGTGACCCCATTTGGGATTTTCTCGGCAAAGATCCTGAAGTGGTTTGAATTTTCCTCTTCCAGATCATTTTATAGATAAGGAAACTGAGGCAAATAGGGTTAAGTGACTTATCTACAGTCACACAGTTAGTAAATGTCTGAGGTTAGACTTGAACTCAGGAAGATGAGTCCTTCAGACTCTAGGCCAGGCACTCTAATCATTGTGGGCAACTAGTTGCCCAAAGTGCAATATACATGTCAGATATCTGAAATAGTCGTGGTAGTAATATTTATCTCCTTGTGTTAAAATTTCAAGCTCACATTTTTAAATTCACCTTCTCTTTCCTTTGCCACTTAGACATGAGGTCATACAGATATAAGATCATAGATGGAGAGCTAGAAGGGACTGTAGCACTCATGGACTATGACCTCCTCATCTTACAAATGAGGAAATTCAAGCCCAGAGAGTTTACGTGGCTTGCCGGGGGTCACACAGGTAGGGTCTGAAATGAGATTTAGGGTCAGGTTCGGGATTTAGGCTTAGCCCAAGTCTTTCTTACTATAAGTACAGTACCCTATCACTTATACCATATTGTATTTTTCTTAGCCCTCTTTATTGTTATTTCCTCAAGTGAAATGCTATAATTCTTGTACTATTTCTCTTCATTCTGTCATATTTGTTATACTTTATAGCATCTGTTCTTAACCTTTTCTGTGTGTTTATGACTGTTTTTAGGCAATCTGGTAAAAAACAATGGATCCTTTCTCAGAATAATGTTTTTAAATGTATCAAATAAAATGCAAAGGATTACAAAGGAAACCAATTATTCTGAGATACAGTTATCAGAATATTTTTAAAATAATAAATTCACAGACTCCAGGTTAAGCCGCTCTACTCCATTATATCTAGTTTAATGTCTATGCATTTTTCTTCCTTTATCAAACTTTAGTTGTCTTATTTACTTGATCATCTTCCCAAAGTGCATTTTTCTAGAATCACATGACATAACTCAGAGAACATGGGCAGTGAAATCTCACCTATCCAGAACTCAGATATCTGCTTATCTCACCTGTCAGAAACACAGCTACCAATTAGGAAATAAACATAAAAGGTCATTGTACACCCAAAATAGCCTCATGGAAGTCCATGTACCAAAGTGTGTGTACTTTATACTTTGGAACATTCCTCTCAGAATTTACTGTCTCTTATTTCAGAAATAATTTTAAAGAGCTTGGTATTCTATTTTCTAAGCTCACAGTTCAGGGAATGCAGCAAATATTGGTGATAGGCAGCGCTAAAGACAGTCACACTGACAGAAGTGAAATCAGAGAGATGATATGGGAGGCAATAAATGGAGAGAAAAACTTCTTAACAAGGAGACTCAGGAATTGAAAGCACAACTATAAGGGCATAACACCTTATATACGTTAATGTATTCTGAAGGCATCACTATGACCCTCCATCATTAAAAATAAAAGGCTTAATTATATTCAGTATAGACTTGTTTTAAAGGCAGGGAATTCTGCAATTCCTTTACAAAGAATTTTCATCCAAAATGCTTAAAATGACATGCTATCTAAAGATGTAATTTCTCAGTTATCTGGAAACATCAGAAATACATACTGACTTATTCCCTGGGTATTCCAGACACCCAACTTTTATTATGCTGCTCAGCAGTATGATTTTTCATAGCCAGCTGTTCACTCCCTTCACATATCTTTCTTTCTTTTCCAAACTCACAACCATCAACTGAAAGGGAAAATGTAAACACCACCTGTATTCCCCAACCCTTCAGAGTCTCTAGTAATATTGTTCGGATGTCTTTTGGCCATATCTTTTGTTCCTGGGGGAATCAGTAGAATTAGGTAGCAATCAGCAACTATGAAATATTCTTCAGGCCCCCCTATCATATTTTGGATACAAATTACAAGAAGAAAGCACACTTCCTGATGTATCATTTCAGTCTACCTATCTATCACTGCTCTCCTAACCCTCAGCAGGGAGATCCCAGACCTCTCAACAGCTTCGGTGATAGTGACAGCCAACCTACCAGGGGTTAGTACCCATGAACTTTCCTTAATGTTAAAAGAATTAATTAATCCTAAAAAAGAGGTGTTATGACAGATTTGCTTCCTTATTTCAAAACTTAGTCCTAATAATATACTGTCCAAAGTATTAACAATTATAGCATCTACTTTTATGTCAAATATAAATGTCAGTTTGGAATTGGAGAAGGCAGAAAGCTTTTTGTCATTAAATACAAACTTTGTAAAATGCATATTATCATTAGCGCTTGTAACACCCTATCTGTTTAGAGTGATTTGCAATCAGTCAATACTCACTCATTGTGTATAAAAGTGATCTAATTACCCCAGTTTCCCTAAAAAATAAAGAAATATAAAGCAGCTGGTCACCCAGTAGTGGCAAATACGGAGAAAATAGTAACATTTCTCCAAATAATGAGCATCACTGCCATATAATACTGTTAGCTTTTTCCTTTAAAGAAATGAATAACAAGAAGTATAATTTTACATTGTACTTGGTGCATGGTAAGTATAAAACACATATTATTTTTTCATACATTCATTCATGATGTAACATGACTTGTTTTGAAGAGCACAAAAAGAGAAGGGGTTCCACTTCAGTGCATACAAGTGTTGTGCCTCTGGGTCACTAGGTGGCACAGTGGATGGAGAGCTAGGCTTGGAGTCAGGAGGATCTGAGTTCAAATTTGTCCTCAGACACTTAATAGCTATGTGACCCTGGGCAAGCCACTTAACCTTGTTTGCCTCAGTTTCCTCATCTATAAACTGAGCTGGAGCAGGAAATAGCAAACCACTCTAGTATCTTTGCCAAGAAAACCTCAAATGGGGTCACAAAGAGTGCAACATGTCTGAAACAACTGAATAACAGCAACAACCACAAAAGTATATCTCACCCCAATGTTACCCATCAGATCTGCCAAATCTCCCCCTCCCTTAATCCCTTCAAGATTATCTAGGCTGTCAGTCCCCAGACACCTATGGCTATCAATCCTCTTTCCTGTATGCCTTCTAACAGGCTGGGCAGGGCAATGTATCCCTTACCTCCAATCTAATGCAGACTTGATAAAGTTCCACTCAGGACATCTAGGATTCTCTGGTATTGTATGTGCCAAAGAAAGAGACAATGGTCAATTCAGCCCCTCTTGTCTCATTCAACAACTAATAGTAAGCTCAGCACTAGCCATACTTAGTCCTTATCCTCTTCTGCTGCTTTTCTACTGGGTCATCTGGACATTTTTTTTTTTTTTTGCTGAATTTCTCTAGGTGCTAGAATCTTTAAGAATAACTGTTATTTTGGGTTGAATTCAATTCAGCAAATCTACATTAAACACCTTGTTATTGTTGTTCAGTCATTTCAGTCAACTGACTCCCAGTGACCCCAGTTTTTGTTTCTGTTGTTGTTTGTTTGTTTTTGGCAGAAATACTACAGTGATTTGCCATTTCCTTCTCCAGCGCATTTTATAGATAAGAAAACTGAAGCAAACAGGATTAAGTGGCTTGCCCAGAGTCACATACACTAGTAATGTCTGAGACCAGATTTGAACTCAGGAAGAAGATTCTTCCTGATGCCAGGCTAGGCTCTCTATCCACTGTACCACCAAGTCAGTTCTTACTACGTTAAAAAAACAGTTAGGCAGGGGCAGCTAGGTAGTACAGTAGATAGAGCACAGGCTCTAGTCGGGAGGAACTGAGTTCAAATCCAGCATTTGACACTTAATAGTTGTGACCCTGGACGAGTCATTTTAACCCCATTGCCTCCCCCAAAAAAACAAACACAAAAACAATTAGGCAAGTAAGGAAGCATTTATGGGCTTTAGCTATGATTGCCTAACAATGAAAGGCAGAGAACTCCAGGAAGTGATGATGCTGGAGAAAAAAAAAATGACAACAATTTTCAGGACCTTCGCCCAGAACCCAGAAGAATTTGGGTCAGCTTTACTTTGTCTTTGAGGCTACTGTATTTGGTAAAGCTGGTCTCCCGAGAGGTTTTTGTGTAGTGTAAGAGAGAATGGGGAGACATGTGGAAGCTAAGGGACTTAAAGTTTTGCACTGCTTCCATTAGGATCATCTGTTGCCTCCTCTCGTGCTATGTGTGGTCCTGGTTGCTCTGCCCCCACAGGTCAGGCAACCAGGCATTTGAGGAGCATCTGCATTCCCCTGGAGGGGAAACTCATTGTGCTCTACACTGAACAATCTAGACACAGCTGGGTCCCATACTACTCAGGAGGTAGCACACAACGCAGGCAGAGGGTGTTTGAGCAGCAGGGATTTGTATTTGTATATCCCGCCTCAGGCTGACGTCTCACTGCTGAACCCTGCCTATCATTCCTGCCCTTTATAGGGTAGGTAGGCATGTTGGGGGTGAGCTATGACCACATGTTGTCCCTGTGAGCCTTTCAGTCTTACCAGTGATACAAGACTTATGTACATATAGCATTTAGAGAAAAGGTCAAAGAAAATAAATGATAAAATATTAAATTAAATATAATCATATCCCAGGTGCACAAACAGACAAACAAGCCAGTGTGCAGAAGTGAATAGAGTTCTAGACAGGGTTCAGGTCTTATTTCACATATTAGTTCTATGACCCCAGAGAAGTCACTAATTCTCAGTCTCCTCATTTATAAAATAGGTTTGTTGTGAGGAGTCAAGGAGATGACATGTCAAGCACTCTTCATATTTTAAAGTACTAAGTAAATGTCATATGTTATTTTATGTTCATATTTTGTACTGAATAAATAATACTGTGACAGTATATGTCTATCTATTCATACACTTACCTTCCTATAATTTACATAATTAGTAGAGCAAGAAAAAAATCTAACTGTATCAGGAAGGATGTCTAATTATACTTTTTTTTTTTAGCTTAGGAAGAGAATGCCTCATTAGGAAATATGGTTTAAAAATTCTACAGTGAGCCCCCAAAGCTATAAACACTCAATCCTAGGAATCAGATAAACTGTTTCTAATTTCTATTCTTGAGTAAGAAAGACAATCCTCATTCACAGTATATGTGTATTGCCATTGTTTAACACTGATGTGTAGTAGCAATCAGAAAGTCAATTAGATTATCACTTATTAAAACCCCTATGTCTTTTTTTTTTTTGAACTATCTATACTGTAGATATTTCTAGCCACCTAGGATTTTTTACTTAAGCCTAGCTGTCTTACTACACCTCCTCCAGAGTGAACTGCCCACCTAAAATAATTAGCATTTATATAGCAATTTAGTGTTTGCAAAACCCTTTACAGATACTGTCTCATTTGATTCTCCACAACAAATCTGTAAGGAAAGTGCTAGTCTTATCACATTTTTACAGAAAATGAGGCAAAAGAGAGGTTAAGTGATTTGCCCTAGATTACATAGCTAGTAAATATCTAATGCAGCATTTGAGCTCAATTTGAACTCAGATCTTCTTCAATTCATGGACTAGCATTTTATCTGCTGCACTACCTAGCTTATAAGAAAAAACACTACCTCAGGGAACTTCTTTGTACAATAGGCAATTGGAAACACAGATTGTGAAAGGCAGTAATTAATCTGAATGGGCAAAGCGAAGAGGCAGACTGAAGTATGAGGGGAATGTGGGAAATAAAGTCGTGACAGCAGGGTCAGCTTTATGACTGCACTGAATTGGTGGTTATCCTTGGATGTGAATTGAAAAGCACAGGGAAAGGTCCCCTTCCTCAAAATATTTCCTGGGCTTTTATAGCCATATTGTATCAATGCATCAAATACTCACTAAGAACTGTCACTATATGAGGTTCCCCCATGGGAGAGACAAAAAGTAAGTGCATTCCAGGGATCTATCTTGTCAGAATCTATTATCAAGAATAATAAAAGTATTAGAGATTCTGAGATTTTAGAAAAGGGAAATTCAACTATAAATGATTTAACATGCTAATTAAATCATATCAAGTGTGCTAGAAAATAAAACATACACATCTTAGAATCTGGAGATGCTGTGCTGAAATTAAAGTAATGAGTTGGGGAGGCTAGAAGGCCTAACTTGGTTTGTTTGCCAGGCTTGATAAGACAGTGAGTACATGGAGGGGAAATATTTAAGGAAGAGGATATGCATGGGAATTTTATGTACCTTCTAAGCAAGTAGTTTAATCTATTTGGACCTCAAATTCTCCACATATAAAACAACATATTTAACCTACTTGACCTCTGAGGTTCCATCTAGCTCTCACAACTGATGGTTTAGTAACAAAGTGTATGTAAAAAAAAACAAAATAGGGCACATTTAAGGGCTACTTGATTAGGTAATGGAGGTTGTCTTGTATAGTGAATAAGCACAGGTCAGAGGAACTGGCTAGGGGCAGAATTGACAAAAGTAGCTTAGATAGGATTTTTCTTTTAAATGGGAATCCTGACAATCCTGACAAGGAAGATGTGAGCAAGAGTTCTGGGGAAGGTTAGGCATATGAGTGGCACTTTCTGATCTGGAAACAGTATCTATGCTGGTGCTAACACCTAAGTAACTGACTACATAGGTGTTCAAAATCTACTAATGAAAACAGTGTTTTAAAAAGATTAATCTGGAAGGAATCTTACGAAATTCCTTTTTAAGACAGAAATATGGTGCTTATACCTAAATTAGGAAGAGAAAAACAGAGAAAGAACTCTATAGACAAATTTCCCTAATAAATGATGCAAAAAATTTGAATACAATACTAGCAAGGAGCTTACAGCAATATAACACAAGGATCATGCACTATGACCAGGTGGGATTTATACCAGGAATGAAGGACTGGTTCAATATTATGAAAACTACCAGCATAATTGACCATATTAATAACAAAACCAACATAAATCATATGATTATCTCAATAGATGCAGAAAAAGCTTTTGACAAAAGATAATACTATTTCCTATTAAATGCACTAGAAAGCATAGGTATATCTATCTAAAAGCATCAGCAAATATTATCTGTAATGGGGATAAGCTCAAAACCTTCCTAATAAGATCAGGAGCAAAGCAAAGATGCCCATTATCTCCACTAATATTTAATATTGTACTGGAAATGTTAGCTATAGCAATAAGAGAAAGAAGAAAAAGAAATTGAAGGAATTTGACTAAGCAATGAGGAAATAAACCTGTAACTCTTTGTATATGATATCACAGTATACTTAGAGAATCCTAGAGAATCAAATAAAAAACTATTTGAAATATTTAACAACAAGAAATCATCAACCCATTTCTACATATTACCAATAAAGTCCAGCAACAAGAGATGAAAGAGAAATTTCATTTAAAACAACTGTAGACAATATAAAATAACTGGGAGTCTACCTACCAAGACAAATTCAGGAACTATATGAACACAATTACAAAACTCTTTTCACACAAATAAAGTCAAATCTAAACAACTGGAAAAATATCAATTGCTCATAGGCATGCTGAGCCAATATAATAAAAATGATAATTCTGCCTAAACTAATTTACTTATTATGTACCATTCCAAACTACCAAAAATTATTTTAAAGAGATAGAAAAAAATCATAACATAATTCATTTGGAAGGAATTACTGAAAAAAAAAAGTGGAGGAAGGTGTGTCTAGCCATAACAGATCTCAAACTATTACAAATCAGTAATCAACAAAACAATCTGGTATTGGCTAAGAGATAGAGTGGTGGATAAGTGGGACAGATTGGGTACACAATACACACTAGTAAATGACCATAATAATCTAGTATTTGATCAACCAACCCAAAGACCCAAGCTTTGGGCACAAGAACACACTATTTAACAAAAACTGCTGGGAAAACTGGAAAACAGTATGACAGAAATTAGATATATTATCAACATCTTACACCATATACCAAGATAAGCTCAAAATGGGTACATGATTTAGATATAATGAATGATATCATAAACAAATCAGGGCAATAAGGAATAGCTTACTTTTCAGATCTATAGAGAAGGGAAGAATTTATGACCAACCAAGAGATACAGAGCATTATGAAATGTAAAATAGATAATTTTGATTATATTAAATTAAACAGTTTTTACACAAACCAATGAAACCAAGATTAAAAGGAAAGTAGAAAGCTGGGGAAAAAATTTACAGCAAGGGTCTCTGAAAACGGCTTCATTTCTCAAATATATAGAAAACTGAGTCAAATTTATAATACAAGTCATTCCCCAATTGCTAAGTGGTCAAAAGATATGAACAGGCATTTTTCAGATGAACAAATCAAGGCTACCTGTGGTCATATGAAGAAAAATCCTCTAATTAACTATTGGTTAGAGAAATGCAAATTAAAACAACTCTGAGGTACTACCTCATATTATAAGATTGGCTAATATGATAGAAAAGGAAAACAACAAATGTTGGAAAGGATATGGGAAAATTGGGACACTAATGCACTATTGGTAGGGTTGTGAACTGATCCAACCATTCTGGAAAGTAATTTGTAATTATGCCCAAAGGGCTATAGAACTGAACATACCATTTGATCCAACAATACCACATCTATTTTTATATCCCAAAGAAACAAAAAAAGTGTGTGTGTGTGTATGTGTGTTTGTGTGTTTGTGTGAAGACCTACTTGTATAAAAATATATATGGCAGCTTTCTTTTTTGTGGTGGCAAAGAACTGGAAATTGAAGGGATGCCCATCAATTTGGGAATGGTTAAACAAGTTGTGGTATATGAATATAATAGAATACTATTGTTCTACAAGAAATGATGAGCAGGATGTTTTCAGAAAAACCGGGAAAGACTTACATAAACTGATGCAAACTAAAGTGAGCAAAACCAGAAGAACATCGTATATGGTAATAGCAATAATGTTGGATGATCAATTATAAATGACTTAGCTATTCTCAGTAATGTAATGATCCAAGACAATTCTCAAGGACTCATGATTTAAATTCTACCCATTTTCAGAGAAAGAAATGATGGAATCTGAATGCAGATCAAAGTATACTATTTTTCACTTTTTTCATATTTTTGTTTTGTTTTTTTTTTGGTCTGTGTCTTCTTTCACAACATCGCTAACATGAGGATATGTTTTGTATGACTGCACATGTACAACCTGTATCAAATTGTGTACTTGTCAGGGAGGGAGGAGGAGGAAGAAGAAGAGTGAGAGAATTTGAAACTTGAATTTTTTTAAGTGCATGTTAAAAATTGTTTTACATGTAATTGGGAAAAATAAAATACTATTTAAAAGAGAAAGATTAATCCAATTGTGAGTAATAAATAGATCACACTGGGGTTGGAGGAAGGAATTTCATCTAGTAGGGACTTGTATAAAAGTAGATAATAATTTTTAAATGTCTGGAAATTCCCCAATAATTTGTTCTCATATTAATTCATCTCTCTGAGTTATAGAATTGATGGAAGATATTATTTTTTAAATGCAAGCTCCTTGAGAAAAGGAACTGTTTTTGTTCCTTTCAAGAATCAATGTTTAACATGGTGGCAGGCGCAGAGTAAGTATTTACTAAATGCCTATTGATTGAGGGATTAATCAATTATTGGTGTCATAAGGAAGGGGGGTGAAGTTGTATAATAAGCTGTTATTATCTATTTACTCCTGAGCTAGAATTAGATTTTTAGTTCTTAAACAGAGAACAGGGAAATCAGGGAAGGAAGCAGGAAACAAGAAAAATGGATATACCTTGACCCTATGGGGGAGATCTAGGCATTTAGATGGCAGCATGTAGAAACTTTGGCAATTGAAGAAAGAGGAGAAGGATATTGAAAACATACTTGACCTACTTCACAATTTTACCTAGATCCAAACCTGTTTTTCACATGTGTCAGAATTTTTTGAAACCTATTTAGTACGATCTATGATTAATAACTACTTGTATCTTATTATAAGTAAGGCAGTATGGTATAGTAGAACACTGGATACTCATAAGTGTAGCACTCCAGAAACTACAGGAAGAAAGACACTGACCAAGAGCTAGACAGAGACTGGACAGCTATAATGACCAGGAACCATTAAGCAAGGATTATCTATTAAGTTATAGAAATTTACTCAATATGCTGTATAAAATATAACTCCCCTGTTACAGGGGATGATATTTTTATACATCTCCATAACTGTAGTAAAGTAGTTTTGGTGCCTTTGAAATGACTGATCTGATAATCCATTGATGACATAGAACAGGAAGTAAAGGGAGTGAGAATTTCAATGATTGGAGCCTTTGGAAGGAAACTCAAGTCTTTCGATGATGGTAGTTACAAACAGGCATCTTAGCTGTCTATCACTCTCTCTGACTCCTCTCAATATTTCATACACACACACACATCTATACACACATACATACATATATACATGTATGTGTATATACATGTGCAATATATATTTCATATACACATATATAGACATGTGATGTATGTATTCAGTTGTCTATTTGAATTTAGATCAAAAATTTATTCTCTTGTGCTTATAATTTTAGTGCTTGGCTGGGGGAGTGGGGAATCACATCTCTGGTTTTCCAGACTGCTGGGCAAAAATACATATATTTAATAAGTCTGTCCTCCATATGATTTATTACACTGTCTTGCAGGTAGAAGGACTCACTGCCAACTTACTGGTGTTGTTAGGTTCCTTGAAAATATGAGAGGATTAATGACAGTAGGCCAAGATTAAATTGAAGTGATGGAAAAACATAGCAAGAGGCACAGGAAACATTAAGGAAAGCTCAGAGCATTTTAATTACATTTGTTTTAGGAAGCAAGACTATGTCAATTTTTTAAAATGACAATGAAATTATAAATTTTCACACCAATAACTGTTACATGGAAAACCAGTAGCTAAATCAAGGAATAGAAAGAAAATCATATGAGTACTAACACTATTTGTATATTTTATCTACTTAAATGCCTTTAAATTCACAGACTGTAACCCCCTAATCATTCATAGGTTTTCTGATGAGAACCATTTAATTCCAATATTCATCACGACCAGCATATAAATGGTTGTTGATGGTCTCCAGAGAATGTAAATTTAGAGCTTTTGACCTACATATCAGTGTTCACTGTGACCATTAGGGTGGTATTTCTTTTCTGTAACTCTCCCTTGCCCGGATTTCTCCTGTTCCCCCTTACTTCAAATCCTCATACCATAGCTCCTCTCACCTCTGTTCTCTTTACCTTACTGTCAAACTACAAAATGCTACTTTCTGTTCCTTACCAGATTCCCAGAATTCATCCAGCTTAACCATAGTCCATCAAACTCCTTGGCTAAACATTTTAATTTTTTCTATGTAAAACATCTTTATCATTCATTCCTAATCTTTTTTTTCACCTCCATTTACCTATAAAAATACCTATAAAATTATATAGGAAAATGAACAAAAAAGGGCAGAGAGGTCTTTATCCAATCTGAAAAAAAGTTGAAAAAAATCACAAAGAAACTACCAAAGAGGAAAAATAAAAGAAGACAAAACAACTTGGGTACAACTTGGGTATTTACAAATCAGTTCTATCAAATGTGCACAGAAGAATTGATGTTATCCTTAATGCTACACAAGTTATACAAAAAATTTCATAAATTACTAAAGTCTTCAGACTTAAATAAATAAATGAATAAATGAATGAATGAACAAATAAATAAACAAATGAATGCAAAAATAGTTATTAAGCACTTATATTGCAGGCACTGTGCTAAGTGCTTCAGTTACAAGTAGAAAAAGACAGGCAGTCCCTATTCTCGAGAAGTACACATTATAAATGGAGAAGACAACACATATTAAGAACCTGCAGCTGGGGCAGCTAGGTGGCACAGTTGATTGAGCAATGGTGCTGAAGTCAGGAGCACCTGAGTTCAAATTCGGCCTCAGGCATATAACGCTCACTAGCTATGTGACCCTGGGCAAGTCACTTAACTCCAATTGCCTCACCAAAATAAAAAAAAAAAAGAATTTGCAACTGTAGGACATATGGAAAGGCCCAGAGTAGAGGAGGATAAAACAAAGAAACCAGTATCACTAATGAATATTAACGTACAAATTTTAAATAACTTCCTAACAAAAATACTACATATCTTTTAAAAAAAAACCACTATTACCATGATAGATTACCTTATCAAAGGTGTAAGGATAATTCAGCTTTAGAAAAACAATTTACATAATAGATCATATTAAAACAAAAACAACCAACATTACATAATTATGTCAACTGGTACTGAAAGCACCTCTGACGAAATAAAACAATATAAATTTCTTAATAAGTACAGAAATAAAGTAAGAATGTTTTCTCTCATTATTAATAGACATGGTTGTAGTAATGTTAACTCTAGAAGTAATACCAAAGAAATAAATTAAGGGCATAAATATAGATAAAGAACAGCCCAAATTACCCATCAATTCAGCTAGAATGAGAAGGGAAATTGTCAACTGTGGAACAAAGGGAATCATTACATCAAATATTTCTAAGGGTCTGATATCTAAAATATAGAGAGGATGAAAATATAAGATGAGGAGCAATTTTTGGCTAACTAAATAATCAAAGAATATAAACAGTTCTCAAAGGAAGAATCACAAATTATTTTTTAAAATGTTTGAAATATTGCTCCAAATCACCAATATAAAACCTACATCAAATCAACTGAGTTTTCTTCTCATACTCACATAATCAAGAAAGATGTCAAAAGGAAAGGAATAATCAGTGTTGCAGAAACAATGGAGAATTTCTGCACTAATGTACTGTTAGTGGAGATGCGAACTAAAACAACCATTCTGGAAAGCAATTTCACATTATGCTTTTAAAGAAGTAACAAAATGTCCATAACCTTTGTCCCATGGATTCCATTGCTACACAAATATCCTAAGGTGGTCAAAGAAAGAAAATTCCTATTTATAACAAAATATTAACTGCAACAGGTACATGGTAGAAAAGAATTAGAATCAAAGTAGGCATCCATTACTTGGAGAAAGACTTAAAATTGTGATATATTAATAAAATGCATTGCTACTACATCATAAAAAAAATAACCTGAAGAGGCATTGTTGGTTAATAGATATAGCCCTAGACTTGAATATAGGAAGATTTGGGTTCAAATTACTTCTCAAACTCTTATTATCTGTGTGATCTCATGCAAATTGCTTAACTTCTCTGTACCACAGTTTCCTCATTTATAAAATCAAGGGGTTGAACTGGATATCATTTAAGGTCTCTTCCAGCCCCAAATCAAAACAGTTAATATTTGTAAAATACTTAGCACAGTTCCTGGTACATAATAGGCACTAATTAAATGTTAGTTATTGTTATAACTATTATCCCATAATTAATTCAGAGAAATCTGGGAAAACTTGAATGAATTCAAATCTAACCCCAGACACATGCTAGCTCTGTGACCCTGGGCAAGTTATAGCACCTACCTCCCAGGATTGCTGTGAGGATAAAATGTGATTAATATTTGTAAAGCACTTTGCAAACCTTAAAGCATTACAGAAAAGCTAGATATTCTTGATGTTGTTATCATGTACACTGAAGTAAATTGAACCAGTAAAATCATATATACAATGACTACAATTAAAAAGGTAACAGAACTAAAAGGAAGAAAGGAAGGAAAATGAAGAAAGAGAAAGAAAGAAGAAACAAAGAAACAAAGAAGAAAAGAAACAAAGAAAGAAGAAAAGAAAGAAAAAAGAAAGAGAAAGAAAGAAAGAAAGAAAGAAAGAAAGAAAGAAAGAAAGAAAGAGAGAAAGAGAGAAAGAAAGAAAGAAAGAAAGAAAGAAAGAAAGAAAGAGAGAAAGAAAGAAAGAAG
>NW_020954636.1:3580372-3687819 GCF_900497805.2 Vombatus ursinus | reverse complement strand
AGAAAGAAAGAAAGAAAGAAAGAAAGAAAGAAAGAAAGAAAGAAAGAGAGAAAGAAAGAAGCACTTTCATAACAGTATGGTAAGTTTTGAGTCTGATATACCAGATGAATGAAACATGGTCCCTGAGCTCACTTTACATTTTTGTTCTGTAGTCACACTATATGTGTTTTAAAGCCAGCCCATAAAGTAAAATTGGACAATCAAAATTACCATAGAAAATGCCTTGAAATTGTACGCTTTTGAATTTCTTCTCATCAGAAGGCTGTCCTCTTATCTCTCAAGGTGTTGCCATTGATAGACATATGTTTACAGTTAGTGTTTTGCAGTCGTATGTTTAAAGTCTTTTTGTTAACTATAAATGACATTCCTTTTAATTTGGTTAGAAAATAAGAGGGAAATTCCTCACCCACATGAGTCAAGTTCACACAGAGAAGAGATAAAAGGCAAGTGAGGGGTTAAAATATGGAAAAGACTATTTTCTTCTCTGTGCTGATGCTCAAAACAAACAGTTCATTACCCCTTTTCTAGTGCTACCTTCATACACATACATATACATGTATGTACATATATACAATTACATACATACATGCTCACATACATACATAAATATACTCATTTTAACTCTCTCCCCACGAAAAGTACCTGATTCAACACGTGCTGATCTAGTCATTTCCCTCTATCACAGTGTCTTTGTCTCTACAAGAAGGCTATGGAGCCTCTCTACGTAGGGATGTAGCTGGGTGTGTGTGAGCATGCTCAGAGATAGGAGATAAGTTTATTAAGGGGGGGGGGGAAGGTTAATATATTAATTTAAAGCATCAGAAAACTTCAAGGAGTGTGCCCTGCACTGGACATCACATAGAGTGAGTGGCCACTGTGCTGACAGATCATTTGGTCAGTGATTCCACCATTAATGGAAGTGAATTATGGTTAAGTTCATATATATTAAATGTGTGTTTGACGCAGCAGTGCTAGATTTCTCATGCAATTATTATATATTGTTTTTCTTTTATGGTATTCCTGTATTGTCTTAATTTTCCTACTAAACTGTAAACTCTATGAGGTTAGGGTTTTTGGTCATTGCAACTCCAGCACATAGCCCATTGATTTGCATATAACAGACCCTTAATAAATATGTGTTTAGTTGAATTGGAGTTAAGGCATATCAGACCACACAGAAGGCTAGAAAGAAAATGCTCATGTGAATGACTTAGCTATTCTCAGCAATACGATAATCCAAGACAACTCTGAAGGACTTATAATGAAAAATGTTATCCATCCCCAGAGAAAGAACTGATGGTGTCTGAATACAGATTGAAGCATACTTTTTTTTACTTTCTTTCTTTTTCTTGAGGCGTTTTTTTTCTTTCGTCACATGACTATCACGGGGCAGCGAGGTGGCGCAGTAGATAGAGCACTGGCCCTGAAGTCAGGAGAACCTGAGTTCAAATCCGGCCCTCAGACCAAACACTTGACACTTATTAGCTGTGTGACCCTGGGCAAGTCACTTAACCCCAAAAGCCTAAAAAATAAAAAAAAATAAAAAAATAAACATAATATGACTATTATGGAAATGTTTTGCATATATAACCTACATCAAATTGTTTGCCTTCTCAACAAAGTGGAGGGGGGAGGGAGAGAATTTGGAACTCAAAAGTTTTAAAAATTAATGCTAAAAATTGTTTTACATGTAACTGGGGGACAATGAAATGTCAAATAAAATTAAATAGTTAAATAATTAAATAAAAATTAAAAAAATAAAATGCCCATAGTAGGTGTGAATAAATAATTCACTGAATTACAAGGATAAATAATTGCTGAATGAAAGAATGAACGAAACTATTGACTTCCTCAGCCTTGAGCCTGACTGGTCTAGCCAGTGTATTTTGGATTTAAGCTTACAAGAATTTGAGTCCTTTGAAAATATTAACTAGTGAAATTTTAGGTAAGAAGTGACTAGATAGAGTTCATATATGATTCTTTGCTTTGTTTATGAGACTATTCCTTTAATTTTAAGCAGGAATCATAGTACAATCATAGTACAGAGTAACCTGCATTTTTAAGAACCCCAATTCAAGCATCAAAAATAAACTTAAACCTTGGGGGGGGGGGTGCAGTGTCATTTGAACTAATGTCTGTTATTCAGAAATTTAGCAGATTTTAAAAATGTGCTGAATAGAAAAGGTTCCAGGGCTTAGCACATTACCTAGTACATACAAGGTGTTTAATGCCGGTTGACTTGATTTCTTTGCCTAATATGAAGAGAATACTATTACCAAATGAAATTTATGAACTCTACACTATAATAGAAATGTAGTTCTCTGTCTCAGTGCAGCAGAAGCCAAAGAAAATATAAATTTCTGGGGCTATGATAAGCTTCTTACATTCTTTTCATGGAATTTTAACTTTAGAGTTTGGAGTCTGTTTTGAAGTCATGTCACTACTGCAAAATGTTATTTTGAAGGCTAGGCAAGAGAGTTTCTCTTCTTGAGGAAAGGTGGGGCTCTATTTTCTAACTAGATGGCGCAGTGGATAGAGACAGAAAAAGCTAAGTTCAAATCCGACCACAGACACTTACTGTGTCTGTAGCTGTGTAACCTTAGGCATGTCACATACGCTCTCTTAGCCTTAATTCCCTCATCTGTATAACAGGGATAATAATAACGCCTACCTCTCAGGGTTTTTGTGAGGATCAAACAAGATAATATTTGTAAAATGCTTAGTTTAAATACCATATAAATATTAGTTATTAATATCATTATTATCGTTTTATAAAGTTCCAAGGGATTCATCAGGTTGATAGATGGAGCGATGAGGGTAGTGACTCTACAAGTCTATGCCTGAGCTATTGAATTGCTTAAAGCCTCCCAAACCAAGGGAGTTAGGGTAGGTGGGCAGGGAATGCCCATTTTCACAAAGAAAAAGGAGTACAGATGGAATTATGCCAGGTCGGTTTTCATTGTCTGTTCCTTGTGGAAATGATTTCTTTGGGTCATTTCTCTTCAGGTTGTTACATTATTTTTGTCTCTGACCTCTACTTCCTCCCAAAAAATGGAAACAAATAACGAAAACAGCAACAACAAAAGCCTGAAAAACAGAAGTCCAGAACTATACTGTTAAGTATGCATTAGAACAACTCATAGTCTTCCATGGCTCACTGAGAAAAACCTTTAGAGAAGATCTTTGTTGGGCTGTGAGCAATCTATTATCTTCAATGTGTTCATAATCCTAAATTGATGAAACAGAAAACAGACTACATTACTTTGACACAGATACTAATGTTCAAAGTGCATTCCTAATCGCACACCAAGGTAAGACTGAATACAAAATCCCATACAAATTGTACTTAATTTGCTGTTTTTTCCTGCTGAAACAAGATAAGAACTGAAAAAGAAGGGGGAAAAAACCTTCCATTATGTGTCTTTCAGCGTGCTACCTCCTTTGTTTTTTAAACAGTAAGTAAGGTGTGTAAGCACTATACTTCAGAGTTATCCTGCTCTCTGGAAAACACACACACATCATTCTCGTTAAGTGGATTCAGAGAGACAACAGTGTGTGTGTGTGTGTGTGTGTGTGTGTGTGTAATTTTTTTTTTGGAGGGTGGGGAGGCTGAACTTATATTTCATCTGTGAGGAGAAATCCCACTGTGGAAACATCCTCTACCAATGAAGACCAGTGATTACAGCTTTAGAGTTTACCTTGCCATTAGATACTCAACTAGCATTGTCAAGTGGGACTTGAACCCAAAGCTTCTGGACTTAAGGACAATCTATCTCACAAACACCAATATCATGATGAATAAATAAACAAATGAATAGAAAGCATTTCTTAAGCACTTAGTATGTACCAGCCACTATGCTAAGCACTGGGGATACAAAGTCAGGTAAAAAAAAGACCCTGCTCCAGGAGTTTACATTCTAATGAAGAAGAAAATATTCAAATAATTATATACATATAAGACATACACAGAAAGATAGGCACATGTATGTGTATATATATGTGTGTATACATATATGTATGCATATATGTATATGTGTATGTATGTATACACACATATAAACATACACAAATGGAGGCTAATCTTAGTGGGAAGACACTGAAGCTAGGGGGTAGGGGAGGGGAAGAAAGCCTCCTGCAGAAGGAGTGTTTGAGTTGAGTCTTGAAGATAGCCAGGAAAGCCAGAAGGCAGAAATGAGGAGAGAGAGCACAGCAGTCATGTGGGACAGCCAGTGCAAATGCACAGATTCAGGAGACAGAGTAGTTCTGTGAGGGGCAGCAGTGGGGCCAGTGTTAATGGATTGTAGAGCTTGTGAAAAGGAATGAAATTTAATGAGACCGGAAAGGTAGGAAACAGCCGGGTTGTGAAAGGCTTTAAATGCAAAACAGAGGATTTTAGATTTGATCCTATAAATAAAAGGGAATCAATGAAGTTTATTGCGTAGGGAAAAGACCTAGCCAGACTTGTGCTTTAGCAAGATCACTTTGACAACTGAGTGGAGAATGTATTGAAGTGAAGAGGACTTAAGGCAGGGAGATCAATTAAAAGACAATTGCAGTAGACCAGATGAGACATGATGAATGTCTGTATGAAAGTGATGGTTGTGTAAGTGTAGAAAAGAGGGCATGTGAGAGATGTTGTGAAGACAAAAATGACAGGACTTTACAACAGAACGGATAAATGGGTTGAGGGAAAGGGAAGAATCAAGGATGACACTGAGATTGTGAACCCAGGCATCTGGGAGGTTGGTGTTACCCTAGACAATCCAAGGAAAGCTTCAAGGTGGGAGGGAAGATAATGAGTTCTGTCTTAGAAATGTTGAATTTGAGATGCCTATGAGATATCCATTTGAGATGCAAATGGAGATGTGGGAAACCAGAGCTGGCTAGAGAAATTAGGTCTGGGTATCCAGACTTGGCAATCATCTACATAGAAATGGGAACTAAACCCATGTAAGCTAATGAGGTCACCAAGTTAGCTAGTACACAGAGGGAAAAGAAAAGAGGGCCCTAGACAGAGCTTTAGGGCATAGACATAGTTAGAGGGGGTTAGTGGGTATGACTTAGAGGAAGATCCAACAAAGAAGACCAAAAAAGGAACAATCAGACAGGGGAATAAAGGGAAGGGGTAATTTACATGGAACTTACAATGTGCCAGGCTTTGTGCTAAGTGCTTTTTACAAAAGTTATTTCATTTGATTCTCACAACAATGCGAGGTAGGTGCTATTATTCCCATTTTACAGTTGAAGAAACTGAAGCAAACAGAGGTTAAGTGATTTGATGACAGTCACACAGTTAATAAGTATCTATGACCAAATCTGAGCCTAAGTCTTCCTGTCTCTTTGCCCAGTGCTCTATCCACTGCACTGCCTAGCTGCCCCAAGAGGGGAGGAGAAACAGAAAAGAATAGTCACAATAACTTAGAGAGAAGAAAGTGTCAATTTAAAAAAACAACTAATACCAATACTATATAAGCCATTTGGGAAAATAGACAAAGAAGGAGTAATACGAAATTCCTTCTATGACAGAAATATGGTGCTTATACTTAAACCAGAGAGAACAAAAATAAAGAAAAGAATGGACCAATTTCCCTAATGAATATTGACGCAAAATTTTTAAATAAAATATTAGCAAGGAGATTACAGCAATATAGCACAAAGATCATACACTATGACCAGGTGGGATTTATACCAGGAATGCAGGGTTGGTTCAATATTAGGAAACCTATGAGCATAATTGACCATATAAAACCAACAGAAATCATAAGATTATCTGAATAGATGCAGAAAAAGCTTTTGACAAAACAGAACATTCATTCCTATTAAAAAACACTGACATGCAAACGAATAAATGGATCTTTCCTTAAAATGATAAGTAATATCTATCTAAAACCATCAACAGGCATTATCTGTAATGGGGATAAGCTAGAAGCCTTTCCAATAAGATTGTGGGGGGGGAGTGAGGATAACCATTTTATCATCACTATTATTCAATATTGTTTTAGAAATGCTAGCCATAGCCACAAGATAAGAAAAGAAATTGAAGGAATTAGACAAGGCAATGAGGAAACAAAACTATCACTCTTTGCAGATAATATGATAGTATATTAGAGAATCATAATCAAATAAAAAACTCTGAAATATTTTAAAGTTACAGGATATAAAATAAATCTGTATAAGGCATCAGAATTTCTACATATTATCAACAAAATCCAGCATGAAGATATAGAAAGAGAAATTCCATTTAAAATAACTGCAAACAATATAAAATACTTGTAAGTCTACCTGCCAAGACAAATCCAAAAACTATATAGACACAATCACAAAATGCTTTTCACATAAATAAAGTCAAATCTAATCAAGTAGAAAAATATTAATTGCTCATGGCTGAGCCAATATAAATTCTACCTAATTTACTTGTCCAGTGCCATTCTAAACTACCATGAAATATTTTAGAAAGGTAGAAAAAAATCAAAACAAAATTAATCTGGAAGAACAAATGCTCAAGAATATCAAGAGAATTAATGAAAAAAAAAGTGAAGTAAGGTGGCTTAACAGTACCAGATCATAAACTGTATTACAAAATGCTAATCATCAAAACAATTTAATACTGTGTAAGAAATAGAGTGGTGAACCAGTAAAATAGATTAAGTACACGATACACAGTAGCAAATGACCACAGTAATCTAGTGTTTGACAAACCCAAAGACCCAAACTTCTGGTATTAGATTGTTTTGATAATTATTTCATGGTAGTTTGAAACGGCACTGGACAAGTAAATATGGACTACTGGGAAAACTGGAAAACAATTTGGCAGAAACTAGGTATAGACCAACATCGCACAATGTACACTGAGATACTTGATTTACATATGAAGAATGATATCACAAACAAATTAGGGAATCATGGAATCGCTTACATGTCAGATCTATGGACAAGGGAAGAATTTATGACCAAAAAAGAGATAGAGATCATTACAGGATATAAAATGGATAATTTTGATTATATCAAATTAAAATGTTTTATACAAACAAAACCAATGCAACCAAGATGAGAAAGGAAGCAGGAAATGGGGGGGCAGGTGGAAATTTTACAGCAAGTCTCTCTGATAAAGGCCTCATTTCTTAAACATATGAAGTTAAATTTATAAGAATACAAGTCATTCCCCAATTGATATATAATCAAAGAATATCAATAGGCAGTTTTCAGAAGAAAAAAATCAAAGTTAACTATAATTACATGAAAAAATGCTCTAAATTACTATTGAATAGAGAAATACAATTTAAAACAACCTTAAGGTACCACCTCACACCTATCGGATTGGTTAATATGACAGAAAAGGAAAATGACAAATATTGGAGGGGATGTGGAAAAGCAGGAACACTAATGCGCTATTAGTACAGTTGTGAACTGGTCCAATCATTCTGGAAAGCAATTTGGAACAATTCCCAAAAGGCTATAACACTAGGTACCCGTGGACCCAGCAAGACCCCTACTACATTTGTATAGCAAAGATAAAAAGTGAAAAGGACCTGTTTGTGCAAAAATATTTTAGCAGCTCTTTTTATTGTGGTAAAGAAGTAGAAATTTGGGAGATGCCCATCAATGGGGAATGGCTGAAAAAGTTATGGTATATGATTGTGATGGAATCCTACTGTGCTATGAGAAATGATGAGCAGCACATGATGAACAGGTTGCTTTCAGAAAAATCTGGGAAGATTTAAATGAACTGATGCAAATTGAAATGAGCAGAACCAGGAGAACATTGTATATAGTAACAATAATATTCTATGATTATCAACTGTGAATGACTTAGCTATTCTCAGCAGTACACTGATCCAAGACAATTCTGAAGGACTAATAGTAAAAAATGCTATCTACCTACAGAGAAAGAACTGATGCAGTCAGGATGCAGGTTGAAACACACTTTTTTTAACTTTCTTTATTATTTTTGCTTTATTGGTCATTTTTTCTTTTATAACATTGCTAATATGGAAATGTTTTTTTTCATGACTGCACATATATAATCTTTACTAAATCGCTTGCCTTCTCCAGAGGGTGTGGGAGAAAGAGGTAGAGAACTTGGAACTCAAAACTGTAAAAAACAAAAAAAAAAATGCAGAAAACTCTTGTTTACATGCAATTGAGAAAACATTAACATTATTTTTTTTAAAAGTGAGTAAGAGGGTTTGACGTGGAGATCCCAGAATATGGAAGGAGTGAGAAAGGGAAAGGTTTAAAATATAAGCAAGCACATTAATTGTAGAGCAGATATTCCAGCACACAGTGGAGGGAACAGACTGATCTACAATGGAACACTAGGAGATAGGATGGAGGAGAATAGTAATGAGAGAATGCTTACTTAGGGAGCGAATACAGGATTTGTACAATGGAGCTAAAGGGTCAGAAATATTGCAATGTGAAGAAAATGAGGATATAGGAGTATCCAGGGGTGAAGCAAGGTAACTATAAGTGGTTGGAGAGAGGTCTGTTCAGAGAAAAAAGGTGATTAGACTGTTCAGTGTCCTCCCTGGTGGTCTAATCTTTTTCCTACCAGGTAGTGATGTTGCATCCTCTAAAATCTTAGGAGGCCCAACCTCACAGCCAGGAGAAGCCTGGCAAATATATGTCCTCAAGGAATTCAGTCAGGAGGTGGTAATGCCAGGCTGAACAAGTTGGAAAAGGTTTTCATCTGGGTAATGTCCTCTGGCTTATTAAATAATGGTGAGGGCAGAGGCTTGAGGGAGGTTGTCCAGGGTTTGGGGATGGAACAGGAAGCTAGAAAAGGCCAAGGAAATAAGGCTTGTATGGTTCAAGGTGCTTGGAAAATGTTAGTCAGAAAGCAAGTGGATCCCTGCAAGGTGTTGAGAAGGCTATGAAATGAAGGTAGGTTTAGCTGGTGTATATGTATGTATGTATGTATACATGTATAGCAAAAGGATTACTAATTTGGTAGGTTTTTTAAGTGGTTTAGGGAGAAAATGATTCTACTTTTAAATTTTGTTTTGAACTAATGAAATAATAACAATACCAAGACTTATGGAAGTATATACATCAGCCAGTATTTCACATGTCATAATGTTGGTAAGGATAGGCATTAGGATTGTTATAAGAAAAGTGTTTGTCATTGTCAAAGTGGTACATAAATGTGCATTATTATTCAGTGGAAAATCTATGGCATTGGCATACTACTTGAGGCAACTTTACTTAAGATTTGACATGTGATATGAAAACTTGATTCTAATTAATATTTTACATGGTTTGCTACCTTCCATTTGTAGTGCTGATCAGAGGGAAATAACAGTCTAGAAAAAATGTCATCCTTCAGTTATGTTGAAAAATCTTAGAGTTGGAAGGGAAATTTTGAAGTCATCTATTGCAACACAAAGCTGGCTAGGAAATTCTTCCTACAACATCCCTAGCAAATGGTCACCCAAACTTTGATAAAAGACTTGAGTAAGGTGGAACCTACTACATCCCAAGGCAATCCTTCCCCCTTTTGGGGAAAAAATGAAATGTTTGTTTATATGTTCTCTGGCCCAATATAACAATATGGCCTTTTAATAATAGTCTTGAGGGGAAAAATAATTCTTGCATGCATTTGATAGTTTGAATTTGTAGAAACAAAATGTTCAGGTAAAATAGAAGATGCTTTATAAATGTTCAAACTCTTGAGTCAAATACAAGTGTAACATGGTTAACTCTGAACCCATTTTCTCAAGGATTTAGTATTTGTAGGTATCCCTTTCTTCTGCTACTAACTTGAATCCTTCTTGCCTATGTTGTTCCCCATTTTAAAGGCCCAGTGACTTTGATGGCTTTTATAAAGAAATATATGTATTTCATATATACATACATAAACACATATGTGTATGTATATATACATATATACATATATTTGTATATACATATATATGTGTGTATGTATATATAGAACAAATATATAAATATTTCCCCCAACAACCTGGGGTCATAATCTCTACCACAACCTTGATCTGGGGCAAGAGTGATGAGATTTAGGCTCCAAACTTTATTTGATTCCTATATAGCTTTTGTCCTACCCCAAGCATCAATGATGCACTGGATGAGAAACTTGGTCTGGGCTCTGACTCCTATTTTCCTATGACTTGCACTCCTGAGGTCAGAGACAGACTGTTCCCTTTACCATGAAGCTAATTAGTTATAGAAGTTGCCTAGAAACATGGTGTAAGCCCAATCCATCTAGTTACAAAATGTCCATGCCTGTTCTAGGCTCAATGAGGGACTTCCCTTACCTGATGTGATGACTTTCCTGGAAGCAGTGCCCTAGCTTTCTCCACCTGGATATGGCACCTTGGTAAGCTGATATACCAAACCCCCATTAAACAAAATCAGCTAGATATTCTGAATTAATTCATGTGCCTGGGACTAATCAATCTCTGGATTAGAGGCTTTGATGTCCTTACCAGGGGTGAGTAACCTGTGGCCTAGAGGCCATATATGGCCCTCTAGGTCCTCAAGTGTGGACCTTTGGCTGAATCCAAACTTCACAGAACAAATCCTCCTCAATAAAAAGATTTGTTCTGTAAAACTTGGACTCAATCAAGAGGTGGTACCCAAGGACCTAGAAGGCCACATGTGGCTTCAAAGCCACAGGTTCCCAATCCCTGCCTTAATCCTTCCAGGAACAATCTACACCAGGTGAAGTTATATTTCTGTTAGCTGCTCTCCTTCTGGTCCCTACTGAGCAAAGCCCTCTTCTGCTGTAAGGCCTATGAAGCAATCACAACTCTTTACATTCACAACCATCTCCAACAGGATGCTAAAAAAACGGCATTATGCTTTTTAAGTGAAAATCAGTTCCCTCATTCCCCAAAACTACCAAGATCCCCAGATCCACAAGTAGTAATTCCGCATTGTCCATTCTTTGCCCTTTTTGTTTTTGTATCCCCAGTACTTACTCAGCACAGTTCATGGCCCATAGTCAGAGTATAAAAAAACATTTCTTGACTGATCATTAAGCCCCAGGCCTCTCCTACCAGAAAATCACAGTTCCCAGAAAAAGAGATGCAGAGTCTTCCTTTCCCGTTCTAAACTGCCTCTCAACCAGAGTGGGGAGTAGAAAGACAATACTGCTACCCCAGAGAGGTTTCCCCGAAGGCTGTAGGAAGCATTGCAACAATAGACCCCATAGCTGAGGATCTAGCCTTTAGCCAATCAGCTTCCAGAAGCTGCGCCAGCCTTTCCTCAGCCAATCAGCAAAGCAATACCTCCCTTCCAATCAGAAAATTCCCAATCAACAACTGAAAATTCCTCTATTGTCTGTCCCCAGCTTCTTCATATGCTTAGCTTACTCTCTTGCAGCTGCTTTTGCTTAACTTATCCTATGTTAAAAATAAAAACAAACAAACCAAAAATCACCTCCTTCTACTGCCTTCTTAATAACGTCCAATACCAAAAATCAGAGCCCCCTGGTGGTCAGAAGCTCACCTTTACCTTATAATTTTAAATTCAAGAAACTTATCTGTTATGAAATCAATAGTCCTTATATAATCTATCTGTCCATATCGAGTTATTTGATGTACATTTTTGTCAATTATAGACTTCACAACTCTAAAGACAGTCATTAAAAAAAAAACTAAGGGACCACAATGTCCTGAATTTCTTGTTACTTCAAAGACTGCATTGCCTTCAAACAGGTTCTAGTATATTCATCCAAGGGGCAGTTCTCTTTCTGGTCCTAGGAACAATGTTTGTTTCTTCATATTTTATCTGAGAAACTGTGCTTCTACACAAATATTTACTGCTAGTAGGGATTGTTTCATTCCTCTCAGCATCAGGCACAGTGCCTGGCTCTTTTAAAAATATTTGATGACTGATTGATTCCTGTCGCTTTCAGCAACTTAATTGCTCACCTACAAAAGAGACAGTTTCTTACAATAGAATGAAGTCAAACTTGGGTTCTAGAACATCTAATTAATTCAATTCAAGTCAAACATTCATTAAGTGCTTAGTCTATAAAAGGCATTAGGCTTGGTGCTGGTAATATTAAGATAAAAACAAAGTAGTTCCTTTCCTCAAAGAGCTTTCCTACTATTGGGAAAGGAGGGCAAAGAATAAAACATAGACATAAAGCAGTTCAGTATAAGGAAAACTGAGGAAATAGATATTGGGCACAGTTTGGGCAAGTGACTTGTCTATCATCTCATAGAAGTATGTGTCTGAAATGAAATTCAAACCTAGAACTCCTTGATCTCAAGTTTAAAGTCTAACACCCTAGGCAATGCACCATACCAACCTCCCCATAACTTTTCTGTATGTACAGTTTTCCAATTTGGTGTTTCCTAGGTTGCTAGTTTTACTACCTCATACAAATTTCTTTTTTCAACAGATAATTTGAAATAATATAAAAGTATAAAACCTTAAGAACTCTCTCTCCTCTCTCTCACACACACATGAATTTACATATAATATATATATTATATATATATATACATATATATAATATATATACAGATATAGATGCAATTTGGAGCTGGAAGAGACTTTAGTCATCAGAAAATTTTTCTTTGTATCTTGTTGAAATGTGTCGATGCAAATTTCAACTATTGCTTTATTCTCTAAGGCCAAATAGAACCTATCTTTCACATGACAGCCCTTCAGATGCTTGAAAACAGCTATCATGTGCTCCCCTGGGTCTTCTGTTCTCCAGGCTAAATATCCTGAATTAGCATACCATTAGTATCTTTACTGTCCTCTAGGTTTAAGAGCTAGGCTGCTGACACAATTTTAATGTACAATAATAAGGTAACTCACTGGTTCTGCGATTTAATAAACAGGAGTATTCCTTCTATTGGTGTAGATCAGAACCTCTTCTTGTTTTCTCATTCTGTTGAATCTTTGTCCAGGTACTCATGATCGTCCTCTATAGGAGGATCCATCCAGTGTGCTTGAGGCTTTCCTGTGGGGTTTTTGCTTTTGACAGAACAAATGTAGAATTCTGGACAACAGACTTTGATGCTCTTGCTGTAAGACCTTAATAAAAGGATTTCTTCTGTAAAACTTGGACTCAGTCAAAAAGCCGTACCCAATGACTTCGAAGGCCACATGTGGCCTCAAGACCACGGGTTCCCTGTCCCTGGTCTTGTCACAAGACCATCCCATCGTCTTTTTTAATGAATAATTTCCCTAGTGATATATAATGTGCTTAAGAAAAAAGTGTGCCTTTCTCTTTCATTCTATCAAGTTTTATTGATATTTTTTGTTTTTATAGCTATCTTTTCCCCACACACCCCAAACCTCCCTTGTAACAAAGAAAAACACTTCAAATCCAACAACACGGTAACTTATCTGAGAGTCTTTACAACAACTTGTATTTACATGTTTTTTCTTTTTTTTAAAATTAATTTATTTTGAATTATCAACAATCACTTCCATAAGCTTTTGAGTTTTAAATTTTTTCCCCTTCTCTCCCCATCTCCCTCCCCAAGATGGCCTGCAATCTGATATAGGCTATACATATATATTCCTATTAAACATATTTTCACCTTAGTGATGTAAGTAAGAATTAGAACCAATAGGAGGAACCACCTGAAAGAGGAAACAAGACACAACAGAAGAAAAAAATAGCAAATAGTATGCTTTGATCTGCATTCAAACTCCATAGTTCTTTCTTTGGATGTGGGTAGCATTTTTCATCATGAGGCCTTTGGAGATATCTCAGATCCTTGTATTGCTGAGAAGGGTTAAGTCTATCAATATCAGTCATCACCCAATGTGGCTGTTGCTGTGTGCAATGTTCTCCTAGTTCTACTCACTTCACTCAGCACTCAGACCATACAAGTCTTTCCAGGTTTTTCTGAAGTCAGCCTGTTCATCATTTCTTACAGTACAATAGTATTCCATTACATTCATATACCACAACTTGTTCAGCCATTCACCATTTGATGGGCATCCTCTCAATTTCCAATTCTTTGCCACCACAAAAAGAGCTGCTATAAATATTTTTGTACATGTGGGTCTTTTATCCCATTCGTATGATCTCTTCGGGATACAGCCCTAAAAGTGCTATTTCAGGTCAAAGGGTATGCACATTTTTATAGCCTTTTGGCCATAGTTCTAAATTGCTCTCCAAAATGTTTGGATCATTTCACAACTCCACCAGCAATGCATTAGTGTTCCAATTTTCCCACATCTTCTCCAACATTTATCATTTTCCTGTTTTGTAATGTTGGCCAATCTGATAGGTGTGATGTGGTACCTCAGAGTTGTTTTGATTTGCATTTCTCTAATCAATAGTGATTTAGAGCATTTTTTCATATGACTATAGATGACTTTAATTTCTTCATCTGATAATTGCCTATTCATATCCTTTGACCATTTATCAATTGAGGAATGACTTGTATTCTTATAAATTTGACTTAATTCTCTATATATTATAGAAATGAGGCCCTTATCAGAGAGATTGGTTATAAAAATTCTTTCCCAATTTTCTACTTTTCTTCTAATCTTGGTTGCATTGGCTTTGTTTGTGTAAAACCTTCTCAATTTAATGTAATCAAAGTTATCCATTTTGCATCTTGTAATGTTCTCTATCTCCTGTTTGGTCATGAATATTCACATTTTTAAATACTTAAAATTGGATATAATAATGTAAGTTAAGGGAAAATATATGGTACAAAGTATTCTTCCTACAAAACTTTTAGCATTGATGGATAATAGGATCTGAACCTAAAAAGAAAGTCATGAGGTCTGTCATTTTTTACAAATGAGGAAACCAAACCCAAGCAAAGAACACATAAATAGAAGTCTAGATCTTCTTACTTCAAACCTAGTCCTTCTGCTAGTGCTACTTTAATCCACTCATTGAGTATAGTTGTGATTAAAAATGCTTAAATGTCTGCTTTGACATAATAGGTTAGATACAGAGCATCCAGGTAACTTGGCCAAGATCTAAAGGGCCAGCTTTGCTTGGTGACCTCTGCCCTCTGCCCTAGTTCCTTTGTTTGAAATTCCTGCCCCCTTTTTTATGAATACCTAACAGCAGTAAAATCCTTGATATCTCTATATGTTTAAATATGGTTAAACCACATATTAGATTATTAAAAATATTTTACTAAGATATTTATAACAATACCCTTTCAATCCTAATTAGGACCTTTACTTCAGATTTTTTTGTGTGTCACATTCAGGAATTATACAAATAGACCCAAAACTACCTACAAAGACATTTTATTTACATAAACATGAAATTAATGACAAGCAGTAATGCTAAATAATACATCACAGTCTACTTTTCATTCTTACCTTCACAGAAAATTTCAATTGTTACCTCTTTAGAAGATTGATTTTTTGTCACTATACTAGTCTTTGAGGTTTGAAATACTGAACAGGTGAAATTTGCTTTAAGAATGTCTACATAATGATAATAATAATAATAATAAAAGCCAAATTTCATGGAATTATTCAGGCTGAGTAAACATAGAGATCATCTAATATAACTTTACTTTTTATGAAAATGAAAAAATTTCAGATGAATTAAGAATGGTGATTTGCTTTGTAAAAAGATTGACAATAAAATTCCTTTAAATAGCAAGCTACCATAAAGCATTTGTAATAGGAATTTAAGCTTACAGGGACCTTTTTTTTTTAAAGGGGAAGAAAATGTCCTATTCTAATCTCATAATTTAGAAGATAAACAAACTGAAGCCTAGATTAGTTAAACAATTTCTTTGATCACACAAGGAGATCTGGGATTCACATACAAGTTTTCTGACTCAAAATTCAGTCTCCACCATATTCCATTATGAAAAGATCACCTTGTCATCTCTTAATTGTCCAGTGCAGTGATTTTTTCCCCCTTCACCAGGCCTCATCTTTCTAAAGTCCTCTGCATCATTTGACATTGTTAGCCAAATTTTCATTCTGGGTAGTTTCTACTCACTTGTCTTTGGAGACAGCTTACAACCTCTCTGACAGTTCTTTGGCCCCTCTTTGCTTTTCTGACCCATTAAGTTCAACATACTCAAAGGCAGTCTTGTCTCTATATACTCCCTGCCTCTTCGGTGTCCTGTACTCCCATATCTCGAAGTACCACCTGTAAACAGATGACTCCCAAATCCATACCTTAAGCCAGTGTATGTTGTAAGTAACTAATCTCTTTGAAAAAAAAGACAATAATTTTTTTACATTTAATCTTAATTATTAATATTTTCTCCATCATTTGAATACTAGATAATCAGTAAAACAATAAATCAAGCCCTGACTTGTATCATTAGCTGCTTTCTGAGGTTTAAAGTTTCACACCGAAAATTTAACAATTGGCTCTCATAAGTAGGTCAAACTGTCTCCAGCACACAATGCCTTTGGCTCTGACCTCTTTTCTTAGCTCCAGACCTACATCTCCAACTACTTACAACATGTTTCTATCATGATATCTTAACAATACATCAAACTCAGTATGTACAAGATTTCCTGTAAACCTACAAATTCTCCTGACTCAGTCTCCTGTGTTCAAAACCTTAGACTTACCTTTGATTCTTGCCTATTTCTCATTTCTCATGAACAGATACCGAGGCTTGTTCATTCTACGTTTACATTATCTCAAGTACTTATCAACTGTATAACACTGGGCAAATCACTTAACTTTTCTCAGCCTCAGTGTCCATGTATGAAAATGGGGATAATAATAACACCTATCTCATAGTATTATTGTGAAGATGGAAAGCACTATGTAAATGTTAGCTATCATGATCAGAGTTTCTGAGTTTTTTTTTTAAGGTGCTATTGATCATTTTTACTTCTTTTGAAATATTTATATTCAAACATTTTTTTCTTTTGTAAACTTGTATACTAAGCTCCTTGGGAGACTTAGTAGGATTTGTTTTATTCTTTGTACTTGCATCTGCAGCACCAAGAATTGTTCCTTCACACAGTAGTCACTAACAAATGCTTGCTAATTGATTGATTGGTTGATTGCTTATCTACTGTGAATTAGTTCTTAATCTTACAATTTTCTGTCAAATGGCTATAGAGTTTGAATATTTGGTGTGTGTGTGTGACACCTGAAAACAACAGTGTATTTGCAGTCAGAACACCTAGGTTTAATTTTTTTTATTTAGATTTTAATTTAATTTATTTTTTTATTTTCCCCAAGTACATGTAAAAACAATTTTCAAGATTTATTTCTAAAATTAAGTTCCAAATTCTCTATCTCTTTCCTCACCCCCCTCATAAAGAAGGCAAGCAATTTGATATAGGTTATACATGTGTGTGTAGTCATGTAAAATTTATTTCCATATTATTCATGTTGTAAAAGAAAACAGACCAATATAAAAGCCCAAGAAAAAGAAAGTTAAAAAAGGAGGTGACAATCTATATTCATACTCCATTAGTTCTTTCTCTGGAGATGGATAGTATTTTTCATCATAAGTCCTTCAGAGTTGTCTTGAATCGTTGTATTGCTGAGAATAGCTACATCATTCACAGTTGATCATCTTATAATATTGATGTTACTGTGTACAATGTTCTCCTGGTTATTCACTTCATTTTGCATCAGTTCATGTAAGTCTTTCCAGGTTTTTCTGAGAGTATCTACTTTTCCTAAAGCACAACAGTATTGCATCACAATTATATACTACAACTTATTTAGCCATTCCCCAATGGATAGGTATCCTCTCAGTTTCCAATTCTTCACTACCAGAAAAGAGCTGCTATAAATATTTTTTGTACATACAGGTCCTTTTCCTTTTTTTTTAATCTCTTTTGGGATATAGACCTAGTATTGGTATTGCTAGCTCAAAAGGTATACATGGTTTTATAGACCTTTGGGCATAGTTCCAACTTGTTCTATATAATAGTTGAATCAGTTCATAATTCCACCAACAGTGCCTTAGTGTGTCAGTTTTCCTACATTCCCTCCAACATTTGTCATTTTCCTTTTCTGTCCTATTAGCCCATATAATAGGTATGAGGTAGTATCTCAGAACTATTTTAATTTGCATTTCTCTAATCAATAGTGATTTAGAGCATTTTTTTAAATATGGCTACAGATAGCTTTGATTACTTCATCTGAAAACTGACCTCATATTTTTTGATCATTTATCAGTTGAAGAATGGCTCTTATTTTTATAAGTTTGACTCATTTTTCTATATTTTTGAGAGATTTGTCCTATTTCAAAGAAACATGCTTCAAAATTTTTTTTTCACTGGTATGATGGTTAATTGCATTTCCTTCCATCTCATTTCACCCCTGTTTATTCTATTCTCTCTCTCCTTTCACTGGGTCCCTCCTCAAAAGTGGTTTGCTTCTGACTAATGCCTCCCCACATCCACTCTCCCTTTTATCAGCCCCTCTGCCCTTCTCCTATTCCCTTCCCCTCCTACTTTCTTGTGGAATAAGATAAATTTCTATACATAACAGTGTGTGTGCATGTTATTCCCTCTTTGAGCCAATTCTGATGAGAGTAAGGTTCAAGTATTCCCCACCATCTCTCCATATTCCCCTCACTGTAAAAGCTCTTTCTTGCCTCTTTTATGTGAGATAATTTACCCCATTCTATCTCTCTCTTTCCCTTTAACTCAGTACATTCCTCTTTCCCACCCCTTAATTTTATTTTTTAGATATCATCCCTCCTATTATACTCATACTTGTTCCTTCTATCTATATAAGGTTAACCTGTTTACATTCCTACATGGAAAGATAATATTTGTAACTCATAAGAACAAATACACACACACATATGTGTTCCCATTTTCTCCTTGAAAGACTATACTCCGTTTTGCTGGGTAAGCAATTCATGATCATAATCATAGCTCCTTTGCCCTCCAGAATATTATATTCCAAGCCCCCTTATCCTTTAATGTAGAAACTGCTAAATCTTGAGTTCTATTGCCTATGGCTCCATGCTACTTGAATTGTCTCTTTCTGGCTGTTTGCAATATTTTCTTCTTGATCTAGGAGCTCTGGAACTTGGCTATAATATTCCTGAGAGTTTTATTTTGGGGTATCTCTTTCATGAGCTAATCAGTGGGTTCTTTCAATTTCTATTTTACCCTTTGGTTCTAAAATATCAGGGCAGTTTTCCTTGATAATTTCTTGAAAGATGGTGTCTAGGTGCTTTTTTGATCATGGCTTTCAGGAAGTCCAATAATTTTAAAATTCTCTTTCCTGGATCTGTTTTCCAGGTCAGCTTTTTTTTTTTCCTCCAGTGACATATTTCACATTGTCTTCGTTTTTTTTTTTCATTCCTCTGATTTTGTTTTATTTTTTCTTGATTTCTCATAGACATTAGTTTCCACTTGTTCAATTCTAATTTTCAAAGGATTATTTTCTTCAGTGAGCTTTTGTACCTCCTTTTTCATTTGGCCAATTCTACTTTTTAAGGAGTTCTGTTCTTTAGTAAATTTTTGTGCCTCTTTTTCCATTTGGCCAATTCTGCCTTTCAAGGCATTCTTCTCCTCATTGGATTTTTGTACTTTTACCATTTGGCTTACTCTGTTATTTGAGAGGTTATTTTCTTCAGTACTTTTTTTGTGCTTCTTTCCCAAATTGTTGACACATTTCTTGATGATTTTCTTGCATTAGTCACATTTCTCTTCCCAATTTTGCTTCTACCTCACTTACTTGATTTTTAAAATCCTATTTAAACCCTACCATGGCCTAAGCTCAATTCATCTTTTTTTTTCTTGGAGGCTTTGGATGTAGGAGTTTTGACTTTGCTTTCTTCTTCTGAGTGTGTGTTTTGATCTTCCTTGTCACCAAAGTAGCTTTCTATGGTCAGAATTTTTTTCTGTTGTTTGCTTGTTTTTCCAGTCTATTTTTTTTCAACTTTTAGCTTTGCTAAAGTGGGGCTCTGCTTCCAGGGTGGAGGGCACACTGTCCCAAGCTTCATGGGTTTTGTACAGCTGTTTTCAGAGATACTTCAAGGGACCTGTAAGTTTTCAGTTCTTCCAAAGTGGTATGATCCAAGGAGAGTGACCACAAGCATTCTTTTCTTCTTTGGAACTGTGAGTCCCCACTCCACTGGGGTCACAAGCTTTGATGTGCTAGTTCTCCTTTCACCCTGCGACTGCCACCCAGTACTGTGACACCAATTGAATCCTGACCCAATGCCAGCAAAGAGTTGCCTGTAATCTCCTTCTGACCAGTTGTTTGACCTCTTTGCCATCTGAGGGCTGAGAAGTACAGAAACTGCCACTGCCACCACTGATTCAGTTACCCGCAAGGCCCACTCCTGGTATGTTGGGACAAGGTCTTTGCTGGCATGGCCTGTGCTGAACTGTACTCCTCTCTCACCCTGGTGCAATAAACCTTTCTTGTTGTCTTGGGCTGGAAAATTGTTTCACACCATCCTTTTCTTGGTTCTGCTACTCTAGAATTTGTTTTAGAGTATTATTTAAAGGTGTTTAGAGGGATTTGAGGGAGAGCTCAGGTGAGTCCCTGACTTTTCTCTGCCCTCTTGACTCTGTCTTCCCCCCACCCCATTCCCACACACTTAAATTCTGATTCTGTTTCATGCCACCTGTGTGACCTTGGAAAAATAATTTAATGTCCCTCATCTTTATTTTTTTATCAGTATTATGAAGGTATTGGATTTGTTGGCTTCTGGAGGTCCCTCTATTATGCCTAAATTTAAGATCCTATACAATGTTTTTTTTTTTCCTAATATTCATCCAGTTGCATTCTATTCATTCTGTTTATGTGTAGTACTCTTCTCAGTTATACCCAGTGACAGTACTGTCTATGTGATCTCTTCAAATCTCTTCAACCCCAACACCAGAATTCATAGCATAAAGAATTGAAGCACCAGAAATAGCAAGGTAAATAACAAGGAATTGAATTAAGTGTTAAGCATTGTCTCTACCCATACCAAATGGTCACTACTTTCTAATGTCTCTGGGGAGTATTACTTAGTTCTCTAATTAATCTCTTGGTATTCACAATAGATCTTTAATTATGCAAAATATATCAGCCTAGCAGTCCTTAAATTTTAAATTCTTCTTTATTTATCATTCTCTTAGACCACATCCTACACAAAATCCTAAAAGAATAGTGTTTCTCTTTAAGTATAAGGGACTCTGAATGCTCATTTGTGAACTAAATTGTTTCAACTGCTTTGAGTTTTGGGGATATTATAAAATCTGTTCAGTGAGATCCATGGCTACTCAAAAAAAATGCCTCTAGTAATAAACACAGGAAAAACGAAGTAGATGAAAAAGGTATATTGCCTAAACTATTACATACAGTTGAATGAACAGCCTGTGAGTTACATATATCTTGGTAATATGTATGGATAATGAACCAGACCTAGAAATGAACAGGAGGAAATTTAAACTTAAATCTGGGAAACTGTACAGTTCTTTCAATAATAGCAAGTCATTCTATGCTCCCAGAGAACATCTTTTTAATACCAAAAAAAATTTTTTTCAGAGATGCTACATTACTGTGAACCATGAAGCACCATGACTTAAAAGAACCATAATTGTTAAGCATCCCAAAAAGCAATGGAAATCAGTATGGTGGATATAATTTGATTGCAGCATATTACTTAAAGTAGCGTCTTTGCAAAAGAGTCATACAAGGCAATATTACAGATACATATGACCAATAAATTAGGTGGGCCAGTCATGTAGGGAAAATAAGGATTAACAGAACATAGCCATGAAGTAATAAAATAACAAGACAAAGAGCTCTAGCAAATTGAATATATTATATTCTCAAATTTTGGCCCCGTAAAAGGAACTCAAGTCTCAGACAGATCAGGTGAGGGCAGAGTATAGGAGTATTATCATCTGCTTATTTTTTGGAAGCTTTTCTTCCCTTCATGCTGATTCCTACTGAGATTGTAATGCACTAAAATGCCTAGATATTTTTTCAAAATAATTGCAGTCTAAAGATGACTCCTCTATCATGTGTTGGTAAAGTTAAATTTTTGCACCCAAATATAAGACTTTAAATTTATCCCTTTTGAATTTTAGCTTCTGAAATTCAGAATGATAGTTTAGTCCCTCATGATCTTTTTGGATTCCGTTCACAATAACGACTATGTTAGTTATCCATCCTAGACTTGTGTCACCTGAAAAGTTTATGAGCATTCTTTTTTTACCTTCATCTAATATTTAACACTATTTTAATAGTGTTACACAGTATAGGGCCAAGCATAGATACCTAAAGTAAACTGCTAGAGACCTCAGACCATATTGATATGAGTCTGGCCATCCAACTAGCTCCAAATCTTTCTAAGTTTATTATTTGTTTTATTTCATACCTTTCTGTCTTACCCACAAGAACAATATGAGATATTTTATCAATAAGAGCAGCTAGGTGGTCCAATTAATAGAGTACTGGGCTTAGAGTCAGGAAGATACAACTCTGTGAGTTCAAATCTGGCCTCAGAGAATTACTGGCTGTGTGACCCTGAGCAAGTCACTTAACCCTTTTTTGCCTCAGTTTCTTCATCTCTAAAATCAGCTGGAGAAGGAAATGGCAAACCATTCCCTGACAAGAAAACTCCAGATGGGGTCACAAAAAGTCAAACAACAGAAAAATGACAGAAAGCTGAAACTTTATCAAAAGCTTACCAAAAATCTAGATAAATTATATCCACCACATTTTTCTCATCTACTAGTTTAGGAATCCTGTCAAAAAAATGAAATGAGTTTAGTCTGGTTTGAACTGTTTTCTGGGAAGCATTTTGTTTCGTTGTTAATTACCACTTCCTTTTTCTAGATGTTTACCAACTACCTCCTTAATGAATCATTCCAAAATTTTCCCAGGAATCTTTGGAGATTCCATTGCCTTCCCTTTTCACCCCACTCCCTTTTTTACAATTGAGGAAACATTTGTCTTTTTCCAATCTTGTGATACTTCTCATACTTCCCATGATCTTTCAAATATCACTGACAGTGGAACAACAATAACAACAGCCAGTTCATTCAGTACCTAAGGCTGTAATTTATTTGGACCAAGTGACTTAAGTTCAGCAAGGGCAAGTAGTCCTCCTCTCCTAACCAGCCCCTTATTTATCAACTCCTGTTTAGCATTTTTGTTCTATCATTTCTAATGCAAAGGTCATTCAGCTTGGAAGAGAAAACCGAAGGAAAATAAACATTGGGTAGCATGGTTAGGGCTATGTTGATTAGCATAAATTTCCCTAAATTGCAAAGTTAAGATTAAACTTCCCAGTTTATGTGAATCATTCAAAAATACTGATATTTGTGTTAATTTAAACAATGGTAAGGTAGAGGCATTTGGCAATATTTGTTAGAGGATCTATTGATTCTACTTTCCCTAAATGTGATTAGTTCTATTTTCGTTACTTAATTCACTGGTTTCAGAAAAAAACGTTCAAGATGGATGTGAAGAAAACTCAGTATGCATCTAAGAGAGAGTCTGTGATGATTTTTAAGACAAATATTCAGTTAGAAAAATGAATGTAATTCCTTTAAAAAGAAACACTACTCTGAAATCAAGAGGTTCTGTAAAACTATAGTACTTGAACCTAATTAGCTAATGTAAAATAAAAATCTGCCAATCAATAGAAAGGAAATACCTAATGCTAGCTAAAGAGACAAAGGAACTATGTTCTATGTATAAACTCTTCTGCACTGGAATAAGATTGTCGTGGAAGATTATGCTGTGTACATGATTCCATGTCAAAGTCAATCGATCAGTAAACATTTATTAACTACCTACAATGTGCCAGGCACTGTGTTAAAATCTGGGTACACAAAAAGAGGCAAATGGAATTTTCTACCATAAAGGAGTTTACAATCTAATGTAAGAGACAACACAAATAAATATATAAAGCCAGAAACACAACATACAACTCATATACAAGATAAACAGGAAATAATTAAAAGGGGAAAAGGATCAGAATTATAAGGTATTAGTCCTTGATTCCACTTAAGTATGAGGGGAGAGGGGACAGAAGACTTTCTGCTCTGTGAAGGGAATCGCTTAGTAGCTTCACCAAAGTAAAAATAGACTTAAATATAGCAAAGAGATAAGCTCCTAGGTTACAGATCCAAGAATTATGGATCAATATTCTGGAAGAGTTCTCAGGTAGCGTCTTGTCCAATCCTTTCAGTCAACAGATAAGAAAAATTAAGTTTACAGGGAGATTAAGTGACTTGCTCAAGGTCATACAGGTAGATAATTAGTGTCAGCACCTGATGTTCATGCCAAACTCTCATATCTCAACATAACTGAAGCTAAGACTTGAGATGCAAAGGGTGCTGTCCAGAAGTTAGAGCTACTGGAAGTAATGTAGCTTGGCAACATGGCTTGGCAATCTTGTCATGCAAAAAGAAGATTCAGAATGTGTTTACAGAGAGAGTGCTATAAATTAAGTAGTTATTGAGTTCAGTTTAGTCATAGAATATCTAAGCTCTAAGTAATATTCAAGATCACATAATCAAATATCCTTATTTTACAGATCAGGAACTTGTGAGAGAAATTAAGCCACTTGCCAAAGATTATGAATAAAATGAGTTAGTGGCAGAGTGAGGACTATAATAGGGTTCTCTTGATTTGCAGAATACTCTCCTTTCCTCAAAAACACATTCCTTCTCCCCACCACTGCCCTGGTATTATGCTTCTTTAAGTCTTTTTCCTTTTTTCCTGATCTGATCCAACACAGGAAGCTTTTCCAAATCCTTGTTAGTTCTACTGCCTGCCCTCCATTAATTATTTCCTATCTATCCTATATATAGCTTGTTTTGTATATATTTTTCTATTGTCTCTTCCATTAGATTGTAAGCTTTTTGTGAGCAGGGACTGTCTTTTACCTCTCTTTGTATCTCCAGCATTTAATAGAGTGTGTAGTGCATACTAGTCACTTAATAAGCATTTATTGATTGATTGATTGATTGATTGATTACAGAAATCCAAGGAGACTTCTAAGAACTAGTTCACATTGAAGTGAGCAGAACGAGAAAAATATATATGATGACAACAATATGGTAACAAGAAACCACTCTGAAAGACTTCATTTCCAGTCAGCCACTCTGCTTGGTTTTGACTCTGGGAACATCATGCTTCCCCCAGGATAAGCTCATCACCTGAAATCCCATCATCATGGAGATTGATTCAGCTTTGATACTCCATAACTCCTCAGCATCCTCAGTTGCCTCTTCCCTCTTCTGGTCAAGCAATAAATTACTCACCAAACCTCCTTTAATAGAGGGCTCAGACTTTGCTTGCTAACTTCATTTTCCATCAACTATTCTGCTTGCTTTTGACTCCAAGAAGATCATAACCACCCCCTTTCAACTTCCTTTTGTGTGCTGTCTTCAATCATTAAATTATAAGCTCTTTGAGGGCACGGACTATCTTTCTTTTCGTTATTTGAATCCCCAGAGCTTAACAAAGTGCCTAGCACATAGTGGGCATTTAATAAATGTTTATTGACTATTGAAAGTTATTGAATTTCAGTGTTTATTCTTATCCCATGGTAATGATTACAACAATAATATAAATATTCAGAGAATCACATCATCACCTAGTTGGAAAGGATGTTAAAGGTCATTGAGTTTGAACTATAATTGAAAAGGAATTTCTCCTACAATCAAATGTTCAACTTTTGTCCCCTTGAAGTCCTCCATTAATGGAGTATTCAGTACCAAGGTTCCTATTTTTGCACAGCTCTAATTAAGAAGTTTCTTCTTCTATAGAGCCATACATGCCGATCTGTAACCTTTACCCATTTTTCCCTAGTTGTGCTTCCTGACAACAGTAGCATATGGCTAATCCCCCTTATATATAATGGCCCTCCAAAAACTTTTAGCCAGCCATCATCTCATCCATAAGCCTTATTTACCCAGGCTAAATGTCCTCTATTTCCTACAACTGATCTTCCTACGGCTGAGTTTTCTATTTTCTTGTCATTAATGTTACTTTACTGAAGATGTGCTATAGTTTATCAATGTAATTCCTAAAATATGAAGCCCAGAACTGAATGTAATAGTCTAAATGTGGACTTACTATAGCAAAGTACAGAGGACCTGTTGTTTCTTTTTCTGAGTACAATTCAGAAAATACAACCTAAGGTGATGTTAGTTTTTGTTGTTTTTTTGTTTGTTTGTTTGTTTGTTTTAGTGGCCATATAACACTATTGACTCATATACCAATGCATTAAGGACCTGTGTTTATTTTGATGTGGAAACTTCCAGTGTGAAAAATACTCCCATCTTATGCAGATAATGAACTGCCTAGAATTTATAATATTGTGAGTTTCCTAAAACTCAAAGAGGTTATTACTGAATTGTCTGCTATAGAAGCAGCACTTGAATCCAAGTCTTCCTGACTTCAAGTCCAGCCCTCTATCCGCTGTTCTGTGCCACCTCTCCACTGAATCATATTAAGACATTTAAAATATAACAACTGGTTAGCTAGATCCCTTGGCTTAATGCTTCTTTTCTTCTTGGAAGTGACATTTAAGTAAAATTTTTCTTACTGTATTTTATTTAATAGTCACTATTAAGTGCCTACCATAATAATAATACCTTATACTGATATAGAACTTTATGGTTACAGTCTTTTATACACATTACCTAATTTAATCCTCACTATGATTATGTCAAATAAGCCATGCAAGTCCATCTATTTGTCCTTCCCTTATTTCCCTCCTTCTTTTCTTCTTTCCTTTCTTCCTTTCCTCCTTCCTTTCTTCTTCCTTCTCTCCTTCCCTCCTTCCTTTCTTCCCTCCTTCCTTCCTTCTCTCCCTCTCTCCTTTTTTTCTTCCTTCCTTCCCTAATTCCATAATATGTGTGTAAGCTCTGGCCTTTTCCCAGAGTTAGGCAGGCTATATTTCCTCTTCAAAGTGCAGAGAGGGAATGTTAGGCATTAGTATACCTCTTTCCTTTGCCATTGGTTTTCATCTCAAGCAACTGTGCTCCCCTCCTAGTTTGGGGCCAGTGGCTAGCACTCGAGTTCCATTTGACCACTTAACACTGGGTAACTTTTATAATAGAATATTTGTTTCGAAGATATGGCAAGAACAAATATGTAAACATTTCCCTCGATACCTCAAGGGCATGCTATCTGCAATGGATAGAACTCTAGACCTGGAGTCAAGAAAGTCTGAATTCAAATGCTGCTTTAAACTGTATGACTCTGGGCAAGTAACTTAACCTCTGTCTGCCTCAGTTTCCTCATTCATAAAATAGAGATAATAATAACCGCTATCTCCCAAGACATTTGTAAGGATAAAATGATACATTTATAAACTGATTTGCAAACCTCAAAGTACTCTATAAGTGTTAGCTATTATCATTGTTAAATCATCAAAAGCCTGTTGATTGATATTATTATTATACCACCTCAGTCTTTGCAAGAATAGGTTCAAAACTTAGTTCAGTTCCTACATAGCATTGTTTATACCAACATGTTTGAATTCAGATGCCACATGACTACCATGCTTTATAACCATGCAAAACATATTACCATATTAGCCATATTGAGAAAGAAGACAGACCCCAAAGTAAAACAACAACACACACAAAAATACAGAAAGTAAAAATAGCATGCTTTGATTTGCATTAAGACTCCATCAGTTCTTTTTTCTGGCGGTGGATAATATTTTTTATCATGAGTCCTTTGGAACTGTCTTGGGTCATTGTATTTCATTCTAAGAATATCTAATTCATTCACAGTTGATCATCACACAATGTTGCTGTTACTGTACAATGTTCTCTTAGTTCTACTCACTTCACTTTGCATCAGTTCATATAAGTCCAGGTTATTCTGAAATCAGCCTACTCATCATTTCTTATAGCACAGTAATATTCTATTCCAATCATATACCACAACTTGTTCAGCCATTCCCTAATTGATTAGTATACCCTCAATTTCCAAGTCTTTGCCACCACAAAAAGAACTGCTATAAATATTTTTGTACAAATAGCCTCCCTGCCCTTTTTTAAATCTCTTTGGGATCAAGACCTAATAGTTGTATTGCTGGATCAAAGGGTATACACAGTTTTCTAGCCCTTTGGGCCCTTTGGGCATAGTTCCAAATTGCTTTTCAGTTCACAACTTCACTAACAATGCATTAGTATTCCAATATTCCCACATCCCCTCCAATATTTGTTGTTTTCCTTTTTGTCATATCAGCCAATCTGATGAATATGAGGTGGTACCCAGAATTATTTTAATTTGCATTTCTCTAATCAGCAGCGATGTAGAGCATTTTTTCATCTGACTATAGATGGCTAACAAAGGCCTTTTCAAAGATGCTAACTGTTCCTACCATACAATCAATGAACAAAAGGATCCTCCAAAGCATATGGTTAGCTAACTAGAACCTTGTATATGATACCCACATTTGCTCCACAGTCTTCCCAAGAAATTTCAGGTATCACTCCAATTTTACCAGTAGCAGCTCCCCAGTGTCCTATGCATGGAGGCTACATCAGCTGAGTCAGCTGATAGTGTCTGAGTATGGGCCACTACCCTATTTCACTTTTTTCTTCCTTCTTTTAGTATATATTATATCATAAGCTCCATGAGGAAAAAGGATAATATCTTATTTAAATGTTTTCCTTCTTAAGTACTCTGCACTGGTGGGCACTTTATAGATATTTGATGAAGTCAACATCAAATGTTACCCAAAGGGGCGAGTTATTGTTCAGTGTAAACTAAAATAAGTACCTTCTTCAATTATAAAGCTGAAATTAAAGCTCAGAGAGTGACTTTACCATGGTCACACATCTAGCAAGTGACTGATCAAATTGAAGATTCTAAATCCTTTCTAACATGCCATGCCACTTTTATGTCATCACTACTGTGCTAACTACTCATAATAAAAACAAAATCAGAAACAGACTAAGTCCCCAATCTAAAAGATCATAAAATTGTGTTAGGAGTAAAGATAAACATACCCAAAACAATTAGAGGACACAATAATATAGTATTCAACTGTGTCAAAATATACAGTGCTGACAACAGCATACTGTTACATAGTGTGTTGTGGTTTAAAAAAAATAACATTTTCTTTCTCCAGATCCTGTGATTTAAGTCACCAAGGTATTGTCATCCCTTTCCTTTTTACAGAAGAGAAAACTGAGATTGAGTAGTTATGCAATTTGTCAAGGGTCACAGAATAAGGAAGTTTTGGATCTTGGACTTAAATCTAAGTCTTCTGACCCCACCCCAACTTCCCAAGAGAACCCTCTTTATGGGGAGATATCAGTGTTTGTCATGATAGAATCACAAGAAGGTACATTGTAATTTTAGCCCCGTAATTTCAGCACGTAAAGATGTTTCTTTCTATTTCTTTTACTTCTCTGTAACTATGATATTGATGCATAAAGTATCAATAGGCATATTAGTCATGTGATTCATATTACAAAAGGGGTTGGGAGGATTGGAACATATTATCCTAGAATTGAAAAGAACTAAAGGGGACATCTGGTCCAACTTTCCTCCAAATTGTGAATACTATCTATTACTCCCTTAACTAATAATAAATAGTGGGGTAGCTAGGTGTTGCAGTGGATAGAGCAATGGGCTTGGAATCAAAGACTCATCTTCATGAGTTCATATCTAGCCTCAGCCACTTACTAGCTGTGTGACCTTGGGCAAGTCACTTAACCTTAATTGTCTCAGTTCCTCATCTGTAAAATGAGCTAGAGAAGGAAATGAAAACCCTAAATGGAGTCATGGGGAGTCAGACATGACTGAACAACAGAAGTACTAAGCAGGAACTGGAAGACTACATCACTAGCACTCCATGATAGAGGGATTATTGCTCTGAACAAAGGTTGGCCTAGATGGTCTCTGAAGTTCTATTTAGGTTTGTGATTTTGCGTTACATTTCTGTTCCCAAATGAGATAAGGTATACAAAACTAAAATACTGAATCATAGCTAGGTGATGCAATGGAAAGAGTGTGGGACCGGGTGTCTGGAAGAGTCATCTTCCTGAGTTCAAATACAACCTCAGACACTGACTAGCTGTGTGACCCTGGGCAAGTCACTTAACCATTTTTGCCTCAGTTTCCTCCTTTGTAAGGAAATGGCAAACCACTCCAGTATCTTTGCCAAGAAAACCCCAAATGGGGTCACAAGGAGTAGGACATAACTCTGCAGTTGGACTAAAAAAAAAAAAGAAAAAGAAAACCTGAATTCAAATATAGCCTTAGAAATTTACTATCTGTATAAGCCTAGGCTAGTCCCTTAATCTTCCCTCAGTCTTTATTTCTTTATTTGTAAAATGGGAATTAAAAGTACTTCCCTCCCAGGGTTCTTATGAGAATAAAATAAAATAATATTTGTAAAGTATTTTGTAACTCTTAAAGTGTTAAATAAGTGCTAGCTAATATTATTTTAACACAATTATTATTAATAATAATATAATAATTTTATTTCATAAAGTATCCCTAAGGGATTTTTTACTCAAATATTCACATAGGAAACTGTACAGTTTGGTTATATTTTATGAAATCCCAAAGAATTCAAAATTAGTTTAAAAACACAGCAAATGATACTATTTTTTGATAGTTATCTATAAATGTTGGGAATTTTTAGACAAAATTATGTATATATTCATTTGAAGAATATTCTGCTTCTATTTTTAAAAGGCTAATTTATAATTTTGAGGATAAATCATAATTCATACATTAAAAAGCATGAAAATGATTCATTGAAGAGAGGAAGTTTTGTAAGAAAATTTTATAAAGTCTCTATTTTAGCTCAGATATACATTTGAATGGTCAACATAGCATAACAGACAGAGGAACCAACCTTGGAGTTAGAAAGATCTGGGTTCAAATAATGACACTGACACTTAACAGTTGTAAGACCAGCTAGAAATCACTTACCCTCTCAGTGATTCCAGGCAACATTTGAATATTAGAAATTACAGACTTTTTGCTGCTTTGCAGCAATGGAGAGAAGTTCTCACACTAAGAGTTTCTTTCACACTGATTAAATCATAGTAATATCTTCAATAGCATGAAATTCACTATTTCTTAAGGCATCCCATTTCATTTTTAGGCATCTCTAATTTTCAGGACATTCTTCTTATGTTGAGCTGAAATCTATATTTCCCATTCAGTGTTCCTCATTTTGCACCTTGGAGCCAAACATCCTAAAAGGTTTCTAGATAACTACACAGAAAAAGTCTGAACTTAGTTCACATGAAAGGACAATACTTTTTAAATGTCTCATAGTCTCTCAGAAACCAGGTTTAAGGGGAATTTTTTTTTTAAAGCAGAAAATCAAAAAGTAGCACAGGTATTCAAACATCTGCACATCCCTTAAGCCTCAATATACCATGTTGGTATACAGTAAGCTATACCAAGAAGAAGGATCAGGGTAGAGAAATTAAAAAAAACAAAGTCTCACTGAAAAAAATCATAGAATCTCATAGACCACACAGTCCAAATAATACAAAAACAAAAATTTCTTTTGCAATATCACTGCAATGTGATCCATAGCCTTCCCTTGAAGCCCTCTAGTGATAAGGAAACCAGTACCACCTGCGGCAATTCTACCACTCTGCAGCATCTCTCACTGTTAGTTGCTGCTATGGTGGTGGTGGTGGTGGTGATTTTCTTTCTTTCTTTCTAATATTGAACTAATATCTACCACTCTATAACACCTACTCACTGGTACCAGTTCTGATCCCTGGAGTCAAGAAGACTAAGTATAATTCTGCTTTTACAGGAAAGTACTTTCAAATAACTGAAGACAGCTATCATCCCACCTTCACCATTCAACTTTAAACTTCCACAGCTCTTTCAACTGATGCTCATCTCAAATTGCATCCAGGCCTCTCACTAACTAGGCTGATTTCTTGTGGACATTCTCTAGTTTGTAAATGTCCTAGCTGAAATAGAGCACTGAGAAAAGACTATCATCTATGTTCTGACCAGTGCTGAGTAAGTAGGATTATGACACTTCTTACTCTTAATACTTTGCCTATATTAATGCAGCCTAAACATTATTTTAGCTTTTTAGGTGGCTAAATCACGCTGCTGTCTCATATTGAATGTATAGTACATACAAATTTTTAAATTGGGGTCCATGAACTTTTTTTGAAAACTTTATTAATTTCCTTTTTTTCAATTCTATGTACTTATTTTATGCATTTAAAAAATTATTCTTGAGATGGGATCCATAGGCTTCACCAGAGTGCCAGAGGGGTTCAGGGCACAAGAAAGGTTAAGAAACTATGTCTTAGAATGTGTATTGAGCCTTAAAAATGTCAGACAAATGAGTTTGAACTTTACTTTGTAGAAATCCAAAGTAAAACGGTCCCTGAATTTGAATAGCTTCCAAGGCTTCAGATAGAAAGGGAAATATAAGGGAAAGTTAACAATTTCTAGCTGAAGGTAAAGAGAAGAGGTAATAAGAGGAAACAAAATAGAATGAGGGTCACATTAAAGATTGGGGAGTTCTTTGGATTTCATTTTTATTTGAAAATAGAAGTACATTTACCATAATTTTATGTATTTATAGATTATAATAATATTAATGTTTACAATGACAATATAAACCTTATTTTCTTTAGAATAATAAAAATGAGGCAGCATGGGGTAGCAGATAGAGAACAGGCCTCAGTCAAGAAGATCTCCATTTAAGTCCCACTTCTACCAGATACTGACTGAGAGACCTTAGCTAAGTCACTTAAAGCTTTGTGCCCCAAGCAAATCTTAAGATTCTAAATTGCAGACTCTTTGCTTTTTGCTTTAGTAGAAAGGGTTTTCTTACCCAGACTCCCTATACCAATAAAAATGCAGGTCCCTTCAATAAATCAATCAATCAATAAAATTACTTTGAATGCATTTTTCTTGTATCTCAGTCATAATGCTTAAAATCAGACTTAACAAATTCTGCTGTGTTACGTTACTCTGCAAAGTTGAGTCAAGAACCCTAGGGAAAATGTCTCTCTATCAGATATGGTTAGTCAGAGAATCTTTAATACAATCCTTCAAACATATCAGGATCAGTCAGCTTGTTTCTTTCCCATGGCCAAACTGCACTCTTAACATAATTATCTCAAATTGCAAACTCATTTATCTATTTAGTCACTTGAGAAATATTTATTAATCAGCTATTAGGTGTAGAACACTGTTCCTGACTTTAGAGAGGTTATGGTCTAATTGAAGAGATAAGACATATGAACAAGAGAAGTGAAATAACAAGGCATAGAAGCATTTGAAGTCCAACATCAGTGGTACCAGCAATAATTACTGTAGTTAAGAGTTGAAAGGAGAGCTCTTCTGAGCTACAGTTGTCAAAAAGAAGATTTCCTAGAAGAGGAATGAATTGAGTAGAGCCTTAAAGGATAGGTAGACTTTGTATAAACAAAGAAGAGAAGGGAGCTCATTCCGAAAGAGAAGAAAGGCATGAACAAGGACATTTTTGACTGGAGAGGGGGAGGGAGGAGTCAGGGAGATTCACAAGTTGGACTGGGGGACATTGAATAGAGTAGATAAGCTCATTCATGCAGGCTACTAGGAGGAAGAAAGGTTGAAAAGTTAGGTTGGAATTAGATTGCCCAGAATCATGAATGTTAGGCTAAGAATTTTGTTTGTTTATCTTGCAGTCAATAGGGTAAAACCAAAAGTTTTTGAAAGAAAAAAAAAGATTTTTTTTAAAATTCAGTGTCATATTAATTAAATTACCAAAAAATTACTTTATGGAACTAGAAAAAATAAATGAAATCAGATGGAGACACAAAAAATTCAAGACTCTCAAGTGAAATAATGATTAAAAAAATGGGAACAATGGGGATCTATTTGTATTAGATCTCTATACTACATAGCAGGAATTGCCAAAAGAATTTTGTACTTGGTAGAAAATAGAGATAGGTCAACGGAACAACATACTATACTACAGCAAGCAAATCTAGTAGTCCAGTATTGAAGAAACACAAATACTTCCATTATTAGGATAATGACTCACTATTTCATTTTCAATTTAAAAAAAAAAGCTGCTGGGAAAATTGGAGAGAAATATGGGAAAATTTCCAAACCTCCCTAGGATCCTGATCTGTAAAATGAAGGGGCTGCCCTAGATGAGTAATGTCAAATTCAGATAGAAAAGGGGATGCTAAAAATCCCTGCAGCTAGCATATTGACTTAGGAAAACCACATATTAATATTATCTATGTTGAAATGTATTTTTATTTATTTTGTTAAATAGTTCACAATTACATTTTTATCTGGTTCTGGCAGCCTAGCTGGGCCTCGGGTTTGACACCTCTAGCATAGATAACCTCAAAGGCCTGTTCCAGCTAGAAACCTATGACCTTGTGAAGGAGGTAAGGAAATTAGCCTACCAGCTCTGACTTTGTTTGATGTCCTCTTCTCTGTGTGAAAATGGATTAAGCCTTCACAAACTTTGTAAAGAAAGGTGTCAGTAAAAGAAGGCAAAGTGTTCTTCAAGTAATACAAGTTATATTATTTTGACCATCTATTATCTATCCTGAAACTTAGATTCAAAAGCATTTTTGTTTATGTTCCATCCAAGAGTCAGGTTCTTGTCACATTTCCAGTCCTAGACCAAGGTTTTGTAAAAATTAGAAAGCTTAAACTAGCTAGATGTGATTTTAAAAAAATTAAAGATGTGAATTTCTATTTTTCTCACATGTTTACATTGAGGAAGCTGTTGGATGGCTACAGATAATTCTAAGCATCACTGGTTTAAATTGTTCTAAATTATTCCAGTCTTTATCTCTCTCTCTCTTTTTTAACATTACTGTGAATGATGATGTATGTCAAGAGCACTCTAAATCTTACTTTTTTGCAAGTCTCCTCTAGATAAATTCAGATAAAGAGAAAGCAATGCAGTGCCAATATAAATTGAATAGTTCTCTTTGTACTCAAGGAGAAAAGCATTGTGTTTTTGGTTGTCAGATTCCTACCCACCATTTATGCATTTTTGGAGACTTATTTTGGGTTGTGTTTATGATGATTTAGATTTACTGACAAAACAATGAGTCTTTTGGCTGAACATTACAGATGAGGAAGTTGAGGTCCAGAGAACTAAATTAATTTGTTCAAAGCTTTTTTGTTGTTTTTGTTCAGTCATTTTTTGGTTGTGCCCAACTCTTTGTGACTGCATCTGGGGATTTCTTGGCAAAGGTACTAGAGTGGTTTGTAATTTCCTTCTTCAGATCATTTTACAGATGAGGGGTGAAGTGACTTGCCCAGGATCACACAGCTAGTAAGTTGTCTGAGGCCAGATTTAAACTCAGGAAAATGAGTCTTCCTGACTCCAGGCCTGGCACTCTATCCACTGTGCCACCTAAAGCTGCACATGGCTAGTTAATGACTGAGCTAGGAATAGGACACAAGTGTCCTGCTTCACCAGCTAGTGCACCTTCCTCTTAATAAGTCTGCTTGAATATATTTATTTAGTCATTGTAATTGATTAAAATGTAAAACAGACCACATCTGATGACAAATTTTCAGGCAACAGAAATTATTGTCTCCCTAGACTGACAGATTATATATGCTAGCAGTTAATTCATAGAATCGTAAGCTGGATGGGATCTCAAGAGATCATCTTATCCAGCAAATTATGTTATCTATGTCATATTTTCTAGGTTTGTCAATGATCATGTCACACTGGACAGAATCAAAAGCCTTATTTAAATTGACAGTTTCCCACCAGCTCCAACCCCAATTCACAAGGGCCATCAATCTTACACAGCTTAGGTTATTTTTATAAAATACATTTTTTTCTTTACTAAATCTCTACCAATATTATAAGAATAACCTATTGTCTTCTGTGTTTCAAAATATTAGTTTTTAATGACAATTGAGCATTCATCCATATATATCTGTCAATATGATCATATATAATTCAAGGTTCACCACTATTTTATTTAGTATTTTTTTTGTTAGACAAATGAGGCATTAGCCTACTTACCTTCTTCAGAAAATCTACCAGCCTTTCATGAGTCCTTAACTTAAGACTTATACAGCAAATGTAAGATCACAGAATTTAAGTGTAGGAAAATCATCTGGGTAAATCCATTCACATTCCAGATAAGGGAGGGAAGTAGAACCAGAGAAGTTGCATGACTAGTTCAAGGTCACATAATTAACTAATGGCAAAAAGACATCTAGAAGCCAAGTCTCTTGACTCCATTATCAATATTCTTTCTACCACATCACAAAGACTAACTTCATACAAAAAAATAAAAGCACTAGGTAAATAGTCATTCTCTACTCTGGGAATCAATCTGACTGACTTATGAATTAATTATGTTGATCCAATAGAATGTAAATGTCTTGAGGACAGAGACTGACTCATTTTTGTCTTTGTATTCTCAGCACCCAACATAGTGCCAGACATGTAGTAATAACCTGATAAAACTTTATTGATTGTCTGAGTGATGCTTTATAATATGTTCTTGGTTATTTTTATATGTTTTGTATTCCTTACCCCAGCTAGGTTTTTGGCTCCATGGAGCAGGGATCTTGTCTTATTTAATCTTTGTATCTTGTCCTGTGTCTAGAACAATCTTTTGCCCATAGTGACTTGGCTCATATTCATTTAATTTTGAAATTAATATAACTAAATTGAGTTGAAGAGCCATTGGTCTTAAGGCAACTGCATCCACAAGTTTTTGATGCCCATACAATATTTTCTTATGAAAAATATAGCGTGCCAGAAAATATCAGATTTTCCCTTTAGCTAATGCAGATTTGCACAGGACAGTAGCAATGATGAATTTCAACTAGAAAAGGCTGAGGTAGAACTTATGGTTTTAACTTCATAACCAAATTATGTTTGGATTAATTTTAAGAAACTCCTATTGGTAATGGAATTCCAAAGACAACTTTTGGCAAATAAAATGACAAACTTGTCTTGGGTTACAATAGACAGGCTCTTTAGCTCTCAAGTCATCAACAATTACTTGATTGCACAGAAGAGTGTACCTAGTAACCACTTAACATTATGAATCCTGAAGAAGAAGGAAATTTCCTGGTTATGTAGACCAATGTGGGATAACTCTATTGGTCAGACTATCACTTAGTCATTTCTTCCAGGCTGTTGTGATTATTCATCCTTCATTTTCAAAGGGGACCAATGACATCATGGAGTGATATCTTGATTCATCCATTAATTGGATTTAGGTGAGGAAGAGTTGCACAAAGTCATCAGCATCGTTCTCTCTTCCAGAGTCATCAAAGTCCAGTGGCAAGACAAAAGTCCAGTGGTGATACCCTGCGATATAGTGGATGACCCTAGCATCTTTGATATCTATCTGATCAAGTTCTAAGTGCCCCACAGCATCTGCTTCAGCTACCTTCATGGCAATTGGAACAAATTATTCTCATCCACCCATTTCTCTGGGGGAAGTCTTCACATGCTTGATGTAGACATCCCCTTAATTCACCAATGTGTTTGAGGCCTCTAGGTTACTCTCAACCTGGTTTAGTCCATCTTCTGAGATGGTTTTACTGGGGTGTGGCTGTCGTGCATGCTACAGCTTCTTGGAGTCACAGGTGAGAGCTGAGTGACAGGTGAACAACAAAGGTGGATGAGCAGTCCTGAAAAAGGCTCAGCAAGCCCTCACACCAGTGTTGCCTGTCTTCCCTGAATACCCCACATACCCTTCTTCCAAGTTAGTTATGAAATGGGAATGGAAGACAACCCTAAAAATGTCATGAAAACTTTGTGTGTGATATACTAAAGCTAATCACTCCGATGATATGCTAAATGGGTACTTAAAGTGTAATTGATTCTGGTAGTTTATGTAGCACCCCAGGGACATTTATAGGTTTATAGATTAGGTCCCCAAAGGTTGTCTACTTCCAAGTTCAAAGGTGAGTTCCCACTCATAACCACCCTCCCCCACTAGCACTGATCTTACGCTTTAATAGTCAACTGGACCAATTAACTCAAAGCATTTAATAAGATGTTATAGAACAAAAGCTAATAACTAATAACAAAACAAGAAACAAAAGATAATAACAAAATCACTTCTTCTATAAATGTGGGGAACACTAGCTCACAAATACTCACAGTATCAATAAAAATGTAGAATATTCCTGCAGTAAGGCTTATATATAGTAAATACACATAGCCAAGGCAACTCATACCTCTCAGTGTTCCCACAATGCCTATCCCCTGGATAAAGTATCTCTTTTGGGGGATTGCTCAGGTGGGATCCCTGGGTCTTCTGCTATCTACATGTCAACTTTTGACTGCCAGGGGTAGTTACGTCTTGAATCCATCAGTTCTCTTGAGTTGATTCCCAAACATCAAAAGTCTCATTCCTTGAAGCCCTGAAAGTTGCCTCTCTGGGCCTGTGTCTGTCTGGAGAGTGTATCGTTGCTCCTTGCCTTGGACTGCTTAAACTCTTGAACTGTTCATTGATTTCATGGCTTGGCAGGTTTAGCATTTTTTAAGGCCAGCAAGAATGTTTTGTTATTGTTGTTCAGTCGTTTCTTCATGACCAATTTTGTATTTTCTTGCAAAGATACCGGAGTGGTTTGCCATTTCTTTCTCAAGCTCATTTTTACAAATGAGGAACTGAAGCAAACAGGGTTGAGTGACTTGCCTAGGGTCACACAGCCAGTAAGTGTCTGAGGCCAGATTTAAACTTGCAAAGATGAGTCTTCCTGACTTCAGGCCAGGCACTCTATCCACAGTGCCATCTAGCTGCCCCCAGCAAGAGTGTAAGCCAATTTTTTCCTAGGCAACGGTGAGCTACCCTTTTCAATAATTAAAAAAAAAAGTCCTTCATCTTGGGCTTTAACATCTTTAACATATTAATACCTCTGTTATCTGCTCTTTACTTTCTGTGATTATATCAGTTAGCTGGGGGAGGACATTGTGAGAAACCAAATTCCTATCCATTCATTACACTTAGAAAAGATAGGAATAACCAGAGATAGGTTGACTAAATTGGCCAGAATGCATGCTAATTGTAGAGAATGATGGTTGGTAATCATAAGGTGCCGCCTTTTGGATAGGGTAGTAACTCCTTACTCTGCACTGGTCTTTTCAATCATACCCCTATGTGCAGAAATTCAAGTCTTGGATATACAGACCAGAATAAATTAGATCTACAAACTCCCTTTCCATTCTGTAATGGTTTCCTAATGTCACCTAAGACATTCTTCCACTACTATACACTTAAATATATCCAACAACTTCAAACTTCCACCAATTGAACTGGCCACTACCCACTTTCCTTGTCTCCCCACAGAAATCTCACTGACTTACATAGGGGAACAATCAAGAATTATGATTTTGGCTGCTGTGATGAGTCTCATAGAAAGTTAGGGTGGAAAGAAAATGAAATATTGATGCTTAATATTTTCCCAAGCCTAGGATTAGTTCATTTCTCTCCCTTCTTTTGGTCTTGGATAAAAGTTACAATTGCCTATGCTTGAAATGATATTAGAAAACAAATTACTGCTTATAGTAATTTATAACAGTAAAGGCTCTTTTTTTGTAGAGTCATATTTTTCTACCACTGTACATGGCTTATTACAATCTTTGATCTCTTGACAAAGATGTGCTCTCCTCCCGCATATACTCAACTTCTTGTTTTTCTCAGTTCTATCTTCTGTTTTAATAATAATTTACATTTATATTCATCCGTAATGGTTACAAAGTAGTTTCTTATACACTAACTCCTTAGACCCTTTGGGTAATCCAAGAGTTAGAAACTTCGAGCATCACTTTCCTCATTTTAGAGATGAGAAAATCGAGGTTCAGAAAATCTAAATGACTTTCCCAAGATCACACGGGTAGTCAGAGGTTGAGCTAAAACAGAGAAGATTCTAAGTTATGTACCTCCTATACCATGCTGCCTTTAAGCCCAAAGCCAAACTAGAAATGGGATAGAGTAGATAAAGCACCAGCTCTGTAGTCTGAAAGACCCGAATTCAAATTTACCCTGAGATACTTATTAGTTGTATGACCCTAGGCAAGTAGCTTAACCCTGTTTGTTTCAGTTCCTCATCTATAAAAATGAGCTGGAGAAGGAAATGGCAAACCACTCCAGTATCTCATCCAAGAAAGCCATAAACGGGGTCACAAAAAATTAGACACAACTGAAACAATTTAACAACAAACTAGATATGATCTCTGCAGATCTATCTATAAAGGAAAGAAGTGCTTTTGGGGGAAATCTGGGACTGCCATGTATGTCTGGTGGAATTATTCTGATTTTTGAAGCAATGGAAACCTTCCACCATTTGCTTTTCCTTGGTTTTCTTTAACTGTAGGGAGACATTTAGCTAGTCAAGTCAAAGTAACAATATGGAATGAGTACCAAAAACTTACCATGCAATCAGGATGCTTTCTGATTGCTGAGAGGAAGCCGGAGATTATAAACAGGGCAAATGATCTTAAACTGGCACAACCAAATGACCATACCTCAAAATTAGTTTGGGGGCATTTAGGGGAAGGAGGTGCTATTCTCTTTATGGGGGAATTCTAAGAGAATGGATGCTCCATACTAACTCATGATGAGCTAGGCCTCAAAATCTATAGTTAGACAGGAATGATTAGGAAATCACATGTAAAAGAGGATTAAGTAGCAATATTTAATTTTTACTTTCAATTATTTTTGGCACATTATTTCTGAATTCTTACATGTTTTGCTTGACTGTATTTATGTGATATGGGGGTCTTTTTTATGTGATTGTGGAAAGATGGGAAAGAGAAAAAAATGAATGATTAGTAATTTTAATAGTAATTTAATAAATAAAGTAGTTACACATTTTTTAAAAAAAGTTTTTGACCAAGGAAATGGTCTGATGATGTATCCCAAATGCTTAGCATAGTTTCTAGCATGTAGCAGGTGCCTAATAAATGTTTACCGACTGACTGACCATTCAGACACCAAAGTGATTTTTTAAAATACAGGTTCAACCATGTTACTCCCTTCTCAATAAACCCCAGTGGCTCCCTATTCTCCAGAATCAAATATAAAATCCTATGTTTGGTTTTTAAAGTCCTTCAAAACCTTCCCCTGTGCCACCTTTCTGGTCTTATTATACCTTAATCCCCTTCATATACTCTTCCATCCAGTGAAACTGGCCTGGTTGTTCTTCCAAAAACAAGATATTCCTCAATATTCTAGACATTTTTTTCTGGCTGTCTCTAATGCCTAGAATGTTCTCCCTCCTCACCTCTACCTCTTGGCTTCTCTGGCTTTCTTCAAGTTCCAACTAAAATCCCATCTTTTACAGGAGGCCTTTACCAACCCCTCAATTTTGGTCTCTTCTCTTTAATTATTTCCTAATTATTCAGTTTATAGATTATTTGTGCATATTTTGTCACTTCTTGTCTCACCCATGAAATTGTGGGCTCCTTTGAGGTCAGGGATCTTTTTTTTGTATCCTCAATACTTAGCATAGCACGTGGCACAGAATAGGCACTTAATAAATGCTCATTGACTGACTAATTCTCTAGTTTTCATTAAGATTTTTAATTAATTAATTTATTTTTAGTTTTCAACATTCACTTCCTTAAGCTTCTGAGTTTTAAATTTTCTCCATGTACCTCCCCACTTACCTCCTAAGACAGTGTGCAATCTGATATAGGCTCTACATATACATTCTTATTAAACATATTTGCACATTAGTCATGTTGTAAAGAAGAATTAAAACCAATATGAGGAACCACAAGAAAGAAGAAACAAAACAAAACAGATTAAAGAGCAAATAATACGCTTTAATCTGCATTCAAACTCCTTAGTTATTTCTTTGGATGTGGGTAGCATTTTCCATCATGAGACTGTTGGAGATGTCTTAGATCCTTGCATTGCTGAAAAGGGCTTTGTGCAACATTCTCCTGGTTCATACGAGTCTTTCCAGGTTTTTCTGAAGTTCGTTTGCTCATCATTTCTTATAGCACAATAGTATTCCATTACATTCATATACCACGACTTGTTCAGCCATTCTCCAATCAATGGGCATCCCCTCAATTTCCAATTCTTTGCCAGCACAAAAAGAACTGCTATAAATATTTTTGTACATGTGGGGCCTTTTCCCATTTTTATTATCTCCTTGGGATACAGCCCTAGAAGTGCTATTGCTGGGTCAAAGGGTATGCACATTTTTATAACTTGTTGGGGTTTTTATTAAGATTTGATAGAGCATCTAACCCTGAACCTTGGGCTTTATAGAACTATGTTACTTTCTAGCTTACAGTTCCACTGCATGATACCTTAGTCCAGGAGGCCTTTCTATTTGGCCTTAAGGATTCTACTTTTCATTACATTCTAAATAGGCAATGAATGATTAAAGAATCCCATTTCAAGACCCTGAATCTTCTTGACCTTATTGGATTCTGAATCATCTGGGCTTCCTGGTTTCAGGGATATGCTATGTGATCCCTGATTTACCTTTTTCCCCTTCTCTTGTTATAATTATAGCTGGATATCCAAGGTAGCATCCAATCCCTGCACCCTTGCCCTTCTACTAATCCTATATATATTCATGACAGACAAAATTAGTGATTTTTTCTAGAATTAACTTACAAAGAAGAAAAGAATTTGTTTCCCCAGGTTAGGGATTCCACTTCCTTCACCTTAGAATTGAAAAAGACAAATAAAATAGACCAAAGCTCTAAACTTGCTTCTTGGGGCCACGTGACCCAATAGAGAGGGAGGTTGCAAGTGATTCTCAGGTCTCTTCCCCTAAACTCACTAAGTCCTCCCCACTCCTCACACACAAACACCTGCCTTATAGCATGTTGTCAGGCACTATGAATGAATATCTCACCTCTTGCTGGAAAAGAAAGGTGAATACAAAATGTCCACATGAATGTTCCATTTTTCTTGTCTCCCACAAGTAGGTTCTTAGCGCTTCCCTTGTCACTGATTCCATTTCAAGTGATGTGGACTTTTGCCAAACTCCTATTACACTTGCATTATTTTTCTTCTACAGTGGTGGTCAGGTGTGGATGAGTCAGTTCAATTCAGATTTAAGGCCCCAAAATAATTCTATCATCTCTTTGGTAAGGTAAGCAAGTTAATTCATTTACTTCTGATTTTTAAAAAATTTTTCAAAATAACTTTACTGTTGTCACTGACTATTGTCAGTGGTAGAAAGCAACTATATCAAATTACTGAGTTTGATTTTAAAAAGAGCTCAGAACAATGAGATAAATGCTGTTCTCAAGGTAATGTTCAAGCAATGTGAAATGAAGCAGTGCTGATCTCTCAACTGAGGTAAGACAATCAGATGGCTTTTGAATATCAAAGTGCCTGACAGAGCTAGTAAACTGACCCTAGGGTTCCAAAAGAAAAGTATAAACAACCATCTTTCCTTCCCACTTGTACAAAAACCTTTGGAATTCAGCTGGGGAACACAGCTATTTCAAAAATTAACTTTGTAGTTTCCAAATGAAAGCATAATAACTGTTTCCCTGTGTCTGTGCTGGAAAGCTGTTCAACATTTCAAAGGCAGATGTTTATAGCTGGTATCTGACAGCTGTTTACTGATATCATGCTATTCACTGTCTAAGAGAATTGCACTGTGTGACCAGAGCAGTTTAGCTCTAATTCACTCATCTCTGAATTTAATGACCTTCCTATCTCTTCTTTCTCAGTTTCTTTTCTTCTGTCTTTCTCCTCTTTGCCATTTCTCTTTGTTCCATATTTCTCTGTGTTTCCTAGACATCAGAGAAGACACACCCTGGACTATGTGACAAGGAGGCATTTTTCTTGAGATTTTTAAGTCAGGTGTTCTTCCCCTCTGATCACAATTCCCTGGCATACTTCACACCTACTTTGCCTGCCCTTTGCCTCCCACCAAGAAGTCAAATTTCTCCATCCTTTGTGCTTCACCTAGCCCTTGATTTTCCTTCTGGTTACTAGAGATTTTCTCTCCAACTATGACTTCATGGTTAGTTATTACCTATTATGTTACAATTCCTGTACCCGCTGTACCTTTGGCCATGTCAATCAATACCCAATCCTGATTGCTCCCATCATCTCCTTTTTCCTAGTTCTCTTCCTGGGCCACAGACAATTACTAGATAAAAATACAGAACGAACTTTGCAGTCCTGGAGCATGCTGCCCAACTTTTAACTAAATCCTTGCTACTGCTCAGCAGTCTTTTTCATTCTTTTCTGGTTGACTTCTCAATGATCTTCCCAAAGCCCCTGGTATAATCATAGGAGCTCTGAGGTGGAAAGATACAGTTTTGATCTAAATCACCCAACAAGAGCCCTCACATTTCCCCTTAAACATTTTCAATGAAGCCCATTTTTTTTTGTCTGTTTTGGAAAGTTTTAATTATTAGGAAGTTGTGTCCATCTCTGTTCTAGTATCCTAGACTTGAAAGCTGGAAAGGACTTTGGTAATCATTCGGTCCAAAACATGGGAAAACTGTGGCAATCATTCAGTCTAAAACATGGGGAAACTGGCAATTTAGTAACTCCTCAAGGTCACGTAGGTATGAATCAATTTTAAAAAATAGCATTTATTAAGTCCTTACTGTGTGTAAAGCATTGTGCTAAAGGTTACGGTTACAAACACAAGAGTGGAGACAGTCCCTTAAGGACAGATTTGACATTTGAACTCAAATAAAATTTTCTTTGCATGATAGCCACACTCGGAAGGAATATAACTTCATTTCCTACTTCAGTGAAAAATCAGAAATCTCATGACATAAATTACCTTATCAAAATATTAATATTTCTTAAGGACAAGAACCATGTGTGTGTATGCAGCACAGTGGATAGAGTGCTAGTCCTGAAGTCAATGAAATACTGAGTTCAAATCCAGCTTCAGACATTTATTACCTATGTGATCTTGGCAAGTCACTTAACCTCTGTCTGCCTCAGTTCCCTCAACTTTAAAATTGGGAAAATAACAGTACCTACTCCTGCAGGTTTTTTGTGAGGATCAAATAAAATAATATTAGATTATAAAGAGCTTAAGGAAAGGAACTGTCTTATGCCTCTTTTTATATCCCTAGCACTTAGCACAGTACTTGACATGTAGTACAAGCTTAATAAATATTTGCTATTGACTGATTAATATTTATAAAGTACTTTATATATCTTAAAGTGCTCAACAAATGCTAGTTATTGTTATTATTACTGCTGTTATTATTATTATTCCTCAGGATACATAGTATCTTGAACACTAATATTGGATAAAAGTTTGTTGAATGAATGCATAAATGTACCTTTGTCCCTATACCTTACTTAGAATCATAGAATTATAAAACCATATGACTTTAGGATATATAAAACCATATAACTACAGGATCAAATGGAAGAGACCTAAGACATAATCCAACCCAATCTCCTAAATTCATGAATTATTCACTGCAATGTATAAGGAAAAGATACTGCTTCTCTTCCCTATAGTAATAAACTTTGGTCTCACGGTTTAATAATTTGCTCAAGATCATCTAGGTATTAATAAAGGAAACCACTGTATCACATTGCCTCTTTGTCCATATTTGATTGGAGCAGGTGACTTCTGAACTCTGTGGAACTTTTCAACATTAAGATTTTTGTATTCTATTAATCATATAGTGAAAGAGAAATTACCATTGACAATTTGCTCTAGCAAAAAGAGATTCCTGCTTTTATTATCGTTATTTATCTGGAACTGTGATTTCATCAGTGTAGACACCAACGAGGCTGGAAACTCTATTCACCAATGCAAACTCTTTTATAACACATAATCTTAAAGACCTGCCTAGGGCACTGAGACATTGAATGTTGTCGCCTCAGTCAGCATGTGTCACAGGTGGGAGTTAAATCCAAGTCTTCTGAATACCAGTGCTAGATAAGCTAATACGCAAGTGTCACATTAGAAAATAGTATTTGTGATTTTTTTTTTCTTTTTAGATGAAGTCCACAATAAATATAACAAAGTACCCAAGGGAATTGGGTGATTGACTTGAATAATGCCTCTTGTAGGCAGGCAGATGAGTCCAAGACATAAGGATAGTGGAGCTAAATTATAGCTTGTCATCTAACTTAATAATATTTCCCTTTTTTAGATAAGGAAACTGAGGCTTAGAGAAATGAAATGACTTACCCGTGGTCAGACAGTAAGTATGAATGGTAAGATCTGAACCTAGGTCTTCATAATTCCAAATTCAGTTTTCTCCCCACTATGTCACATTACTCCCCGCCCTTAAAAACTGAGCAGGGACAGAGCTAGAGAGAGGAATGGAGAAAAGGAAAAGAGAGACACTTTCTTCCATGTTTCTAGTCAGACATATATTTCTGTCTTTCTTCCACTTTCCTTTACCCTGCCTCTCTGTTTATGAGCAAAGACTTGTTTTTGCTCAGAAGGAATTATCATTTATTTATTCAATAAACTATTCAGTATCTATTTAATAAACTGCAGTGGCTCCCTGTTGCCTACAGGATCAAATGTAAACTCATGTTTGGCTTTTAAAGCCCTTCATAAATGGCCTCTTCCTACCTTTTCAGTTGTTTTAATACCTTATTGCACCACCCAATGAACTGTGCGATCCAATGACACTGGCCTCCTTGCTTCCTCACACAGGACACTCCATCTACCCACCCTGTGTTTTTCAGTGTCTGTCCACCATGCTCAGAAATTCATTTCATCCTCATCTCTGTCTGTTGGATTCCCTGACTTTGTTTAAGCCTCAGTTAAAGTCTACTTTCTGCAAGAAACCTTTCCCAGTTGCCCTTGAAATGACTGCCCTCTCTCTGAGACTACCCTTATTTTAACCTCTTTGTATCTTGTTTATGTATAATTGTTTGCTTGTTGTCTCTCCCATTAGATTGTGATCTCCTTAAGGGCAGGGACTATCTTTTACTTTTCTTCATATCTTCAGTACTTAGCATAGTACCTGACACATAGTACCTTATTTAATAAATGCTAACTGACTGATGATTCTAGGTAGTCTTATACATATTAGGTCTGAGGAGTTCAAATCTACCCAAGAAACTCTTCCTGAAAGATCTCATTCTATTCTTTGGAGTTGGCTTCCATCTGATAAATGAACTTTTATATCTCTTACAAACAATTCTCAAAAATGCTTACAAACCTCAGAGAGATAGAGAAGGGATGGGGTAGGTTTTCCACAATAAGTATCACCACTCTTCACCAAACATGTTAAAACAATTATAAGTTCAAATCTTGAATCCATCACTTATGAACAAGGATGAGTCTATCTGAGTATTGGCAATACATTTGAATTTTCTGGGCCTTACTTTCCTCATTTGTAAAATGTGGATGTGTGTACTTGTAATAAGTATAGCATAGGATTTGAATGAAGGTCAAATGAAAATTTATGTAAAGTACTTTGAAATTATAAGGTACTATGAAAATGAGCAAAAAATGACCATTTTTATCATTCTTGTCCATACATGACATTCCATCACTTTGCCTGTATGACTTTTTCACAGATTGTTTGCTATTCTTGGAATGCACGCCTTCCTTACTACCGGTTTTGAGGATCCCTGGTTTCTTTCAAATCACAGCTCAGGTGCCTTTTTCTACATCAGATTTTCCTATTTCCTCCCCATCCCCCAAACCCCGGTTGTTAGTTCTATCTACCTCTTGAAATATCTTTATTATTGTTTTTTTTAATTTGTTTTGTATTTACTTGCCTGCGTATATGCTGTTTCCCCCATTCTGCTCTCCACTACCCCAATAGAGCAAACTCTGAAGACAGGAACTGCTTAACTTTTTTTTTAATCTCTGTCCTCACTACCTAGCATAATGCCTGACCCATAGCATTTACTTAATAAACGTTTGTTCAATTGAATCTATGAAAATTTCTTCATTGTGTGACCAGAAAAAAAAACTCCCAAGTGGCAAGGCTAGGTTGCTAGGTTGAAACCCATAAAATCCATTCCCTGGATGTGAGCTAAACAAGTATTAGTCACAAGCTCTCCTTTCACAGACATTTCATTATGTCCCCATGTAAAAGCATACTCATAGGGACAGACCAAAGTTTTCCTCTGCCTGATTCCTCACAGGCCAATGACCTTTATAAATGACAGCAAATCTCTGTTGAATGGAGGATGAAGGGAAAGAGGAAAACATTAAGATATTTTGTCCTACTTTTCTGTGGCTTGTTGGAAATAATCATGGGGCCTATTTGTCAAGCTCCTGCCATGTCTCCTTTCCCCAGTCATATCTGACAGGCTGAATGAAGGAAGAGTAAGTGGAGATGAATTGGCAGAGATATCATTTCTGGTCTGTCTCCTGGTCTTTCTAATTTCTCCTCGGATGAAATATCTATACAATATCAAGTCAGTTAAATGAAAGAAACATTGGTAGGAAGAGGGAAAGGTACAGAGCCTCTTCTCTAGTATAAAAGGGACTATTCAGTACTGTCATTTTCAGTTTTAATAGTCCACTTACCCCAACCATTCTTTCTATTTTTAACATGAAAATGAGCTTTCCTTATGAAAGGATAAATTGAAAGATAGTCCAGTAGGAAAATAGTACTCTTGGACAGAATGATACTGGTGTCACTTTGCTAACAGTGAGCCGTTAAGAGGATGGAACTGTCTCCCACAAGAAATTGTGCCACTTAAGACAGTTTCAACTAAACAAGAAAAATCACTGAAGAAGAGCAAGAACCAGACATTGAAAGTGGAAGATTCATTCATTCACTCATTCACTCTGTTTATGGGGCATCTGCTTTGTGTCAGCTATTGTACTGGATAAGAAAGACACGGTGCTCACCCTCATGACCTAGTCATAGAATCCAGAAATGGGATGTACCTTGTCAGAACTGTGACAGGGCATTTGTGTCCCTCAGTAAGGTTGAGAACAGTACCTGCACTAAACCTCATCCCATATTTAAAAATTGTGCTATCTATATTACCACCCACCAGAGAACTTGAACCTTCACTGTCAAACCTGCAATGTGACTTATCACAAAATTAATACCCATGTGACACGGGAAGCAGACTTTTCTGACACCAGAAAATATTTGCATTTACAATACTTGAAAGAGTCCTTTATCACACACCTCTGCATATTGCACCCCAAGTAGCTACCTGCTTCTAATCCTATTTTTTAAATGAAAATGTGTGTTCCTTCCAGAAAGATAAATGAAAGGTGATCCAGTGGAAATGAAGAAAACTGCATAATACTTTTCTTGTCTTGTCAGTGAGCTGTGTTGCCTGTCCCTAATTACCATCATCGCTACCTACCTAATGAAGAAATCCCATCTATGCCATCTGTTATGAATGCTAATCCTGCTCTTCTCTGATTCCTGCTTTGATAGGTGCTCAGTATCTTGTAAGCCAGCCCAGTCCACCTATTAGCTCTTCCCTGTCTCCAGGTGTAGATCATTCAGCACTCTTTGGTTATAATTACTTAACCAGTTGTTAATCTATTAAAGTACATACTGATATAATTTACTTTCCTTCATCTTTTCTACAGATCTATAAAGAGAAACTTTTTTTCAATTTTTTCTTCCTCCCTGAAATCAAGTTCTGTGGCTACAGCATTTGATTTCTCACAGAATCACGGAATTTCAGAATTGGAAGAAGGCCTCCTTAGTGCTCCTCTAGTCCAACCCATAGCTAAAAATAATTCTCTTTACAAAATGCACAAAAAATAGCTATCCAGTGTTTACTTAAAGAATTCCAGTGAAAGGGAACCTCCACTCTCTCCGTAGATGGCCAGGACCATTTTTTTTTTTGGTAACTATAGTCATTAAGAAAGTCATCTGGGTGGCACAGTGGATAGAGCACCAAGTTTGGAAAAAGGAGGACTTTATCTTCCTGAGTTCAAATCCAGCCTCAGATACTTACTACCTGTGTAATCCTGGGCAAGTCACTTAACCCTGTTTTCTTCAGTTCCTCATCTACAAAACAAGCCGAAGAAAGAAATATCTATCTTTTCCAGTATCTTTGCCAAGAAGACTCCAGAATGGGTTTTAGAGAGTTGGACACAACTGAAATGACTGAACAACAAAACAACATAGTTATTAGGAAGGTTTTTTTTTTCAAACCCAAATTTATCTCCCAGTATGTTTCTTGGCTTCCATCACATAATACTGATTCAAATTGTGATTAAAGTCCAATAAAACCTCAATATCTTTTGTTTTTTAGACATACTGATATCTACCTAGGCCTGTTCCATCTTGTATTTGTGACCTTGATTTTTTTAATACAAGTATATGAATATGTATTTGCACCATTCAGATTTTTTCTTAATAGAACATGGGGTTAAATTTGTTTAATGTTCTAGCCTGACAAGAACTTTCTTGTATCCTGCCTCTGTCATCCATTATATTAGCTATTCATCCTAGTTTGATATCCTCTGCAACTTTAATAAGTATGCCATCCTTAATTTTAACCAAAACTTGGATAAAAATGTTAAACAGTACAGAGCCAGGAATGATCCTTGGTGCGTGACACTGTAGACCTCCTTCTAAGTTGGCACTATGACATTAATGACTTCTCTTTGGGTCATTACAGCAATTATTTTTTCTCTTGAGAAGCACCTAGGGCACACCACTCACCTTGAGTTTAACTGCTGCCTCTATAGGATTAGAAAGAAAGGTTTGTTCATTAATTTGGAGAAGCAGCCAATTTCTTCCTTTCATCTTTGATTACAGATTTAGTTACGTTTTTAAAAACTTTAACTGTACTAACAAAGACAGTATCATCTCATACTCCCAGTTCTTAGATCTCACTGAAAGAGGGGTGGTCCCTGCCTCGTGTCCCCAAATTAACAAAGAGGGTCCAGCCCTATTTGTAACAAAGAAAACAAAAAGGGGGGTCCATTACTCTAATACAAGAATCTCTCTCAGCCTGCAGAGCTCAGAATCAGCTGACAAACCAAGCAGAATAAAATTACTCTAAGTAATCAGTTAGGAGGGGAACGAAAGCAGAAATAAAGATTCCCTCTGACCCGTCAGAAAAAAAACCATAGTAATTAAATATCCGGCGCAGGTGGGGTCCATGGTTTAGCTTGTTTGTGTCTTTGAATTTCCTATCCCACATGCAATAAAATGTAGTGGCAAAAGGATAACAGTTTACAAATTTGGAATGCACACTAGCTCTGTGTGTGTGTGTGTGTGTGTGTGTGTGTTAGGAAGGAGGAAAAAATAAGGGGACAGTCAGTTTAAATCTACATCTAGCCTTGGATGTGGGGCAGAAATTTCCTAAAATGGGGAAATGGTAAGTCTACCTTCTCACTTTACACTGAAATGGATATTAGTCTATAGGAGGTACTCATTGCATGAGAGAGAAGATTTAGGTTCTCTCTCTCTCTCTCTCTCTCTCTCTCTCTCTCTCTCTCTCTCTCTCTCTCTCTCTCTCTCCCACACACACACGCACACAAATACTCAATGTTAAACTCTGTCTGGGATTCATTTGCTGATGAAAAAATTGAAGCTTGGTGAGATTAGCTATCTTTTACCAGGAGCCAGTAAACAACTATTTATGTGACTCAGTCCCTGGCCTCTGCATTTGTTCTTTTCCATTCAATCTGAATGGAGTGGAGACTCCACTTCGTGAGACCCACATCTTAGAGCATGGCCTCAGTAGCAGAGAATGCCCCAAGGCCTTTCCCCTTACCACATGATCTCTTACTGGACACTGTGAAGGAGTGACCAAGATCCCTCAAGGCAAAGATGAAAGCAAAGAAGAGAAAGAAGAAGTAGCTGAAGCTTTCAAATGCTTTTGGAACCAATCAAAGAGCCTCCTTTTCAATACAGTTAAGGTCAGTTAGCCAACCTGAACTAGTTCTAGAATATTCACACAAAATCTCCCTTGTATCTCCTTACAGCTATCCTGGAAGTGAGTTCTCCAGCATCTTCCCCATGGAAAAACATCGTATGAGGCATTCTACACCAGACACCCATCACACTGGTACCATAAGCCATTATTCAGAAACCCCAATTTTTGTGACTTAACATATAATCAACTATTTTATATATTTGTTGCTTCTCTATCCAGAAAAAGATAGGAAATGTCTACACATGCCTTCACATGCCTACAAATTCTTCAGTTACATATCCAGTGCCTAAAAAAAATCATTGGAGATATGTTTCTATATTTTCTGGCACTATCATTCATCTCCATATTTATCCATAGAAATGGGTTTGGGTGAGCTTTTTTGCAGGTTCTACATTATGACTTGGTAAATATTATAAGAAGATTGCATACCTTCCGTGTAAATCACCTCCTGTGGTAGGAGATATATCTTAACTCCTACCTCCAAATATTTTAGGTTTTTCCTTTGAAAAAAAAGATATTAAGATCATCCCTGACAATTTGTTGGTCCAGGAGGAGGAGAGAAATAAGTGTCTACTATGTGACAGGCACTGGAGTAAGCCCTTTACAAAATATTTTCTCAATTTAATCATCACAACAACCCTTTGAGATATATGCAATTATTATCTCCATTCTACAATGGAATAAACTGAGACAAAGGTTATGACTTGCCCAAGGTTATACAGCTAGTAAGTGGCTAGATTTGAACTCAGGTCTTCCTGAGTTCAGGCAGAATGCTCTTTGTACTTTGCCACCCAGCTGCCTCTGGGTACTAAAGGTTCAGGCTACTGCTGTCATTTCCTGGTCACCAGAATATAAAGCAGACACAAAGAGCCTGTTCTTGGGCTTGGCTAGAGGGCCATGATGGGAAACTCAGGCAAGGCAGCATGGTTCAGCTGAATCAACTCGAGATGTCCTTAATGCCCATTCTTCTTTTCTTTTCCTTTCTTTTCCTTTCTTTTCCTTTCCTTTCTTCTCTTTTCTTTTCCTTTCTTTTTTCTTTTCTTTTCTTTCCTTTTCTTTCATTTTCTTTTCTCTTCTTTTCTTTTGGCAAGGCAGTTGAGGTTAAGTGACTTTTCCAGAGTCACACAGCTAGTAAGTGTTATGTGTCTGAGGCCAGATTTGAATGCAGGTCTTCCTGACTCCAGGGCCAGTGCTGTATCCACTGAGCCACCTAGCTGCCCCTATTCTTCTTAAATATTGTCCTGATATAGCTGAGTAACTCTCCTTTTGTTAACTGCTCAACAATCTATGCCTGTATCATTCTATTCCAGTATCAGATATGTTATATGAGGGGATTGACCTGATATAGTCCCAGCTCAGAACATTTTAACTTTAGCAGAGATAACCACTATATGTTAAAATTTCCTGGGATTATTAGCAAGGTTCTTAGCACCAGCTAATCACAGTCACCAAGTTATGAACCCTTGCCCTAAACATTAGTAATTTGCATTAATTTTCAATAATGTATGAAACTGATCCCACTAGGAAAACATTTGTAAAGCATTTGTTAAACATCTAGTATGTTCCAGACACTGTACCAAGTGCTAAGGATACAAGGCATAGCATAAATAGTCCTTGTTATCAAGAAGCTTATGGTGTAATAGGGGAGACAATATGCAAATAATTATGTACAAACAGGACATATACAGGCCAAATTAGAGTTAATTTCAGAAGAAAAGCACCAGTATTAAGGATGACCAGGAAAGGCTTTTTGTAGAAAGCAAGATTTTAAGTGATATTTGAAGAAAGTCAGAAAATGAGACAAAGGTGAGGAAGAACAGAATTCTGATTTGGGGGGACAGGATAGCCAGTAAAGAACCTTACAGTGAGGAGATGGAGGATCCTATGTGAGGAACAGCAAGGAAGCCAGTGTCACTAGATTGCAGATTATATGGGGATTGGGGGCAAAGTATAAGACTGGAAAGGCAGGAGGAGGCCAGATTATGAAAGGTTTTCAAAGTCAAATAGAGAATTTGATTTTTGATCCTGGAGGTAATGGGGAGCCATTGAAGACTATTGAGAGTGTGTGTCTATATATGAGTCCCATTTTAAGAAGATCACTTGAGATAACGAAATAAATTTTGGATATATAGGACATATCCTGGACATCCAGTTTGAGATATCTAATAGGCGGGTGGAAAAGAGACTGGAGGTCAAGAGATGGGTTAAGGCTGGATAAATAGGTCTGAAACTCATCCACCAAAGGATGATAATTGAATTCGTGGGAGCTTATGATATCACTAAATTAAATAGAATAGAGTAAAAAGAGAAGACTTAGGCTAGACCTCTAGCCCACAGTTAGCAGGCATGACTTCTATGAAGATGCACTAAAGGAGACTGGAAAGGAGCAGTCAGACAAGTAGGAGGAGAACCAGAAGAGAACAATTTCGTGAAACGAAGAGAAAAGAGAGTATCAGGGAGAAGAGGCTGAGTGTCAGTGTCTACTGCAGCCTTGAGGCCACATGTGGCCCTCTAGGTCCTCAAGTGCAGCCCTTTGACTCAATCCAAACTTCACAGAATAAATCATTCTAGCTTTATACCCAAGAAGGATGAGGATTGAATAAAGGCCATTAGATCTGATCATTAAGAGATCACTGTTAACTTCGAAGAGAGCAATTTCAATTGAATGACATTTGAAGTCAGACTACAGAGAGTTAAGAAAATGACAAAATAGGAAAAGGAGACCCTAATTGTGGACAGCTTTCTCAAGGAATTTATCCTGAGAAGAAAGGAAAAATATAGGACAATAGTTAGTGGGGATTGATGAATCAAGTGAATGTAATTTGGGGGGATGGTAGACATAAGGGTGTGTCTGTAAGCAATAGGGAAGCAGATTTTGAGATTTAAGAATAACAAGAGATCTGAGATGGGGGGGAGGGTAAAGGAGGCAACTTACTAGAAAAGGTAAACTGGAATGGGATCACTTGTACAATGTAGAAGAATGTGCCCTGGTAAGCAGAAGGACCACCTCTCCAAGTGAGACAGGGCTAAAGGTAGTGGTAGGAGACATCTGAGTGATGTAAGGTAAGGAGAACTGAAGAATAGGGAGTTCTCAGGGAACGACCTGAGTTTCTGTTGTTCACTGAAAGGATCACAAAAAAAAAGCATAAGAGACAACTAAAATTTCGCCCAACTCTTTCCTGGCTCCATTTATCAGATGCTAGACTTCTGTTTGCTGGGTTTTTCCTTAGAAACAGGTTTCATGTTGGTCTGACTGCTTCCCTCCCTCTCAGTTACTAACCTCTGCTTATGTCTTCCATCCTCTGGTTTGATCATTAGCCACTGAGGTCCTGGTCCCTAAGGTCTCTTTCATCTCTTGTCCCTATGATTCCTTGATTTGCACTATGTTTAGTAATTTCCTTTAAGAAAATGAAAAGACCTTCTCCCAAAAGAGGGAAAAAATGAAGGAAGTGGGCAATGACTCAAAGAACTTGCAAATTGATATCATTAGCTGCCATTAAAATACATTTTCTTCCATTTGTTTACTTAGTACTTAATGAAAGCAGCAAATAACTTCAAAAGCAATATTCCACTAAAGCACTCTGCACCCCTTGGATTACAATGATATAGAATAAATACTGGCACTGAAAGAATAATCATTTGTATTTATCATTGCTATGACTAAGACTGTAACATAGGGAGCATGTATAGAATAACAAATAAATAGATGTTCAGCAAACTCTTTCTTTTCCTCTAAAATTGATGAGTATTGAAAAACAGAAAACAAATCAATTGCATTGGGTTAGTTTTTCTGTCACACCAAAAACACATATAGGATTTGCATATTTTTTTTAAAAGGAGCTTGAGAACCTCCTTATCCAAGTACTTCAAGTCAGGCTAAATAAAACCCATAGGTTCCACTGGTAGATCTGAGACGTGGAAATGCAAGACAGAATAAAGTTGGTATTTCATAACAAATATTTATTAGATGCCTGTTATATATAAAGCACTTCCCTAGCTATTAGAGATACAAAGATGAAAAGCAAATGAATGAATAAAAACCGTATGTTAAGCACTATGCTGGGTGTTGGGTAATATAATAATATTATTTAATATATAATTATTATTTAATGTAATAATACAGCATATAATTATATGCAATATATTATATGATAATATAATTTTATAATATAATTACATAAGCAATGACAGTCCCTCCTCCTTAGGAGTTTATATTCTATTGGGTAAAAAAAATCACACATAAGGGAGTGGTAGCCAAAGAGGATCACTTTGCTCAGGAAAGTTACTGAATTGGTGAGAAGGACCATAGGTGAATAGGTTCACACACTCATTTGGGGGGGGAATGGGGTGGAATTGATTTGATCATGATTCATAGTTCCAAAACTGAGAGGGAGATGAAGGTAAGAAGGAAAGGCTACTGGTATGAAGATCAGGTAGGGATAGCCTGTGCAAAGGCAGGGATGGGAAATAAACTATCAAGTTCAGAAAACAGTAATGGGCCATAGTAACTAGAATAATAAATGCATAAAAAGGCACTGTATGCAATGTATGGAAAGGTACCTGGGAGCCATATTGTAAATAGTTGTAAATACCAGACCAAGGAATTATTCTAGGGGCAAAAAAGGAATTTCCCAGAGATTTCAAAGTAGAGAAATAAGTTTAGTAAAAGATTAATTTAATCACCATATGAAGTAGGGATTGGAAAGATAAGAAAATAAAACAAGGGAGGCCACTTAGGAGACTTTTGTAATACTCTGAGCAAATGATGGTATACTAGCAATTTGAGTGAAGACAAGTGGATAGGTGGATGAAATATTACAGAGGTAGAAATGACAATGCAATGGCACCTGATAAATTATGGGGGGAGAATGGTGAGCAAAAGGAAAAGAATTAAGCAGAAACTAAGGGTGTGAATCAATATGACTGGAAGGATGATCGTGCTGTCAAAAGAAATTGGGGGTGGGTGGGAGGTCATTAAGAGGGATATAAATAGGTCTATTTTAGACACATTGAATTTGAGATTTGAATGGAATTTGGTAGAGATATTCAAGCAGTCAACAATGCAACTACAGAGTTTAGGATGATAAGGGTGGGCAACATTCCAGAGGACTGCTGATGAAATATGCTACCCACCATGAGCCATAATGAACTTCAGATGAAGAAGGAGATGTATGTTTTTGGATGTGGCCAATGTAGGAATTTGCTTGACTATGCAAAACTATGCATTTTCCAGTAGGGGAAGGTGAGAGAATGAAAAGCTGGAGGTGGAGGAACCAAAAATACATTTTAATTTTTGCTTATTAAAAAAAATAGGGGGGATATAGTTGATTTAGGAGTCCTATGGACAGATAACAGGAACATATTGAAGCTGATGAGAAAAACAAAAGAGAGTGTAGTGCTCAGGACAAAGCCTTGGAGGACATCCATACTTAATTGGTAGGATACAAATGCTAATCTTGCATAGGAGACTGGAGAAGAGTTAGACTGGTAGTTGAAGAACCAGGAAGAGAGAAGAGTCATGGAAACTAAGGGAGAAGAAAATGTGAAGGAGGAGAGGTTGATTGATGACAGTTTAAGAAGCTATAAGGAAGGAAAACAGTTTGAGGGCTAAGAGGACTAAGAATTAAGCAGTTAGATCTCAACTAGAGTGGTGGAGACTGAAGTCAAATTATAACATGCTAAGGAGTTATTGGGAGGTAAGAAAATACAGGTAATAAGTACGGGTGACTCTCAGAGTCAGTTGGTAAAAGAGGGGGAAGACATTTTCAGGTGGTTTTAAGGCATGAGAGAATTAAGTGGAGATGTTGTATGCAAGACACACACACACACACACACACACACACACACACATACACACAACTTCTTATGGAGTTTTGTAGCATATAGTCCCACACGTTAATTTTGGACCTACAAACTAATAATTAGGGATTTGACAAGAAATTGAAGGAATTTTCTAAATTCATCAGATAGCTGTCTAGGGCTAGGGTTCTCTGCTACCATCTACTGGAACATATTTACTAGGAAGGACCTTCCCTTGTGGATGAGGGCCAAACCCAAAGTCCCTGGTCCTGACTAGCAATTTACCTAGAGGTTAAAACAAATTCTCCTTAATTTCGTACAAATCCCAAATTGTCAGACTATATCCCCAAAATCTATTATTGAGACTCAACCCAATGAAATCCTAGGAAATGACTTTTTATACCTTGCCTGGCTAAAAACACATACAATCCACTGTTTTCTGCCAGGCATCAAATACTGGCAACTAAGTTAATAAATATTTGTTAAGTGGATTTGAATTGACTAAGTGTCTGCTATATGCAAGTTACTGGCTTAGGCACCGTAGTATATTTAAGAATATGAAAACATTGTAGGTTCCTGATGATGATGATGATGATAATAATAATAATAATAATAATAATAATAATAATAATTTAGAGGCATGTTAAGAAATCAGATTTGAGAGCTTTTCAATTAATGACATTCCTTAAAATTTATATCTTATTTTGTTGTCACATATAGTTATTTGGAACTTTCTATCTGTTTAAAGAAGCTATTTTAGAAAAATGTCACAAAAAGCAGTCTACCTACATGAAAATAGACTCCAAAAAGAGAAGTACATCTTAGAGGGAGAAAGAGAGATCCCAATAAAGAGATGGACTCTCTTATCTTTGGTGAAAGCTCAGTGCGAAGAGGGGGTCAATTTCAGTCCCATTATTCTATGTTCTCTATAGGGTTCTTTGGTTTCTTTTTGATCTTAGTAGAGGCCACTGCAGTGGGCCCTAAGCAAATATATGGTAACTGACCAATCATCAGGTCATTTGAAATACAAGTACAAAAGCAGTCAGGCCACACTTGTAATTTTTTTGAGTAAGCTTATGGTATGGACAAATGTCTAATTATTATCTCCCTACCATGTGATAACTAATACATTTTTAGAAAAAAAATAAGTATTACATTGCGAACAGCAAAAGGACCATCATTTCAGCTACATTTTTGGAATATGGCACTGTGATTCCCCCCCCACACACACATACATATACTTAAAACACAAGTGATAAATGTTTTATTTCTTCAAAGTAAAATGAATGTAACTTCTTGAGCTATCTAACTGCTAAAACAAGGGAATTTTATTTTTGAACTGTCAGTTCCTTCACACATTTTGTTTTAAAGAAATAATTGCTTGACTTAGAAATGATATACCAGAGAAAGTAATTAGTTTTTTTTTTAGATTTCAGCTATATTTTAATAATGCTTTATGTTGAAGCAATTTAGCAATTAGCAATATATTTCTCACTCTGTTTCTTAGGAGGATTTTAAGCAATCCAAAAATTACTCATTTTTTCCTGTATTCTGTTGAAAAATAGACATTTCACTATTATTGCTGTCACCCTTTCTTAAATGATATAGCATATCTATGTCATCTAACAAAAAAGTACATTTTTCATGAAACATTAGCTCTTGATTGAAGAGATTATGAATAGAAAAAATATGTAATTTGTGACAGAGACTACTAACTAAGTACAATTTGGAGGATCTCATTCCATTGGACCTTAAACTAAACATCAACCCTCAATTAAAAAAAAAAAACTCATTGTCTGACACTGCCTAGTATGTTGGCACCAACCTTCCCTGCAAGAAGGTAATTCAGAAAAATCAGAATAAGGAAGTTTCATTGAAACAAAACAGAATTCCAAAGGAGTTCATAAAAAAAGAAACCCACCCTCCAATGAACAGACTTGTCCTAGAGATCTTTACAGGCTTTCACCCACTTTAGTCATACCTGGGTGGGAATCCAGTGGGTGGTGCCCTTTGATGTCTCCAGTGATTTCTTTGTTCCCAGCATAGCTTCTCCTAGATTTTGGCATGACTCCTAAAAACTGGGTTCATGTTTTGCCCTCCATCATGGATTTCTTTGAAATTCTGAGCATATCTTAGCAATTAGCATCAGGTGTCACTCTTGCTAACTTCTACTATGTTCTTTATAGCTCTTATCAGGTGGTAACATGTGGCTCTTCCTACAGTTCAGCATAGCCCTCAGTAGTAGGTGGTAGTCAGTGGCACTCATGTGGCACTTCTGCATGGCTATTTGTGATTGCAGTTAGATCAGAAAGGGATCTCACAGGCCATCAAGTTCAATCTCCTCATTTTATAGATGAAGAAACTGGGTACCATGGAGGTTAAGTGGAAAAAACAATGGGCTTCTGAATAGTGATTGTAAAGTCTTGCAGCACACTGACCATTCATAACAATGGAGAAGGAAACTGATAGACCAACAAATCATTTTGGAAGGCTGGGTCCACTCCCTTGGAATAGAAGTGTTTACTCCATCACCTAATTTCCCTTCAATCCGTTCCTGACCCATTTCTTCTTCCTCCAATATAAATATATGACAAAATGAAGAAGAAAGAGCTCCACTGAAAGATGCTCAAGGCAGAAGAACATTGGAAAGGAACAGAAGAAAATGATCATATTTGTGTGGGTAATGAGAGGTAGAGAAAAACCAGGAATATATCAAGATCCTTCAACACTTTACTTGGCTCCCATATGTTTCAGGTATTGAGTTATAATAGACAGTCCTTTTGGTTGAGAAACATCCTACATATTTTTAATTTAATCTACTACCTCTCTACTTAAACAGGCAGCTTCAGTGTAGGAATAGCCCTAATATCCCAGACAGTTATAAAGTTATAAATTTAGGAAAGAAACTGAATATGCATTGTCTTTCCCCTAACAGAAATGGATCTGAGCGTCCTTATCTCACTTGCCTAGAGAGATGCAACCAAAGTCTGACAATAGTTCTTAGCAAAGAGAAGATGAAAATTCCATTGTCTCCTAAAGGATACTAGATTCCTGAATAAGACAGGTATCAGCATAAGAAGAAAAATCACATTGTATATCCAAATGAACATTTAAAATATATACTATGTTGTCCCATATTTAGAATATGGGTTCCAGACACAACATAAAGTAAAGTAAACATGGCATGATTCTCAGGTTCATTTAATTAAGGAAATCAAACAGGAAAACAGTCCCCCAAAGCTCACAATAGCTAATCTTAATATTTAGATATCTTATACAACCATAGTAATTATTACAGCCAAAATGAACATGCAGGTACCTGTATTCTTCATTAAGATAGACTTTCATTCCTTCAGACTCTCTTTAAAATTTATTTTAGTAATTGTGAAAATGCAACATGGTGCTTGACATCTAAGTCTAGTATGTGATGGTGAAAGAGAACTCTTTGATCAGGAAAATGGGATGTGATGGTTCTCTTTTTTTGATAGCAAAAAGTAAAGGTCTTTTTTTTCTTTTGAAAAACAAGGTCTTCGTTTTTTTTTTTTTTCAGAAGATATCAACACTGCCAAAGCTTTCAAGGTCACATTGGTAATAAGATACCTTTTATAACGAATTCTTGAAATGTTTGTCCATTTTACCCTAGAGGTTTGTATTTGTTTTTTCAGAGAAAGAGTAATAAAATTTTCATAGAATTTTAGTTAGGAGGGGCTTTAGTGATTAATCAAATGATATGATGTATGCACCATGCTTTACAAACTTTAAAGCACTATATGCATGTCAATTATTATGGGAACATAGATTTTGAGGGAAACTCAAAAACTTTCTAATTCAATCCTCTCGTTTTAGAGATATAAAACCTGAGGCCTAGGGAAATTAAAGATTTGCCTAAAGACACACGAAAGTGTTAGAGGTGTAATTTGAGCCTACATCTTCTGACTACAGAGTGACTGTTTTTTCCACCATATCCCCCTGAAATTATTTTGACTACAACCACTCTGTTTTGTTTGTTTTTTCCCCCAGATGTAAAATGTAAAGGCTCTCAAGGCTATTAAACCAGAATGTCTTATAATGCCCTAAGGGCAAGTCGTGAATGGAACTAGAAGCAATTAAATTCTGCAAAGCCAAAGAGATGAAGGGATATTGTAAGAAATTGGTCTAGGATGGTTTTTCTATTTGCTGCTTCCTTTGTTGTTATCGTTGTTGTTTATTGTCATGACTGATACGGCATATGCTTGTAAACTAGGAGGCACTTGGTGCCCCAATACAGTGATTTTCCCAAGTTCAAGGTGGAAGTTGTGGCAAATGAAGTATGATACTCCCCCACAGATAATGCAGGCCTTCTTACTACTTGGCCTTTCAAATAAAGGAGTTAGATAAGATTCCTTTAAGTTGCACAACAGGCAAAACTGAAATGAAAGTCATTGATAGAGAATAAAGAAAATGGAGATGTCCTTCTGTAGTCATTTTTATGACCAGCCCCAAACTTTAAGTGCAAGCTAAGAGTTCATTCTAATGATTAACCCAAGAACCAAACACTGCTAGTGTATTAATTGATCTAATAAAATATTTTACCTTAGGCTGCTTTTCTGTGCATTCATTTTATTATAAAGTAGCCAACCAGTCATGGTAGTTGTAACTCTCTCTCTCACAGAAACACATACACACGCAGAGTATTAAAGACAGACAGGATGATTTGCTAACCCTATATAAATTGTAAGAAAATACTGGAAGAATAAGCAATGCAGTATCCTCTTAAAGTGTAAAAATTATAAAAGTAAGATTTAATTCATCAGGCCGGAACCTTTTATTATAAATGGATGGATCTTCCCTCTAGCCAGACCACAGATTTTGTTTCCTCTAGCTGTGGTAACATTTTAAACAAGGTCACCTTGAAAATTTGACCAAATACAAAATAATGTCATTAACTTCATAGTATCTCAGTGTTGGAAGGCTCCTCTGAGAGTACATTTACTCCAGGTTGGTAAATGCAAAGTAATCACCAAAATGTCTTTGATATCAAATGTTCCCAAAATCCTAAATTAAAAGTGAAGTATTACTTTTAAAAAAGGAATTCACATAATCCCATCATGTCTTATACTGGTCAGAGATTGTTCTGCCACTTTCTGCTCTTAATAAAGAAAGGCGACTTCATTACTATTACAGGTCTTTCACCGAAAACCTAACTAGACCCAGTTAACTGACAACTCAATGGAATTCATTAACTTTCTCGGAGGAGTTTTTAAAGGATTATGCAATCAAAAAGTTTATTTTCCACACTGAACCCAGTAAAACTCATACTTCATCTGTAATGATTCAATACAGATAGAATGTTAATGTAGGAAGGGACCTTAGAGCTTATCTAGTCTAATTTCCTAATTTTACAGATGAAAAATATTAGTAATAGACAATAATAATACAGTACTTTAAAGGTTACAAAATGCTTTCCATCCATTAGTTCATTTTATGTCTCACAAGAAGAGAGATAGTAGTTGTGCAATGGAAAGATCACTAGATTAATATCTTGTCTCTTAACCTACTGCCTACATTACTCATGAATCACTTAATCTCACTGGGCCTCCTTTTCACCACATGTAAAACGAGAAGGTTGTACTAGATGGTATCTAAGGTTTCTTCTGTCTCCAAATCTATAATCCTATGAAACTTGTGGGGTAGATGCTGACTCTTTTATTATCTTCATCTTTCCAGATTGAGAAATGGTAGAGAAGTTAAATGACTTGTCCAAGGTCACATAGGTGGCATCTATAATTTTATGTAATTAAAACCAGATATTCCTGACTCCAAATCCAGTATGTATTCCCTGAAATATGCTACTGATAGACCAGTTTCCTAAAGCTACCTACTGGACTGTTCCAGTTGGGACTAGGATGCAGTTACCCCCACCCATAATCCAGTGCACTCTTTAGCAAATGTTTCCATTTCACCTAGGGGATTTTTTCAACAAAGATTTTTATACCTAAGTACAAATGCTAGAAAATGTCATTTTGTTTATGAATTTTCAATGCAGAGTTGTGATGTCTTCATAAGAATTCTTTTTGCACAGCACATTTATTAATGTTTTAATGATCTTGCTACCAATCTGGAGAGAAGACAGTATGATATTTTTTCTGTCTCGTTATGTCTCATTCACAATACTCTGAGGCACAATATCATAGTACTGAGGGTTAGTAGTTCTAATGAACTGCCTTTCTGTTTTTCTCTGATATTAACAAAAAGAACTTTGTTTTGTTTGCAGTGATCAAGCCTGTTTTTCCCCCGTATTCAAGGCAATATTAATAGTTTTTAGTTTTTGTTTTTGCTTTTGCTTTTTAAAACATAAAATTTGTGTTTTATAAGAAGCCCTAAGTCTGAAAACTGAGTTGCTGACCTACCTCTAAGCAAGGCAGAATATTACTTTTTAAAAAATCCTTAGAGGCACCCTACTATTTTCAGAACTTTGATAACTGATCATCCAGAATGGGCTCTATCTGTCTCTTTGGCTTTAATATTTGAATTGCTGGCTCAAAAAGCATGGTTGCTGTAGAAGTACATCTACTCAATTTTAGGAAGGCTTTTTTTTTTTCTAAAATATTTAGGCTAGATTTATGGGATTTCCAAAATCTGGATTAAATGTGAAAAATGTGATTAATCATTTGGGTCTGTAGCATTTCCAAGCACATGATGTTGATTGCCTCCAATTTTTTCTGTATATATCTTTCATATATATATATATATATATAATATATATATATATATATATATATACATACACATAGTTGTTTGCATATTGACTCTCCTATTAAACTGTGAGTACCATAAGGCTTTTGCCATGTGCCTGGTACATAGTAGGTACTTTATAAATGTGTATTGGCTGATACCTCCTTGTCTTCTTGCTTCCATGATATTTTTGTTCATGATCTTCCCTTCTCCTGGAATTCCCCCACTCTAGGTTTTCCTGAACTCTTTCTACCCATCTTAAAGACCAAAATCATATGCCATCTCTTCTATGAAGCCCCCTGTTCATAACCTCATAGGAAGAAGTCACTTCTCCCTCTTCTGAACTCCCACTGGGTTATGTTTTAACTAATCTTATTATACTTGTATATATTGTATACATGTTAACCTTTATGATTATTTTCAGATTCCAGGTTGTATTCCAGTTATTTGTACAATGTTCCATGTGCTATAGACCTTTAAATTCTATTAGAGTGGTGATCACTAGCTCTTCATCTCTGTGCCTCCTAGAGCCAAACACAGAGCCCTTCATTTTTTTAAGTTATTCACTTTGTTCTTTGGTTATAGAAGAATATTACAAAAGTTCATCAATTATTGAAATAAATTTACCGTATTACCACTGTACACTCAATTTTGCATTTTTCAGCTCCTCCCAAGCTGTACCTCATTTTCTGCCCAACATCACCTCCTTGATGTGATTGTTCTGGGTCTTTAAACCACACTTCTCCCCATTATTTTCTCTCTGTTATCATTCATTATCTGTATGTTTTTGTTATCTTCTTCCACAAGTCACTTAATTTCCTTCTTCCCCTTTTCAACCTTTTTTCCTCTCATCCAGCCATCAAAGCTAGCAAGACAAATCTCTAACTTACTCCCATCCAGACACCTTCTCAATAAAACAAGTAAGACTTGATGTATTAGATGAAAACATTGAGTTGCTTTTCTTCTCTTCATGTCATGTCAGTGTCTGAAAAGATTTTTTTTTAAATTCTTATATTCTTCAGTGAATTGTTTATTAGCATCTTAAGAGAAACATCAAAACAATAGCACTAAAGTGAGATAAATCAATCTAGATGATCAGGAAGGGGGTAATGTAAACTTGGAAAGTCACATCCTGGCTGTCCTCAACTTAGAAAATATGTTCCCAAAGTATACCTGTAAGTAGGTTGTTTCAAACTTAACACATTTTCCCCTTAGAAATAATACTATACAAACTGTGGCATATGAATGAAATGTGATGTTATTGTACTGTAAGAAATGACAGATGTGAGATATTCAAAGAAACATAAGATTTGCAAGAACTAATAAGACAGACATAAGCAGAAACAAGAAGCCAGCACATTTATTGAAAGTACTTGTTATATGCCAGGCACTGTCCTAAGGCTAGGGATACAAAGAAAAGCCAGAAAAAAAAAAAATCCCTGTTCTCATGTAGCTCATAATCTACTAAGGGAGATTTCATGGAAATAACTATGTACCCACAAAATATATACAACATAATACCTAGATAATACCTCTGAAGTTCTATACTCCCTCTTAACTACCCTCCCATTCTTGTTGAATTTAATATATTTCTACAACAAACTTTTTTATTATTTAGGCACATGTTCAAGTTTTCTTTGTCCATTTCAGATTAGAGTGAGTTTCATCTGATGACTGTCACCTCTACCCTTTCCTTCATGTTCTGAATACTCTTCTCACATACCCCACTGGAGAAAAATAGAAGTTTCACTCCTTCTTCCTTTCTCTAGTAGTGTATTACTTTTTCTCTGTGTTCTCTTTTCCTTATTAAAACCTTTAGAATAAAATCAATCTATTTTAGGTTGTCTATTTTTATAAAAGTCCCCTGATGCCCTTTGAAGATATGAAGAATCTGAAGAGATATTTATTTCTTCTTCTCTTATTGTATAGCAGTACTCCATCACACAGACCTTTCTAATTAATTAGATTTAAAGTTCTAGGTTTCCATGGACTCTTGTGTTTTCATTTAAAAGTTCTTACTCAGCACTGGTGCTTGCATTAGAAATGATTGAAAGTCCTCGATTCCATGAAATAACCATTTTCCCTTTGTAGGGTTTTTTGCAATTTTGCAGGGTTGTTATCCTTGATTGTATACCTATGTTGTTGTTCAGTCATTTTTCAGTTGTGTCTGACTCTCTGTGACTCTACTTGAGGTTGCTTGGCAAAGATACTGGAGTGGTTTGTTATTTTCTTCTCCAGTTCATTTTACAGACAAGGAAACTGAGGCAAATAGGGCTAAGTGACTTGCCCAGGGTCACACAGCTAGTAAGTGTCTGAGGCCATATTTGAACTCAGAAAGAGGAGTCTTCTCGACTTCAGGCCCACCATTCAATCTACTTTGCCACCTAGCTGCCTATATATTTTGCTTTTTGGAATACTGTATTCCAAGATTTCTTCTTATTTGTAGTCGAAATCTTCAGGTGTTTTGTCATCTTGACTGTGGTGATCTGGTATTGGAACTCCTTTTTTTTTTTTTTTTTTTTTACAGATGCTTGACATGTTTTCTTTGACATGAGAGCTCTGAATTTTGACTGTAACATTCCTGAGACTTTTCATTCATGGCTGTTCATGAGGTTATTATTGTGTATTTTCTGTCTTCACTTTGCCTTCTGGTTCTACTAGATTTAGGTATTTTTCATTTGCAATTTCTTGAAATATAGTATCCAGGCTTTTGTTTTTCCCTTAAGCTTTATTTCTGAGAGTCCAATAATTCTCAAATGATCTCTCCTTGACCCCTTGTGCAGATCAGTTCTTTTTACTTCAGATATCTTATATTTTCTTCTATTTTAAAAAATCATTTGATTTTGTTCTAATATTTCTATTCTTCATTTTCCATAAGAGTCCCTGCTTGGTTTTCACTGTCACAGGATGAGTTTATCACCTCGAATCTCATAACAATGAATACTGACTCAGCTTTGATACTCAAAACCTCTCTAGCACTCTTAGTTCCCTATCTGCTCTGATCAGAGGGCTGGAATTCAGTGATAAACTCCTCCTTCCTTTTGTGGCAGCTAGGTAGAGCAGTGGACAGAGTGTCATGCCTGAAGTCAGGAAGACACATGTTCCTGAGTTCAAATCTGTCCTCAGACACTTACTAGCTGTATGACCATGGACAAATCACTTAACCCTGTTTGCCTCAGTTCCTCATCAGTAGAATGGGCTGGAGAAGGAAATGGCAAGCAACTCCAATATCTTTGCCCCCAAAAAACAAAAAAACCCAAATGGGGTCAGGAAGAGTCAGACATGACTGAAACAGGTGAACAACAAAAAAGCCTTCCTTTAGAGAGGGCTCCAAATTTTTCCAGGTAACTTCATTTTCCATCAGCTGCTTAGCTTGGCTTGGCTTGAGGTCGATCATTCCAGGTACCCTATAGTAGTCATCCATTCCCCATTTTCAACCTCCTTTTGTGTACTAGCTTCTCCCATTAGATAGTAAGCTCCTTGAAGGCAGAGGCTGTCTCTATCCTATTTGTGTCCTCAGTGCTAAGCTTGTGCTTGTCACATAGTAAGTAATGTGTATTGACTATTTCTTATTTTCTCATGGATCCTTAATTTCTGATCTATTTCTACTTCTCAGGGAGTTTGTTACTTGGGTAAGATTTACAACTTTTTGCTAAGATATTTACTGTACTTCCAATTCTGACCTCAGGCTTTGATTTCATTGTTTATCTCATGCTTCATTTCTTCTAGGTATTCATGTAGTTCTTGTGAAAAATCCATTTTTCCCCCTTTGAATCTCTACTTGCTGTTTTTATGGAGTTATATACTTTCCTTCTTTGGGAGCAAGGAGGAATCTCTAGATTATCTATCTATCTATCTATCTATCTATCTATCTATCTATCTATCTGACTGTCTGTCTGTCTTCTTAACTGGTTGATATCTTATTTTGTTTACTGACATGTTTAAATTTATTTCACATATTGGGGCTTTGTGCCAGGGTCAGGTTCTACCCTCTGTACCACTTTAGGGGTAAGGTGTTAGCCCTATTTGTTCTCATCTTAGATTACCGTCACAAGGTTAGGTATCCCCCCTGTACCTTTGAGCTTGAGTACTGGGTCTTCACAGCATTCCATGACACTTCAGGATAGAGTGATAGGGACCTCAGAGCCCTTGGTGTCCAGGGCTATCTTTATTTGAGCATGAGATGCAACACCAATTCCCCTGGGTTTCCAAGATATGGGCTTCTCTTGCAAGTCACATTTTCTTTGTCATATAATAGGAAAAGGGAAGGAAAGGGAAATCCACCCCAACTCCATTCTGAAAATCCAAGGGAGAGAATGTACATGAAAAGAACTGGAGGGGAAAAGGGGGAAGTCATTTCACTAGTTCCTTTTATAGACCACAAAGGGAATGACTCCTCCAAGAAGAGTACATTAATCTGAACCTCAGTCAAGAAATATCAAAAAGTAACCCCAGGAACTGGGGACACATCAGAGATTTTCCTTTTGTTCTCTCATCAAGGGGCTATGTTATATGTTTATTCCTATGTGAAAATGGTGTATATTTATTCCCATACCTTTCCAATAAAGGTCTATATCTTGTAATCTCATTACATTGACTGAGGCACTTATTAAATCAGTGCTCATCTCTTGTTATACGTATTCAATCCATAACGTAACTGAACTACAGACAACTGTGTTAAAATTGTATCTTGTTCTGTTTCTCCTGACCCCCGCCCCTGCTTCTAGTTACTATAGTAACTTCTAAGTAGCTAGTATAAGGTTACAATAGTAGGAAGTAAGATTGCAAAGGGGAACTTAGAAGTCACTTACAGACTGTCCCATAAATTAAGGGAGCATAGCAATTACTTGCAAACTGTCTCATAAATTAGGGGAGCATAGGAGCCACTGGAAACTCTCATTAATTAACTAAGGTTATGTCCTGAGACTATGTGCTAAATTAAGGGAAGTCAGCCATACTGAAAGAGTCCCTTGGTCTTGTGGTCTGTAAGTTTCAGACTGTTTCAGGCATGCCCAGTAAGACCATCAAAAGATCAGCAAGCAGCAAGCAACAGGGTAATAACTAATCCAAAGGTGTTACTGATGACTTTGAGATGACATTAATGAATTAACTCTAAGGCGGCATAGATAAGAGTTATTTTATCCTCTACAACCAAAAATTCTTTCCCTAACATTCCTCCTTCTGCTCTGGGTCCATGTTGCCTGAGTGGTCTCAACTCCAATCCATATTTAAATAACTTTCTGTCCCCTCCCCTTCCTCATTGTCTTCCCCATATAGCCTGCCTCTGTCTACCACCTTATCCCCTCCCTCCTTTCACACCATCTACCTCTATACCACCCTGTCCCTTCTTGGCCATTTGCGCATATACTCTGTGCCATTTGCCTCTCTACTCTCTGTGCTTTATGAAAGCGTGATTGAAGCATTGTTCCCCACTTGCTACTGTAATGATCTTTTATGGGAAAAACAAAAAACAAAAAACTAGGCATTCCTTCCCCCCAGGTCCTCATGGATCCTGTAGCAATCCTATTCCCTTAGTCATAAACTGGGAGCACCAGGGCTAAGACTATGTTATTCATAGTCAACTGTACCCTTGAATTTGTAAGGCATAATGAATCAATGGGTAGAATGTAAAGGTAAATAGTTGAACCTCATGTCCCCTCCCAGGACATTTTCCGCTTTTACTTGGGTCACAATAAATCAATTAATAATTCAATAAACTAATTGGCAACTCAATGTCAGAAAACTATAGCTTTGAATTATGTCTGTGGAAATATGAGTCCAGCTAGAAGTCCTAAGGTTGAGAATATGTCTCTTCAAATTCTCAGTCTCTGGAACAGAATACTCTCTCTACCCTCAACCAAGTAGCAGAAAGAATCCCTTGTTCTCCCTTCCCATGAAACAAGCAATGACAAGAGGGGAGTTTCCTACTTACACAATCAGTCAACCACCAAATGTTCATCAAAAGCCATTATGTGCCAGGTTCTACATTGGTGCTAGGTATAAAAATAACAACAACAAAAAATCAGACAGTCCCTGCTATCAAGGAGCTTATATTCTCTCATGGAAGATATGTTCATATGTAAGTATATACATAATAAATACTACAAATTTACAGTGTATATAATTACATACAGAAAAAAATACTATAAATACTACAAATACTACAAATCAGGGCTTGATTTATTGTGTTGTTGATTATCTAGACTTAAGAAAGGTATGTCGTGTATGTTTGTTTATTTGTTTGATTGATAAGGTGGAGAAAGGGAAAGAAATATCTAAATGTCTGAGAGCATTAAAAGAAGTGAATTTCTTTCTTTCTTTCCTTTTTTTTGGGGGGGGTTAGGCAATGGGGTTAAGTGACTTGCCCAGGGTCACACAGCTACTAAGTGTTATGTGTCTAAAGTCACACTTGAACTCAGGTCCTTCTGAATCCAGGGCTGGTGCTCTATCCACTGTACCACCTAGCTGCCCCAAGTAGTGAATTTCTTTTGGAACTATCCAAGGTGGCACTACCACTATCACTGCATTCCTATATAAGTGATTCATATGTTGGATTACTTTTATTAATAGTCATACTATTTCCCAAATAGAAACACAATCTAAGGGAAATATCAGGAAATGATGATTAGTCAGATTGGACAGTCAATACAACCAATGTTTCAGGTGAATATTAAGAGGCAGACAGCTTAACGAGATAAAATAGAAAGGTTCTCCTTATTCCATATGATCATAAAATCACCAGGGTACATTTTTTCTCTCTGAAGACTCAAAGAAATAAATCAACAAATTCATATAATTATATTCAGAGGTATAAGTAGCAATTCTGGAACCTGGGAAAGCTCCATAAACTATGTCTGTGGCAAGCAGCATGAAATGCATGGTCAAATCAAATTTTTGCAATAATTTCAGTTGGAGGAAGGTTGAGAAATGAGAAAGACCTCAAAAATCTAAACCAAGGCATGGCGGGACACAAAAAACCAGGGACACTAGATAATGCTGATGGGAGGGAGTGTTACTTCACAAGGAAGGAGTTAAGTGGGGCCAGGCCAGCAAAGAGCTTACCTGAAATGTGGCGGTTAGTCAGTAACAGTCAATAAACATTTATTAAGCACCTACCAAGTGCCAGGGGAAGGAAGCACTACTGGTAGCTTCTAATGTTAGCAAATTATTCTTAATAACTAGGTATTATTAGACATTTGGTTTGACTTTTTAAGGAGCACAAGTGCTATCAGTGCCCTCTCAATTTTAGCACCTGAGCCAAATCCCTAATTGCTCTTCTGTAGATATCACTCTGATTAGGTTCATCACCCTGATAAATCCACCACTTGAACTCTTATTATTTCAAGGGTTTACTTATCATTCTTACCATTGTTAATATTTACCAATTGTTAATAATTCCTCAGTGTTCACTGAACATTCTTAATACCAGTAACTATCTAAATTCATTGGACCTTTTAATAATATTTCATTTTTACTTCTAATCACAGGTAATTGAACTTGAATGGTAAGCAAAAATGCCTTAAAAATATTGGAGAATAAAAGGAAAGTTCATGATCATTGCTGTTTCCATTGAGACACTTTTCCAAAGTGATTTTATCTGTCAATCAACAAATATTTATTAAGTATTTACTATGTGCCACAGAAGGTGCTAAGTGCTGAAAATACAAATACAAGCAAAAAAAAAAGATAATCTTTGCCCTCAAGAAGCTTACATTCTAATGGCAGATGTAAACACACAAAAGAAAACTGAAAAGGAAGTGGGGGTTGGGGGTGTGATAGAGGAGTCTGGTTTGCAGCCTAGTGAAAAATGAAGAGATGGTTGGCTTGGAAACCCTATAATAATAATAATGATAATGATGATGGTGATGATAAATGTGTATAGATAGATAGACAGATAGATAGATAGATAGATAGATAGATAGATAGATAGATATAAATATAGATACATTATATATATCATTTATATACATACATATATGAGAGAGAGAAAAAGAGAAGAGAGAGAGAGCTTACTATATGCCAGGTACTATGCTAAATGCCTTACTGTTATTATTTCATTTTATCTTCACAGCAACTCTGGGAAGTAGGTACTGTTATTACTTCCATTTCATAGATGAGAAAACTGAAGTTCTTCAAAGAATACTTCTGAGATTTCTTTCAAGGTGTGAATTTGAGAGCGGAAATGCTCCTCCAAAATAGAATTTTCAGGGGCATGAAGGAGGAGTTAGTATCATGGCCTGATGAGAAATGCCCTGAAATAATATTCATTTCACTTAGAGATATATTACTAATTTAATTTGAATTTACAAACATTAAGCGCCTACTATACACAAGGCACTAGAGATACAAAAATATAATAAAAACAATTCTTACTATTAATGAAGCTTATATTTTACTGAGGGGTCACAATGTTTATTCAGATAAGTAAATATAAAGTTATTTCAGGAGGGATATGACCTGGAAGAACCAGGAAAAATTTCACATAGAATAACACCCTTGACCTCAAACTTAAAAGGAGCTAAGAATTCCAAGAGCTGAACTTAACAAGAGAGTGAATTCCTGGCCTGTGCCAAGGCAAAGACATTGAAGATGATATGTCAAGCACTAAGAACAACTAGTAAGTTAAATTGGAAAGAACATGCTAAATAATAAACCTAAAAAGGTGGGTTGGATGCAGATTGTTGAGGACTCAAAATGCTAGGTTGAAGAGGTTATTGAAGAAGAGGCAATGGGGAGCTGCAGAAAATTTTTGAGGAGAAGAGTGGCATGGTCAGGCCTGTGACTCAGTTGAAGAGAAGATTATCTTTCAATATCAGAAGGGCCACCATGTAGAAAAAGAAGACCACTTGTTTTGTTTGGTTCTAGGGACAGAAAGAAGAACAGTGGAGAAGTTGTAGAGAGGTGAATTGTCAGTAGAGGCAAAGAAAAACTTTCTAATGTAGATGACCATCACAAAACAGAATGGACTGCCTTGAAAGATAGTAAGTTCTCTCTTATTAAGGATTTTAAGCAGAGGTTGGGTGACCCCTTTGTTAGGTCTTTCGAACAGAGGATTATTCAGCTATGAGTCAGACTTTATGATCTCTAAAGTTTCTTCCAATCCAATATACTGTTTCCATGACCCAACCTATCTTTCTTACCAACCATCTGGTGCTTAGCTTTTCATAATCCATACCAATGATGCAGAGATTGTGTTACCTTCAGCAGACAACTCCGGAAAGAATTGGAGGACTAAAAGGCTAATACCCATATGATTAAGATTAGGATAATTTTGTCTTTGCAGGAGCACAAAATTGGGCTTCACTGTATTTGAACAATCTTGTTCCAACACAGAAACAGTTTGGAATAGTAACATCATTTGAAGTCATCATTCACCTCTAATAATTTGATTTAATGGAATTTAATTTTAACCTTTATCAAAGGTTCTGTACTTTGAGAGTTTAAGACTAGAATGAAAAAAAAACATGGGGGGGGTTAACATAAAAAAGCAGCTAAGATAATTTATTGATGATTTGGGAATGCATTTATTATCAGAGAATTGATTACTTAGTGCTCCTTAATAAGTTATGACCACTAAAGATTTCTGCTAACCTTAAAACGGGCCTTAAGAATTGAACTTTTATCACAGATGCTAAAAGGTCAGTGTTTTATTTGCTCCACCTTCATCATGAAGGAAGTCATTGTTCAGCAACACAAAGTGTAACTAGACTTTGCAGAACACAAATAGTATTAATGTTTCTATTTTTACACTTGGATAGATCTGTATTTTTATCATTTGGAGCATTCCCTCCTCCAATGTATATCACAGCTTCTTTGGGCCTCCCCTTCCAGTGGTACAAACAAATCTTCCATATGTGGAACACACTCCCTACTCATTCCTCACCTCTGCCGCTTACAATCTTTATCTTCATTCAAGGCTTACTTCAGATGTCTCTTCCTCCATGAAGCCTTCTCTGGTCCCTTATGCCAATTCCATTCCAACTGGCAGTTTTAGGTACTTAATATCAATGTATTAAAATAATTTTTATCCACAATTATCCATAAATCTTCCACAGGATAAACACCCAATGCAAAGAATTTGAGACTCCTTACTGTCCTGGTGGATATGACCTTCCTTTGGTTCCTATAATATATAAATGGTACGATCATTCAGCTTGTCCATCTGTTGTTTCTTAATCTTACTTCTGCTCCAGATCCATATTTCAACAACAACAATGAAATGTCTCATTCCTACAGCACCTTAACATTTATAAAACATTTCTTTCCCATAACCACTCTGTGAGGAAGACAGTATAAAGGTATCATCTCCGCTTTACAGAAGATAAAATAGGCAGGGGGTCAGAAAGATTAAATGACATACAGCTAGTAGTGTCAGAATCAGTAGTTTGTACCCAGTTCACCAGAGACTTAATGTTCAGACCTCTTTTACCTCACCATGCTGCCTCTGCCATCAGTAACAGAATTTAAGCTCCCTCAAAAGAACATGAGTTCCTTGAGCATAGGGACAATTTTTTCATATTTGTCTTTATATCCTCAGAATCTAGCATGGAATTTTGGAATATACTAGGCATATAATGTGTTTGTTGAACCTTGAGTGAATGAATGATATATTTTTTTTACTTTTTTGGTTCTAATTGTTAGTATGTTATAACCCTTATATGCAAACCAAGGATCATTTCATTGACTGGTTTCAAAAACAGGACCTGTATTCAAATCCTGCCTGTGATGCATATTGATTATGTGACACTAAGAAAATCACTTGATCTCTCAGTGCTTTAAAGCAAGTCTTGAAGACTATAAGTTTCAAAGAAGGTTTTGTTGTAGTTGAGTCATTTTTCAGATGTTTCAGACTCTTTGGTCCTCATTTGGGGTTTTCTTGAAGTGGTTTGCCATTTCCTTCTCCAGCTCATTTTACAGATGAGAAACTGAGGCAAACAGTGTTAAGTGACTTGCCCAGGGTCACACAGCTAATAAATGTCTGCAGTCAAATTTGAACTCAGGAAGATGAGTCTTCCTGACTCCATGCCTGGCATTCTACCCATAAAGAAGGTGCTTACTAGCATTAGTAGAAGGTATTTCTTGTACCAACAAAATCACAAATCATTTGCTTTAACTTCAACATAGATTACAGTAATTTATGATGGGTGTAAGGTACATTTCCAAATTTTAGGAAACTATAGGTACACAAACAAGATCCAGAATTCAGCTTAGACTAGATCAGTGTTGTCTAACTCAAATAGAAATAGATACCTGAAGGTCACATGTTGATTTAAAAAGCTACAAATTAACATTATCTATATTGTATGTATTCATATTTATTTTGTTAAACATTTCCCAATTAAATTTAATCTAGTGCCTGTCATATTCCTTGAATTGTGCTGGTGACTGCATGAAGCTCTCCTGGATTTTAACACCTCTGTTCCAGATGGCTTGTTTAGATAGTCTTCAGTCCTAGATGCATAGGTTCAGTCATTTGAGTCAATATCATTTGAATTTTTTCATGGCTTAAGTGAGATTTATCATTCTGTCTCTTCTTCCTGTCCAGCCATCTCCCTTTCTTAAACCCTCCCAATTTCCACCTTCCCCATGCATACATATACACACACCAACTGAGCCTGAGTCCTTTCTGGACAGCAACAACACATGGTTTCTTATCTGATAGTTCAGGGCCTGTACCTGGTACTGGTCAAATTACACCCTCTATAGCTTCCCGACTTTTTAAATAGCTGCTCTTTCCCGATTCTCTTCTTATTGTGCAGTCATTCATGTCTGATTCTCCATTACCCCATTTGGAATTTTCTTGGTAAAAATACTGAAGTGGTTTGACATGTCCTTTTCCAGCTTATTTTACAGATGAGGAACTAAGGCAAACAGAGTTAAGTGACTTGCCGAGGGTCACGCAGCTAATAAGTATCTGAGACCAGATTTAAACTCAGGAAGATGAGTCTTCCTGATTCCAAGCCCAGTGCGCTCTCCACTGCACCATCCTAATTCCTTACTTGTACCAAATGGTTTTAGCTACCTTCTCACTCATTCCTATCTTCCTTTTTCCTTTACCTCATACTTCTCTGGAACCCTAGAGTCTCATCTTCATTGTTTCCTCTACAATTCATCTGAATTCTGGCCCTTTTCAACCTAGTCATGCTAATTCCTTCCTTGACCATTAGTATATAGAATATTTGGGAATTAGTTTTAGTATGGCCCCAAATTCATAATCACCCCTTCTATAACCATAATCACCTATACTTAAGTGTAGTGATGGGATATTCAAGAATATATCCTCAATGGGGACTGGACCAACAGCTTATGAAGCTTCAGATTACATATGCTAGGTATATCATTGTACTTTTCTCATAGCAAGATATTTAATCGTTTTTTAGACACTTTTATTTTCCAACTCCCCCTTGTGGCTTGATGTACCCTTATTCTCTGAGTGGTTCTATCCTTCATTATTCTCACCATCCCTGAAGCTTGCTTTTTAACCAAGAAATTAATTTAGTTAACAACAGAGAAAGAGCATCATTGTTTCTTTCTGGATATTGATTTATATCATTTGATTTAATCCTCATACTCATCAATAATCATTATCTAATTAGGTTAAAATGCACATGATTGGTTGAGTGTAAGTATGAAAAGAGCATTGACTCGAAAGCCAGATGACCAGAGTTCAAATTCAAAGTCTGATAAAAGAGTCTACATGACCTTGAGCAGCTACTTAATCTCTCTGGGCCTCAGTTTCCTCATTCTGCATAATGAGAAGGTTAGACTTGATGTCCTCTGATGTCCCCTTCAGCTCTACATCTATCATCTTGTGATTAAAATTCTCTGGCCCTCACTGGTTTAAACAGACAATAAAAGTGCTGAATTTTCTGGAGCAATGATTGACCTGGTTTACTGACCAAGAACAATTTTTTACCCTGAGCCCAAGGTGAAGAGTATTAATTTAGGGGAAAATGATTTTATGATGACAAGAAGCAATACAACGTTGTAAAGAATCAGTCCTTGAGTGAGAGGATGGAATTTGGCTTAAGTTTGTTTCAAATGAGGTTTTTCTACTGCAGCCTAAAATTAGAACTGTGGGCAATAAAATCAGAGAGGACAGAGATCGAAAGGGACAGGCCATATGTGGAACAAGCAGAAAGGACTCCCGAAGGTTGGCCTCAGGAGTGAATGAATGTAAAAAAGTTCCGAGGATTAATTCTTCTCTTCTTGATTCTGGTCTGATTCTGTTGAAAAACTCAAGCTAAAGGTTTCATTCTAAGTTTTTCTTTTTAAATATTTTATTTTCCCCCAATTACCAATAAAAAAATTTAACACTCTTTTTTTAAATTTTGAATTTCAAATTATTTCTCTCCCTCCAACACTTCTCTTCTCATTGAGAAGGCAAGAAGGCAAGCAATTTGAGGTAGGGTAATACAAGTGCAGTTATTCAAAACATATTTCCATATTAATCATGTTGTGAAAGAAAACAGACAAAAAGAAAAAAAGAAAAATTTAAAAAGTTTTAAAAAGTATGCTTTGATCTGCCTTAAGATTCAGATTTTCTGGAGGTTATAACATTTTTCATCATAAGTGAATTGGGATTGTCTTGGACCATTGTATTGCTGAGAATAGCTAAGTCATTCATAGTTGATCATTATACTGGATTGCTGTTACTCTGTACAATGTTCTCCTATTTCTGCTCATTTCATTTTGCATCAGTTCATATAATTCTTTCCAGATTTTTCTGAGAGTATCCTGCTCACCATTTCTTCTAGCACAGTAATATTCTATTATAATTACAAACCACAGCTTATTCAGCCATTCCCCCAATTAATAGACATCCACTCAATTTCCAATTCTTTGGCACCACAAAAAAAGTTGCTATAAATATTTTTATACAAATAGTTCCTTTCCCTCTTTTTTAAACATCTTTGGATTATAGACTTAGTAGTGGTATTGCTGAGTCAAAGAGTATGGATAGTTTTATAACCATTTGGGCATAGTTCCAAATTGTTCTCCAGACTAGTTGGATCAGTTCACAACTCCACTAACCAGAACATTAACAGTCTCAATTTTTCCACATCCCCTCCAACATTTATTATTTTCCTTTTCTGTCACATTAGCCAATCTAATAGGTGTGGGGTGGTACCCCAAAGTTATTTTAATCTGCATTTCTTTAATCAATAGTGATTTAGAGCATTTTTTTCATATGACTATAGATAGCTTTGATTACGTTGTCTGAAAACTGCCTGTTCTTATCCTTCGACACCATTTATCAATTAGGGAATGGCTCTTATGTGTATAAACTGGATTCCCTTCTCTCTCTCTCTCTCTCTCTCTCTCTCTCTCTCTCTCTCTCTCTCTCCATATATATATATATATATATATTATATATATATATATGAACAAAGCTTGTAAAATTTTTTTCATAGTTATGATTACTCACTGTGTATTTCCCTCCATCCTATTCCCCTCCCCCATTCCCCCATTTATCCTATGCTCTCTCTCTTTTTGACCTGTCCATCCTCAAAAGTGTTTTGCTTCTGACTATCATCCCCCTACCCCCAATCAACCTTCCCTTCTATCAGTCCTTGCCCTTTCTCTTCTCCTCCTCCCCTCTTACTTTCCTGAAAGGGAAGACAGATTTCATTACACAACTGAATGTGTATGTTATTGCCTCTTTGAGCTAATTCCAATGAGAGTAAGGTTCAAGCGCTCCCCTCACCACCTCCTCCATCTACCCCTCCACTTAATAGGTCTTTTGCACCTCTTTTATGTGAGATAATTTACTCCATTCTACCTCTCTCTTTACCCTTCTCCCAGTGGGTTCTTCTTTCCCACCCCTTAATTTTATTTTTTAGATAACATTCCATTATTTTCAACTCACATTTGTGTCTTCTGTCTATGTATTCTCCTTCAAATTGCCCTAATCTTAGGAGTTACAAATATCAGCTTTGCATTTAGAAATGTAAACCTTTTGATTTTATTGAGTCCCTGATGATTTCTCTTTCCTGTTTACCTTTTTATGCTTCTCTTGAGTCTTCTGTTTGAATGCCAGATTTTCTAATCAGCTCTGGTCTTTTTATCAGGAATGCTTGAAAATCCCTTATTTCATTGAATATCTATTTTTTTCCCAGAAGGATTATACTCAGTTTTGCTGGGTAGGTAATTCTTAGTTGTAATCTTAGTCCCTTTGCCCTCCAGAATATCATATTCCAAGATCTCCAGTCTTTTAATGTACAAGCTGCTAAATCCTGTGTTATCCTGACTGTGGCTCCATAATATTTGAATGTTTCTTTCTGACTACCTGCAATATTTTCCTTTTGACATGCAAGCTCTGGAATTTGGCTAAATATTCCAGGGAGTTTTCATTTTGGAATCTCTTTCAGGAGGTGAACAGTGAATTCTTTTAATTTCTATTTTGTCTTCTGGATCAAGCGTATCAGGGCAGTTTTCCTTGATAATTTCTTGAAAGATGATGTCTAGGCTCTTTTTTCGATTACTGCTTTCAACTTGTCCAATAATTCTTATGTTCTCTCTCCTGGATCTATTTTCCAAGTCAGTTGTTTTTTTTTTTGTTTTGTTTTTTTGGTTTTTTTATGAGATATTTCACATTTTCTTCTTTTTTTCATTCTTTTGACTTTGTTTGATTGTATCTTGATATCTCATAGAGTCATTAACTTTCCACTTGCCCAATTCTAATTTTTAAGTAATTATTTTCTTCAGTGAGCTTTTGTACCTCTTTTCCCATTTGATCAATTCTGTTTTTAATGAGTTCTCTTCAGTGAACTAATATATATCTTTTCCCCCCATTTAGCCAATTCTGCCTTTTAAGGAGTTTTCCTCTTCAGTGGATTTTTATGCTTCTTTTACCATTTGGCCTATAGTGTTTTTTAACATGTTATTTTCTTCAGTATTTTTTGTGCATCCTTTGCTAAGCAGTTGACTCTTTTGTGTGTGTGATTTTCCTGAATCACTCTCATTTCTTTTTCCAATTTTTCATCTGCCTCTCTTATTTGATTTTTAAAATACTTTGTAATCTCTTCCAGGAATATTTTTGGGGAAGAAGGTGAGACCAATTCACATTTTCTAAGGGTTTAGATGTAGCAGTTTTGACTTTGTTGTCTTTTTCTGAGTTTGCATTTTTATATTACCTGTCACCATAGTAACTTTCTATAGTTGGATTCTTTTTTTGTTGTTTGTTCATTTTTCTAGTATATGTCTTGACTTTTAACTCTATGATAAAGTGAGTCTCTGCCACCGGGGTGGAGGGGGCACTGTCCCAAGCATCAGGTTTTTCTTGTTGTTGCTCTCTAAGCTAGTTCTGGAGGGTCTTTAATTTTTTTTAAGTTCTTCTAAGGTGCTATGATCTAAAGAGACAGGTATGATCCTTGCTCTTCTGACCTGTGCTCTGGTCTGTGAACAACCACGAGCATTCTTTTCCACCCTGGAACTGTGACCAGGATCCCTGCTTCCCTGTAACTACAAGCTCTAGTGTTCTAGTACTCCTCCTCACCTGTGACCTGGATGCACATATGGGCAATGCAACAGAGTCCTGAACCCAGTGCCAGTAAAAAGGACCCCATGATTTCCTTCTGACCAGTTGTCTGATCCTCTTACCATGGGTGGGCTGAGAGCTCTGGAATCTGCTGCTGCCTTCCCTATTTCAGTTGCCTTGAAGGCCTGCTATTGGTTTGTTGGGGTGCAGCCTGTGCTGGTGCAGTCTGCACTGGAATGTGTTCCACTCTCACCTCAGTATGACAGACCTTTCCTACGGACCTTCACCCGGTCCTTTTGTGGGTTCTGACACTCCAGAATTCATTTTAAGACATTATCTAAAGTTGTTTAAAGGGGAATTTGGGTTCAGGTGAGTCCCTGCCTTTTTTCTATCATCTTGGATCCACTCCATCTCCATAAGTTCTAGGGGTTATCAAGTGAATAGTTATCTGTTTGATTCTGCCATAGATGTCTTACTGATTCTGGTTCAAGATAAATTATATCCTCATTAGTTTACTGGTTATTTAAGTCTCTCTGATATGAAAAGCCCATGGAATCATAGGTTTAGAGTTACCAAGGGCATCAGATACTATTTAATCCCATTCCTTTATTTTCAAGTGAGAAAACTGAGGCCTGGAAAGGTTTAGTGACATATCAAAGGCTACATAGAAACTAAGTATCAGAGCCAGAAATGGAGCAAAGGTCTTCTAACTTCACACTCAGCTTCCATTCCTCTGTTCCTAGCAAAAATTAATTTTAGGATTTTACATTATTTATGCCTTTAAAATTATTTATCCCTTCATATAGGTCCATTCCTGAGGTTTATGATTGTAGAATGCCTTTTTTCTTGACCAGCTTTATTGAGCCTGACTGTAGCTAATAGCATTCAAACTCTCTGAAGAAGCCTCATTCTATTGCCAAAGACCTATTGATAATGTTGTCCTGGCAGGCAGAGTTCAGGTGAAGTCAACAAAGACTCTGCTTATAAAGATCACAAAATTATGACCTTTACAACCTCTATAGATGGTTCCTAATCCATTTTTCTAATACCAACCCTACCTGTGATTTTTAAAGAAATATGTTAGTACAGTAGTTAACTGAGTTATCTCTGCCAGTTGGGACCAGAGGCTGTGAAATAATTGAAATCACAAATAACCTAAAACTTCATTTTAACCAGCCTCTTATCCAGGGAAATCTTTTTTTTTTAATTCTCTACCAAAGCTGGCTTGAATTTGATCTCCTTTTCCTACTGCTACACAGAGGTAAAGGTGCTAACAGGTAGGGAAGGTCACATTTATTACCTGAAATAGCAGGCCATAAATCACCAGGTCATTTCAGTATCTTTGGGAAACACAGAAGCAGCTCTTTGCTCTGGCACTGTCTGGAAATGAGTTATTCCAAATAAAGGAATTTTCCAAATATTTGAACTTAACCTCTTCATGTGCCAAAGCATTTTCATTTTGTATTTTAACACAGAGATCTTTCCCAAAATAAACAATCTCATGGCTTCAACAAACAGAATATATGACATATAGTTTAAGGTTTTCTTGATGAGTTAAGGTCATCAATGCACACACACACACAAAATATTGTACTGAATAATTTGGCCAAGAGAGAGATGATATAGAGGCAGTCATGTGGTACAGTGGATTGAGTGTGGGACCTGCAATGAGGAAGGGCTGAGTTCAAATATTAGTTTAGTTTAGATACTCAATCGTTGTGTGCCCCAGGGCAAGTCACTTGCTTCCTCTTAACCTCAGGCTCTCCATCTGTGAAATAGGTATAATAATAGCACCTACCTCCCAGGTTTTTGTGAGAACATAATGAGATAATATTGATAAATGCTAGGTATTGTTATATAATAGAACATGCCAGGATATTGCAAACATAAAGCTCAGAAGCCAGTGAGGGAGGGATATTTACCCTCACCCAAAATAACTTGTTTGTTGACAGTTTTTTTTTGTTTGTTCTTTACTCAGCTTTTCCTTACTTTTTTCAAAATAGATTCTCAGCTTTTACTTCTTGCTGCTGTAAATGTGTCTATCTTTATGTAATGTGATACCTCAAATATAATTTTTACACGTATAATATATTATGGACTTTAAAAGGAGATAATCAAGCTTGTTAGATTATTTTTTGTCTATTTGTTATAATTTTCTCTAAAATAAAAGTAAATAGGCTAGGCATTAACCCATGTATCATACAGTTGATTGGTAAGTCCATTGAAATACTTCATTAGAACATGTATCTTAGGCAGACACTGCATATGGATAAGAGGCTGGATCTAGCATTGAAAAGAACATTGGAGTGAATCATGTGTGGGAAATTTAAAGTGCTTTCAATGACTAAAGGAAACTCACCATCACTAAAGACAGTCTTATTTCATTGCCTCTATTTTTTTTCTCAACTGATAACAGTAACAGCAATAACTAGCATTTATTCAGTGCTTGAAGGTTCAATCATATCTGACTCTTCACCACCCCAAATTTTGGTATGAAATGCCTGAAAGGCAGTGGAAAGCTACATAGTGAGTATAAGCACATTTCAGTGCATTACTAGTGATGACTTTTGCAGGAGAAAAGATGTGACTAAGGACATGGTGCTTGTTGTTCTTCATTCTTGAAGAGGACCAAAATGACATCACTATAGAGTCAAGTCACAGTATGTCCAGCTGTGGCTAACCAGACCAATATGAGCTCAGAATGCTTAACCACAGGTTGGTCACAAATAATCCATGTGAACATTTGGAGTGGATTCTCTAAATCTGCACATCTCACATTTCTTTTGAGCTGCTTCAATTCTGCTTTGCTTGTAGAATCTCTCTGATGAAGGCATACCACACTGGGAGGTCCTGTGCAGCGTCTCCCATGTCACACAATCGATTCCAAAGTTCTTAAGAGAGACTTTGAGAGTGTCTTTATGTTGCTTTTTCTGACCACCATGTGAATGCTTGCCCTGTGCGAATTCTGTGTAAAATAGTCTTTTTGGCAAGAGTACATTTGTCATTTAAACAACTCCCATAGGAGTTGCGCTCTCTGCCATAGAGCTTGAATGCTTGGCAGTTTAGTTTGAGAAAGGACCTCAGTATCTGGTATCTTATCCTGCCAGGTGATCTTCAGAATCTTCCTAAGACAATTCAATGCCCAGGTTCTGGGTAATGAATGATGCTCTCACACTTTTCCAGTCACCAATGGAGCAAAATAAGATTGTGGGCTTGCTCCCACGCTTTTTTAGCATGATATTTTCGGCCACATTGTCAAACACCTTCCATGAGGATAAGCATGGCATCAAAGTCAGCTACTGCACTGAATGTAAATTCTTCAACTTGAAAAGGCCACAAGTCAAGACCAAAGTGGAGGGAGTGTTGGTGCATGATTTTCTGTTTGCAGATGATTATGCACTCAATGCAGCCTCTGAAGTAGAGATGCAACAGAGTATGAATCAGTTCTCTGCTACTTGTGCTAATTTTGGCCTAACAATTAACACCAAGAAAACAGAGGTGCTACATCAACCAGCACCACACCATTCACACATGGGACTATCATTTACAGCAAATGGAGAAGTTTTGAATGCTGTGCATAAGTTCATTTACTTTCTGGGGATATACACATTGATAATAAGGTTGATGCACACATTGCCAGAGCTAGCTCAGTGTTTGGCAGGCTATGAAGGAAAGTGTATTAGACTGACTACCAAACTGAAGGTCTCCAGAGCCGTTGTGCTAACCTCATTGAGGTATGCCTGTGAAACCTGGACAGTATACTAGCGCCATGCCAGGAAACCAAATCACTTCCATTTGATTGAGGACATATGTGACCAATAAAAGAGCAACAACAGAATTCAAAAACTATTCAAATAACCTGAGCATTGGGTAGATTTTCTATGAAGGATTTACAAAAAGAGATAAAAATGAATAAACAAAGGGTTGAGAGGTTATAGTCTGTTGCAATCTGCATGAAGAAAGGCAATATACACAATAAATAGATCAGTATGTGTTGAAATATGGAAGTATGTAGTCTGTATATTCTTAAAGCTAAGTAAGTTAAAGGTAAAGTCACTAGTTTTAAACTACCCCGATGTAGCTTAATATATTGGGCTTTTTAAAAGAACTGTGATTTGAATTTCTTGTAAGCTAACTAGCTCCCTCCTTTGGCTCCAAATTGTTGGGTGGCTCAGTCCTTCCTTGCTGGTTTATTCTTCAGTTCTGGATCAAAATTATTCTCTCAAAAGCCACCAAAATGCTGATTTCAACTCACCAACCACCACATGATTATATATATCTCCTAGTTATTTCTCCCATTTACTACTTTGAATCTTTCATCCCCTGTTTTTACTAATCAACATCTTTAGTTGTTTGCTTGTCTTTTGTTTTTGTGAGGCAATCAGGGTTAAGTGACTTGCCTAAGATCACACAGCTAGTATATGTCAAGTGTTCGGTCTGAGGCCGGATTTGAACTCCGGTCCTCCTGACTTCAGGGCTAGTGCTCTATCCACTGCACCACCTGGCTGCCCTCGTTGTTTGCTTGTCAAGTAATGCCTTGCAGCATTCTAGCCTGTATCTAATCAATCTGTTAACTCATCTACTTTTCTAAAGCCTTCTTTTCTTTCCTCTTACTCCCTATCCCCCACTACCAACCAGTTCTAAATAAATAGTTCACACAGGTGATAAAAAAGTCATGTACACATTTCTTGGTCTCACTTTCTTCTGGTTTATTAGTCAGTTCTGTCACCTACATGTGTAAATACCATATTTCATTAGGTTTACCTATTCATTAGATCGTGAATAAACATTTATTAAGTGCCTACTTTGTACTTGGCACTCTACTACACATTAGGGATACAGAGACAAGAGGGAAGCAGTAAGAGCTCTTTCAAAGTACCTACATTCTATAATAATTAGTATTTACATAGCACTTCAAGGTTTATAGGGCAGCTAGGTGGCACAGTGGATAGAACATTGGGCCTAGAATCAGGAAGACTCATCTTCCTGAGTTCAAATCTGGCCTCAAACACTTACTAGCCATGTGACCTTGAGCAAGTCATTTAACCCTGTTTGCCTCAGTTTCCTCATCTTTAAAATGAGCTATAGCAGGAAATGGCAAACTGCTCCAATATCTTTGCCAAGAAAATTCTAAATGGGGTCACAAAGAGTCAGACAGGACTGAAAAATGACTAAACAACAAAAACAACAACTAAGGTTTACAGAGCGTTTTACAAACATTATCTCATTTTCTCCTCCCCACGATCTTGGGGGGTAGGTGCTATTATTATCTCCATTTTAGAGATGAGGAAGCTATGCCAAATAAAATTTAAGTGACTTACCCAGGACTATACATCTATTAAGTGACTGAGGTTGGATTGTAACTCAGGTCTTCCTGACTCCAAATTTTATACTCTATCTATTGTGCTATTTAGCTCCTTCTGTAAGGGAAAGCATGTATGCATATGAGTGAATCTACAGTATTCGCAAAATCAATACAGGGTATCATGAAAGTGTTAGGGTAGCTTTTTAAAAGCTTAAAACTGAACTCAAAACTTTTGGGACACTTTTGGGACAAGTAATTTGGGGAGCACTAGCAACTAAAGGGATGAGTAAAGGCTCCACATATGACTTGGAACTCGAGCTGAGCCTTAAGGGAAGCTAGATATTTTAACAGGTGGACTTAAGGAAGAAATACATTTCAGGCATAAGGGATAGCCTGTGAAAAAGCACAGGAGTAAGAGACAGAATATTGTATTTGATGAACAGCAGCAAGTCGATCCTCTCATTCTTCTCCAGGCTGCACTCTGGACTTCTCCACCATATTCCACAAACCTCTGCATCCTGAAACTAATTCCAGCCTTGGAATTCACAGATTAGAAGTATCCTTGGCCCCTTCAGCTTCTCTCTCTGACTGGATGGCTCCTTCCCAGGACCTCCATTTAAGCAAGGTACTAGGCCAGTCCAACCTCTCCAGGCCGTACTCCAGACTTTCTCTATCATGCCCCTGTGGGTAACTTCATCTCGCCTTCCCCTCCCCTTAAGCTTACTTGTAAGTGTACTCTTCTCTCATTAGAATGTAAGCTCCTTGAGGGTAGGATCTGTCCTTCTTTTTGCTTGTGTTTGTATCCTCAGTGCTCAGCACAGTGCCTGGCACATAGTAAGCACCCAATAAACATCTGTTGACGAACTGTTTAGTTGGAATGTTGAGTGTGTGAAGAGGAATACTGTGTAATAAGCCTTGTAATATAGGTTGAACCCAAAATGTCATGGTCTTTAAAGACCAGACAGATGACCTTGTATTTCTTGTATTTTATATCAAAGGCAATAGTGAACCACAAGAGCTTCCCCTTCCACAGGGAAGTGAGATGATCAGACTTGTAGTTTAGAAACATCAATTTGGAAGATGGATTAAAGGAGAGAGAGAGACAGAGACAGAGACAGAGAGACAGACAGAGAGAGAGAGACAGAGAGAGAGAGAGAGAGAGAGAGAGAGAGAGAGAGGAGGAGGAGGAGGAGGAGGAGGAGGAAGTAAGGGAGATCATTTAGATGGCTATTTCAGTTGTCTAGAAAAGAGATGGTGAGAGCCTGAAGTGGAGAAGGTAGCCTTGTGATGGAAGAAGAGACAGATGTAATAGATGTTGTAAACATAGAATGAAAAATACTTAGTAACTGACTGGATATGGCATGAGAGAGAGAATAATGTTAAAATTGTGAACCTGGAAGACTGGATAGTTAATGGTGCCCTTAAGAGGAAGATAGGAATTAATAAAAATGAGGGCCTTGTGGTGGGGGGTGGATTAAGAAGATCATGAATTCTGTATTGCACATGTTTCATTTAAGAAACCTACGGGACGTTCAGTTTGAAATGTTTAATAGGTAACTGATGATGTGAGATTAGAGCTCAGAAGAGAAACTAGGATCATCACATCCTGGTATGTGTCCTTCAGGTGGGGAATTGCTAAACAAATTGTAAGCCATGAGAATAATGGTATATTTCTGGACTATAAGAAATGACAAATAGGAAGAATTCAAAGAAACTTGAAAAGACTTATCAATGTGACTCAGAGCTTCAAATAATCACAACTAGGAAAACAATAAACTGAATGATGCCAACCTTGTAAAAGGAAAGAATAAAAGCTATGTATTCATAATGACTGAGCTTGGCTCTGGAAAAGCATTGGAAAAAAAAAGTACCATCCTTCTTTCATTGAAGATGTAAGGGACCATGGATGTGGCAATTGCATACGGTATTGGATACAGTGACAGCCTGGATGGTTTCACTAAATGTTTTTTTTCCCCCTTTTTTAACTTTGTTACTCAGAAAAAAAAGAAACACTACGATATAAATGATACAGGGATAACTTTGGAACCTCTGACACATACTGGCTATGTGACCCTGAGCAAATCATTTAACTGAATCTAGATCAGTGCTTCTTAAACTGTGAGTCACAACCCCATGTGGAGTGCTGAAGAGGTCAGGAGTGGAAAACGTTTAAGAAGCTGTGGTCTAGATGACTCCCTAAGACTATAAGTTGCATAGAATTCATAAAGCTGTATTGGGAATAAGACATTCTTCACTGGGAGTTCTCTAAACCAATGACATCACAAATTGAGTCTCTATCCTTGCCCCTTTTTGAAAAAGTACTAGAGAGAAGCAGGAAATGAGAGGAAACTATCTGGAAATAAATGTAAAGACAAAAAAATATCAAAAACATTTTTTAGAAAAAATTAGCTTCAGGGCAGCTAGGGTGGCACAGTGGATAGAGCTCTGGCCTTGGAATCAGGAGGACCTGAGTTCAAATCTGACCTCAGACACTTGACATTTACTAGTTGAGTGACCCTGGGCAAGTCACTTAACCCCAACTGCCTTACACACACATATACACACACAAAAGCAAAATTAGCTTTGCAAGTACAAAATAGTAGAGTCATGGCTTGGAAACAACAACTCATCTAAAAAAATGATAATGGAGGGGGCTTTAATGCAGGGCATGCACAATGTGAATTAATAATGCCCTCTAAAAAACTTGGGTTCAGCCTATATTAGAGGACTTGTTACACAGTATTTCTCTTCACACGTTTAACATTCCAACTAAACAATTAGCCAACAAATGTTTATTGAGTGCTTACTATGTGCCAGGCACTGTTCTGAGCATTGAGAACACAAACACAAGCAAAAAGAATGACAGTACCTTGATCATCTAGAGAGGACTAAAAGGGAAACCAGTATTTTAAGATGCCTCAAAATCATGACATGATAAACAATTAAGGGAACTGGTAACATTTAATAAGCCTGTGGAAGAGAAGAATTAGGAGGAACATGATAGCTGTCTTGAAGTAATTGAGAGTCACAGAGAGGCACTTGATATAAGAAAAAATTTCACCAAAATTAATTATTTCAAAATGGAACATAATCCTTTTGGAGTTAGTGGGTTGCCCCTCCCTGGGTGTATTCAGATAAAGCCTGGATGGATGGCAAAATGTTAAGTAGGGAGACATTCTGGATGCTGAATGGTTTAGAAAAGATAGCCTCTGAGGTCCCTTCCCACTCTGAAGTCCTCTAATTTCATAACACACTTAGGTTCATATATATTTTGGTAAGAGTGATTTTCTTTTTTTTTCTTTTTTTTAATTTTTTTATTAATTTTTTTAATTTTTTATGGTAATTTTTTATTTTTTTGCTTTCAACATTTACTTCCACAAAATTCTGAGTTCCAAATTTTCACCCCATCTCACCCCTCCCCCACCCCAAGATGGCATGCCTTCTAAATCCCCCTAGTCTGCCTTCCCTTCTATCTCTCCCCCCCTTCTCTTATCCCCTTCCCCTTTAATTTTCCTGTAGGGCAGGATGGATTTCTGTACCCCATTTCCTGTATTTCTTATTTCCCAGTTGCATGTGAAAACATTTTTTTTAAACATATGTTTTTAAAACTTTGGGCTCCAAATTTTCTCCCTTCCTCCCTCCCCACCCACCCTCATTGATAAGGCAAGCAACTAAATATAGGTTATATATCTGCAGTTATGCAAAACACTTCCATAGTAGACATGTTGTGAAAAACTAACTCTATTTCCCTTAATCCTATCCTGCCCACCCGTTTATTCTATTCTTTCTTTTGACCCTGTCCCTCCTCAGAAGTATTTGCTGCTGATTACTCCCTTTCCTAATTTGCCCTCCTTTCAATCATTCCCCTACTCTCTTGTCCCCTTCCCCCCTGTTTTCCTGTAGGGTAAGGCAGATTTCCACACCCAACTGAGTGTGTATGTTATTCCCTCCTTAAGTCAAATCCTATGAGAATAAGATTCATTCATTCCCTCTCACCTTCCCCCTTTTCCCCTCCACTGTAAGAGCCTTTTCTTTTCTGTTTTTTTTTTTGTAGGATAATTTACCCCATTCTACCTCTCCCTTTCTCCTTCTCCTAATATATTCCTCTCTCATCCCTTAATTTTATTCTCCAGATATGACCCCTTCATCTTCAACTCACCCTGTGCCCTCTATCTATCTATCTATCTATATACATACTTATAATTCTTTCCCTCCAGCTACCCTAATACTGACAGAGGTCTCATGAGTTACAAATATCATCTTTCCATGCAGGAATGTAAACAGTTCAACCTTAATAAGTCTCTTATGATTTTCTCTTTCCTGTTTACCTCTTCATGTTCCACTCGAGTCTTGTATTTCAAAATCAAATTTTCTATTCAACTCTGGTCTTTTCATCAAGAATGCTTGAAAGTCCTCTATTTCACTGAATGACCATTTTTTCCCCTGCAGGATTATACTCAGTTTTGCTGGGTAGGTGATTCTTAGTTGTAATCCTATCTCCTTTGCTCTCTGGAATATTATATTCCATGCCCTGCTGTCCCTTAATGTAGAAGCAGCTAAATCTTGTGTTATCCTGATTGTGTTTCCACAATACTTGAATTGTTTCTTTCTGGCTGCTTGTAATATTTTCTCCTTGACCTGGGAACTCTGGAATTTGGCTACAATATTCCTAGGAGTTTTCCTTTGTGGATCTCTTTCAGGAGGAGATCGGTGGATTCTTTCCATTTCTATTTTGCCCTCTGGTTCTAAAATATCAGGGCAGTTTTCTTTGATCATTTCTTGAAAGATGATGTCTAGGCTCTTTTTTTGATCATGGCTTTCAGATAGTCCAATAATTTTTAAATTCTCTCTCCTGGATCTATTTTCCAGGTCAGTTCTTTTTCCAATGAGATATTTCACATTGTTTTCTAATTTTTCGTTCTTTTGGATTTGTTTTACAGTGTCTTGATTTCTCATAAAGTCACTAGTTTCCAATTGCTCTATTCTAATTTTTAAGGAAGTATTTTCTTCAGTAATCTTTTGGACTCCTTTTCCATTTGGCCAATTTTGCTTTTTAGGGCATTCTTCTCCTCATTGGCTTTTTGGACCTCTTTTGCCATTTGGGTTAGGCTATTTTTTAAGGTATTATTTTCTTCAGTATTTTGGGGGGTTTCCTTTAGCAAGCTGTTGAGTTGTTTTTCATGATTTTCTTGCATCACTCTCAGTTTTTCTTTTACTTCTCTTACTCGCTTCTCAAAATCCCTTTTGAGCTCTTCCAAGGCCTGGGACTGATTCATATTTTTCTTGGAGGCTTTGGATGTAGGAGCTTTGGCTTTGTTGTCTTCTTCTGGTTGTATGTTTTGATCTTCTTTGTCACCAAAGTAAGATAATATAGTCTGACTCTTTTTGCACTGCTTACTCATGATCCCAGCCAATTACTAGAGTTCTAAACTTTTTGTTAAGGTAAATGTCTGCTTCCAATGTGAAGAGTGTACTGTCCCAAGCTTCAGGGGTTTGTACAGCTGTTTTCAGAGGTACTTCTAGGGACCTGTACATTTTCAGTTCTTTCAAGGTGCTGTGATAAGGGGCAAGATGTTTCCTCTCCACTGCCACAACAAGCTCCACCACACCAGAGCTCTTCCTCTCCCCAGGACCGCCCCTCAGAACTGCGACCCAGATCCAAGCACCAGTAAAGCAAAAGATTCCTGCCTCAGCACTGGCAAAAAGATTCCTGCAATCCCCCTCTGATCAACCACTTGATTCCCCCTCAGTCTGTGGGCTGGAAGCTCAGGAAAAAGCTGCAGCCCCGTGCTTGAGACTTGCGTCTGAGACCTAGCTCCTCTTTCACCACAGTCACAGACTTTTCCCACTGACCTTCTAAGTTGCCTTTGGCATTCAGGGGTTGAGAAGTCTGGAAACCACCACAGCTGCCCATGATTCAGTCTTCTGAGGCCTGCTCCAGGGTCGCTGTGGCCTGCCCACCCATGCTGCACTGTGCTCCTCTCCCTACCTGGTGCGATATACCTTTCTGATCAGCCATCCAGGCTGTCTTTGGCTGGAAGTTTGTTTCACTCTGTCTTTTTGTGGGTTTTGCTGCTTTAGAATTTGTTTAGAGCCATTTTTTTAGGTATTTGGAGGGCTTTGGGAGAGAGCTCAAGACAGTCACTGCTTTCTCTCCGCCATCTTGGCTTTGCCTGCTCCAGGTGGAGTAAGAGTGATTTTCACCACATTGATGTGACTTGTTGCCCCAGAAAGAAGTGATATTCAGCAAATTCAATCTAAAAAACTCATTCAGAATACAGAAAAAATCTTTATTGTTCTCTGGTTCCATCATCATGTCATCCTATTACCACTCAGTGAGTCCAGAATACAAAGTTGCTTATCCTTTTATATTTCCTAGAGTAAGTCAATATATACATATTTATAATATATATATATGTATATACATATTCATCTATTTCATCTCAGCATACCTATCTTCTTTATAGCAAAGTTCTTAATTATGTTGCTTCTGTTTTCCTCCCACTGACCTTGTCTACGTTTCTGAATAAAACATGTGCAATCTGAGAGTTTCTTACTCTCTTTGACTAAGTCTAAAGAAGCCAAAGTAGCAGAGACAGCTAGATGGTGCAGTGAATAGAGCATCAGCCCTGGATTCAGGAGGACCTGAGTTCAAATTTGAACTCAGATACCTAATAGCTGTGTGACCCTGGGCAAGTCCCTTAACCCCAATCGCCAAAAAAAAAAAAAAAAGAAAGAAAGAAAAAAGAAAAAAAAGAAGCCAAAGTAGCATGGCATTATATATGGGTATATGGAGCACAGGACCTGCAATCAGGAAGACCCAAGTTCACATCTCCCCTCTAATATTCATGAGATGTAACAACATGGGCAATACATGAGTCTCGCTTTCTTCATTTGTAAAATAAAGGAAAATAAGATCTGACAGTCTACTAGCATTTATTAAGCATCTACTATATACCAGGACCTGTGTTAAAAGGGATGTCATGCATTTCAAATGAGATGATTTATTGAAAGAGTTTTGCAAATTCTTGGTTTTATTTTTATGAATTATTCATAAGTGGATAATATGAAGGAGAAGGGCTTATGACCAATAGACTGTCTTTAACCTTTGCTCTCTCTAAGTGTACATGAACTCAATTATTTAATCATATGATCATATTCTGGGGGGCAGCTCAGTGGTGCAGTGGATAGAGCACTGGACCTAGAGTCAGGAAAATCTGAGTTCAAATCCAGCCTCAGACACTTCTGAGTTCTGTGACCCTGGGAAAGTCACTTAATCCCTATTTGCTCCAGTTCCTCATCTGGAAAATGGGGACACACTGGAGAAGGAAATGGCAAACTACTCCAGCATCTTTGCCGAGTCCATGGGGACATGTAGAGTTGGATGTGAGTGAAGAACTGAACAACAACAATAGTACTGCAGCCCACCAGTATGTGGTTAGAACCTGTTCCTCAGTAAAAGAGCATAGATCAAAGAGTCACCCTCCCCAATGGTCCTACCGCCTAGGCTATAATAGTACCATTCTAACTGGGTCCTAGTAATCCAGATCAACTAACAAATGGATGTTGATAGTCTTTGACAGCAAAACATAATTATATCTAAAGGTTATTTTATCTAATCTTAGGACTATACATTTCAGATGAATTGTGGTACTTATCACCGAAAGGAATTCTCAAGGCAGTATCTCCTACACCAAAGAAATCTTTGCTCTTTTCTGTATAGCTACATTTTATATCTATATCATTGAATGGTTTTTGCACTTTTTCCTTTTTTCAGACTTAAAGTTGACTGGTCCATTTCAATCAATAAGAAATGACTGATATTTAGACAAGAAATTTTATTTTTCTTTTTGACAAATCTGAATCAGCTTCCAATTTGGCCCAAGCACTTCTGTTTTTCCTTTCTATCCCATCTCAAAAAATAATTACTGTATTTTGCTACTGGATTTACCCTGACTAATTTTTAGACAGCACATTGATTTCTAAATTTTGTTCCTGGCACATCATCATTCATTTTGTAAGGCACAACATTCTTTTAGGCGAATTGTTGTTTCAAATTGTCCATCTCAGATATTCTAGACTGATAAATGTCTTTTTCCTACTTAGCTTTACTTCACTGTAGCTTGTACTAAAGATAGTTCTGGTCCCTTTGTTAATTAGGAAGTATGTGAGGTGTTGGGAAATTATTCTCGAAAGTTTATTTTTGGAGTGTATGTGGATGTTGTGTTCTAGAAGTAGCAACCAGAGACAGAGAGACCTGAGCATTGCTGAAAATCAAGCTTCTGCCTCCTCAAAACCAGACAGATACTGGCAACACTGAGCAATGTTGCAGCTGTTTGTTTGTTTGTTTTGGAAGGAATACTTAGAGAATTCCAGGGAAGAAAGAAACTAGCCAATAATGTTTTTTTTTTTAAACAGTCTTCATTATGGTCACATTTTACAGTACACAAGGGAAGGTGAATAACTTGAAAAGGGGATAGGGAAAGAAGAGAGGAGGAAGGAAAAAGAGGGCAAAAATATATTAGGATCATGATAACCAAAGAGAAGGATATAGTTGGGTACAATCTCTTGGAGGGCAGGATACATCCATTGTTTATCCAGCAAAGAAATCTGGGACTTAAATGAGATGATTTTCAGTAAAATCTGAAGAATGAAAGAGTGGTGACAATCATTTGGGAAGTTCCCTGAAAACTTGATACCCAGTTTATGCAAGGGTCTCATCATTCTCTTCCCTACTCCCAAGTCCTTATTGGTAAGTCTAGGTTAACACATAGCAACAGAATCTTCACCAGTTTGGAAGACAATCAGATATTTTATAGTGATAGGTGGAGTCTCAAGGAACTGCAACTGGTTCCTCACTTCTGATGTTCTAGGAGGAGCCAATCAGCACGACTCCATGGGACATGGAAGTTATAGCATAGAAGGTTCCTAGGAGATTCCAGAGGCAGGAGAAAAGGTCCTAACTAAGGGAGAGAGACAATCTATTGAAGAAACCCTGGATATGAAAAACTAAATGGTTCCTGTTTTGTTTGATTTTGGCTTTTTTGCTGATTGCAACAACAACAACAACAACAAAAAACTATGGAAAAGAGCATGAATATTCTATACCACAAAGCATTTCTTTGTTTCTGGTCTGTACACATTTGGACATTTTGTAGGGCACTAAACTGCTGTCTTATGTATTCATGTTGAAATAGTACTGGCTTTTAAGTCAGCATACTGAGGTTCAAACCTCACCTCTAACGGTTTAAGCAGCTGTTCCTTTGGGCAAGTCCCTTTACTTTTTGAGCTCTCACACCTGTAAAATGAGGGAATTGCAATAAATTGCCTCCAAGATCCTCACATCCCTAAATCTATGACCCTGTGGTCCATGTTTCCCTCAGGTAAAGACTGTAGCCTTGCAGATTTTAAGGTACATAAATGGCACATGACCTGAACTCATCAATGAATAACTGATTATTGCTACTGAAATGGATTAAGAAGGGTCTTTTAGATTCTCTTGGTTTCTGTCAGGAAACAACCTAATCAAACCCAATAAACATTTACTAAGTGCTAAGCACTAGAGATACAATTAATAAAAAGGAATACAATCCCAGCCCTCAAGGAGTTTATAACCTAAAGGAGGAGACAACACACAAAACAGGCAGGAAAGCTGATAGGAGGAGGGACAGGGTGGGGTAGTGGGCTCATGGGCACCATGTTCAATGGAGCTGAAACCAGGCAGGGCAGCAGATGCAAAGGGTAGGGATCTGAGAGCTCACCTTCTGCCCTCTATAAAGGAAGGCATTACAAAGCGTTTGACATTCCTCACTCCAGACAGAGTGGAGAGGAGGCTGAGGGAGGTAAAGTCAATCAAGGCTTAAGTACAGCATGGTAGTGAGTTTAGAAGCTTTGAGCTTATCCTGGGTGGGGCATCTTCTTCCTTTGTTGAAAGCAGGCTGGGTAGCAGAGGCAAAATGGACTTACAAATAGATTTCTGCCAGGTCCAGAGAAATAGTTTGGAAAATGGTTTATAAAATAAAGACTCTTTAGCAATTTGTCTCAGATGTTTCAGAAACCCTAGTTACGTGCCAGTGATTTGTGGACGCAAAATTGAATTGTACTGGTATGTATGTGTCAGGAAATATCATTCTTATTCCTCTCCATTACCTCCAACAAAATAGTACACAAAAAATTGAAGCACCTAGGAGCTAATGTTTAATAATCTAGTTTTGAATTATGTAACAAAATCCTTTTATATGAAACAGTATAAAGGACTTCAAAAAAAAATCTTGTACCTTATCAGATTTATTACATAAGTGAACCAGCTAATTTTTCCCCATTCTTCTATAGGCAGGCCCTGACTTCACTGACCTTGAAGTTACCTTTACATACACATGACCACCACCAGCCTGTCTGTTTGCAATTGAAGCCCCCTGATACTGCTACAACCCACAGAAGCTGTGCAACCACAGAGGCCTCTTTGAAAGTTACACTTTGTGGACAGATAGGCCTCACAGCTCCTGGTTAGTGTCTGAATGAATTAATGCAAATGTTTACATCTCTGGGGCCTAGGCCTTTGGAATCAACCAGGAGATGCAGAGCCATGATAGAAAAATAAAGGCAGGGACTTACCTGAGCTCTCTCAAATCCCCCTTCAAATAACTTTAAAATAACCTTTCAAATTGAATTCTGAAGTAGCAGAAAAAAGAAAAGGTTGAATTGAAACAATTTTCTAGCCCAGGACAAGTTAGGAGACTGGCAGGAAAGGTCTGTCTCAGCAGGGTGGTGGTTGGACTTGGAGCAGAACAAGCAGTGCAGGCCAAGCAGGCTCCAGCAGCAGGCCTTGGGGTAGTTTATTAGAGGCAGAAGCAGCTTCTAAAGCTCTCCACCCACAGATGGCAAGGGGGTCCAATAACTGGTCAGTGGGAGATTACAGAGGATTCTTTTCTAGGAATGGGTGCAAGACTATGTCAAATTGGCCATATGCAGTTCTGGGTTGCAGTCTCAGAGCTAAAAGGAGCCCTAGCTCACTAGCCCGTGTAGCTAGAGGGGTGCAGTTGACCTGGTCACAGTTCTGGAGAAGAAAAGAGTGCTTGTGTTCACTCACAAACCACAGCACAGGTGAGAAGAGCAGTAATCACAGTTTTTATTACATCATATCATCTTGGAAAAACCAAGATCCACAGAGTTAGCTCTGGAAACAGCAGAAAGAAAGGTTGGAGTTTTGGGACCTCAAAAGTAAAGCCCAACTTTAACATAAAGTTAGAAGTCAAGGAATTGCTAGAAAAATGAGTAAATAACAAAAGAAGAACCTGACCATAGAAAGCTATTACAGTGACAGGGAAGATCAAAGCACAAATTCAGAAAAACACAATGAAATCAAAACAGCTCAACGTAAATCTTCAAAGAAATTTATGAATTGGTCACATTTCTTTCAGGAAAAGATTTCCTGAAAAAACTCAACAAGGACTTGAAAAATCAAATAAGAGACATAGAGAAGAAATTGGGAAAAGAAATGAGAATGATATAATAAATTACATCAGGTCTACAGCTTGGTAAAGGAGGCACAAAAAATATTGAAGATAATAACACATTAAAAAATAGAATTAGCCAAATGGTAAAAAAGGCACAAAAATCCACTGAGAGAAGAACTCCTTAAAAAGCAGAATTGGCCATATAGAAAAAAAAATACAAAAGCTCACTGAAGAAAATAATCCCTTAAAAATTAGAATTGGGTAAGTAGAAGTTCCATGAGACATCAAGAAACAACAAAACACAATGAAAGGAATGAAAAAAAAAAAAAAGAAAATATGAAATATCTCATAGGAAAAGCAACTGACCTAGAAAATAGTTTAAGGAGAGATAATTTAAGAATGATTAGACTACTTGAAATCCATTATAATAATAAAAAAAAGCCTAGACATCATCTTTCAAGAAATTATCAAGGAAAACTACCCTAATATGCTAGAACCAGAGGGTAAAAAAGAAATTAAAATAATCTACCAATCATCTTCTGAAAGAGATAACAAAATGAAAACTCCCAGTAATATTACAGCCAAATTCCAGAGCTCCTAGATCAAGGAGAAAATATTTCAAGCAGCCAGAAAGAAATGATTCAAATAATATAGAGTTATCATCAGGATAATTCAAATTTAGCAGCCCCTATATTAAAAGCTGCTGTATTAAAAGCTATTATTAAAGGACTGGACAGCTTGGAATATGATATTCTGGAGGGCAAAGGAAGTAGGATTATAACTAAGGATTGCCTACTCAGCAAAACTGAGTATAATCTGTCAGGGGAAAAAATGGATATTCAATGAAATAGAGGACTTTCAAGCCTTCCTGATGAAAAGGCCAGACGTGAATAGAAAATTTGACTTTCAAATGCAAGACTCAAGAAAGGCATAATAAGATAAACAGGAAAGAGAAATTATAAGGGATTCAGTAAATTAAACTTTTTACATTCTTACTTGGGAAAATGATACTTGTAACTTCTAAGAACTTTATCATTATTAGGACAGTTAGAAGGAATAAACATAGACAAAGGGCACAGGTGTGAGTTTTATATTATGGGATGATTTAAAAAAATAAAATTAATGGATAAGAAAGAGGGATATGTTGGGGGATGGGAAGAAGGGAGATGTGGAATGAGGTAAATTATCTCACATAAAATATATATGAAAGAAGGAGCTTTTACAGTGGAGGGGAAGATGGGGGAGTGGGGTGGTGAGCAATGCTTGAACTTTACTCTCCTCAGAGTTGGGCTCAGATGGGGAAGGTAGGTGGTGCAGTGGATAGAGCACTGGCATTGGAGTCAGGAAGACCCAAATTCAAATCAAACCTCAGACACTTTACACTTATTAGCTATGTGACCCTGGGCAAGTCACTTAACCCTGATTGCCTCACCAAAAAGAAAAAAAAAAAAAGAATTGGGCTCAGAGAGGGAATACCATACACATCTTGTTGGGTATAGAAATCTATCTTGCCTTATGGAGAACAAGAAGGGGAGGGGAATAACAATTATGGGTGGGGTTGATAGAAGGGAGGACAGATTGAAGGGGACAGGGTGTATAATATACAGTAGTAGGTGACCATAGTAATCTAGTGTTTGATAAACCAAAGACCCAAGCTTTTTGGACAAGAACTCACTATTTGACAAATAGCTTCAAAAACTAGAAAGCGGTTTGGCAGAAACTAGGTACAGACCAACATCTTACATGATATACCAAGATAAATTCAAAATGGGTACATGATTTAGCTGAAAATGGTGATATCATAAGCAAACTAAAGGAGCATAGAACATATGGATAAGGGAAAAAGTCATGACCAAAAAAAAAAAAAAGAGAGAGAGAGCGAGAGAGAGAGAGAGACAGAGAATATTACAGAGAGTAAAATGGATAATTTTGATCATATCAAATTAAAAAGTTTTGCACAAAAAATCCAATGCAGCCAAGATTAGAAGGAAAACAGAAAACCGAGAAAAATTTTTTACAAGTATCTGTGATAAAGGCCTCACTTCTCCAATATATAGAGAAGTGAGCCAAATTTATAAGAATATGAATAATTTCCCAATTGATACATGGTCAAAGCATATGAACAAGTAGTTTTCAGAAGAACAAATCAAAGCTATCTATTGTCATATGCAGATATGCTCTAAATCACTACTGATTAGAGAAATGCAAATTAAAACAACTCTGAGATACCAGCTCACAGCTATCAGATTGGCTAATGTGACAGAAAAGGAAAATGACAAATGTAGTAAGGGATATGGAAAAATTGAGACATTAATATACTGTTGATGGAGTTGTGAACTGATCCAATCATTCTGGAGAGCAATTTATAGCTATGCCCAAAGGGCTATAAAACCATGCATATCCTTTGACCCAGCAATACCACTACTAGATCTGTATCCCAAAGAGATTAAAAAAAAAAAGTACATAAGTATTTATAGTAGATCTTTTCTGCTATATCTGGGGCAAAAATTGGAAATTGAGGGAATGCTCATTAATTGGGGAATGGCTGAACAAGTTGTAGTATATGATTGTGACAGAATACTATTGTGCCATAAGAAATGACAAGCAATATGCTTTCAGAAAAACCTGCGAAGACATATATGAATTGACGCAAAGTGAAATGAGCAGAACCAGGACAATCCTGTGCTCAGTATCAGCAATATTGTACAATGATCCAGTGTGAATGACTTAACTATTCTCAGCAATTCAATGACCCAAGACAATCTGAAGTATTTATGATGAAAAATTCTATTTCCAGAGAAGGAATTGATGAAGTCTGATGCAGATTGAAGCATATTTTTTGGACTTTATTTTTCTTTTTTGTTTGTGGTTTGTTTGGCTTTTGTTTTGTTTCATTTTGTTTTGTTTTTATACAATATGGCTATTATGGAAATATGTTTTGCATGCTTGCATGTATTTAATCTATATAAAATTGTTTGCCTTCTCAAGGAGGAGGAGGAAAAAGGGATGGAGGGAGAGAGAAAATTTGGAACTCAACATTTTAAAAAAGAAAGTTAAAAATTATTTTTACATATAATTGGAAAAAATAAAAATATAACATTTTTTTTAAAAAAAGAATCAACCAAAGGAAATGTGTCTTCTGATAGTTCTTTACTATTCCAATTTCCATTTTCCTTGCCTTTCTACCTGAAATGTAGAAAGAAATCTATTGTGGGACCACTTGTCCCTGGCAAAATATCCTCCATTTTGCTCACTGGAGTTAGAGCCTTGATGTTTGAATCTGATAGCCCTTCTATAGAAGTTGTCCAGGCTCAGTCGCTGCTGAGGGGAGATACCCAGTGTCCAATGACTGAAAAGTATTCTTCATAGATAATTTGTGTAGGTCCATTCACTTTCACTCATCCTTTCTATTGGTAAATTATGCAGCTTTTTCTCAGTCATGAATTGACAGGTCACCCCTGCTTAGCAATCTTGCTTTGTGAATCCCAGTTCTGCAATAGGTCCATCGACTTCACCTGAATGGCCTGCTGTATCACCTTCCAATCATATTTTCTCTTATATGGTGAGCATATTTGCAAATAAGTCCAGTTTCTAATTGGTCAGTATAAGTCCACAAATTGTTTCCTTAACTTTTTTCCATTGTTGTAAACATTTTGCACCATAGTCTCATTAGATAAATCCTAAAACAGAAGTTGATGGAAAAGAGGTCTTTCTCTCAAATAAAAGAGAAAAAAAATGGACTGAGTTCAATTCATTATTATAAGTGTAGTTATAAGTAATTGCCAAGTCATTCACATTTAGGGTCTACTTTCTCTTTTGGGAAAGCTTGAAAGTCTCTATTTTTTTTTTAAATAAAAATCCATCTAAACATACTCTCCATAAAGACAAGAAGTAGTAACGCGAAACTTAACTCCTGCCACATACGACTGTTCCCTAATGAGCTGACATTTAAAGTCTTTTCCTGACCAGAGTGTAAGAAAGCTGGAAATCCATTGCTCTGAAGGATTTTTTTTCCCATAATTCATTAGCTTCAGCTTCAGTCTTAGGGGCAAGGGGCAGGGGGTGGGAAAGGGTGTCTTTTGTAAAATGGTCTATAAAAACAAGGATATGTTCTTTTTTTTTTAATAGCCTATCTAGAATCAAAAAAATGCACTGGGGTCATTGAGGTGTGTGATACTGGCGTCATAGAGCTCTCTTTATCACTGCCATGCTTTGTAGGAAAGTCTTCATATAAAACAAAATGAAAACACTCACAGATTGTTTGCAACAGCTCTCAATATCCTGAGCCCATGTGGGTCCATAAAATTTGTTCCTTAGTAAGTATATAATTCTCTCTGTTCCAATATTCCTTTGTGGTTGTGAATAGCATACACACACACACACACACACACACACACACACACACACATGTATAAGTGGGGAAAGCTAGGTGGTGCCATAAATAGAGCTCTAGGACTAGAGTCAAGAAGACTCATCTTTCCAAGTTCAAATCTGATCTCAGACATGTATTAGCAGTGGGACCCTGAGCAAGTCACTTAACCCTATTTGCCTCAGTTTTCTAATCTACAAAATGAGCTGGAGAAGGAAATGGCAAACAACTCCAGTATCTTTGCCAAGAATACCCTCAATGGAGACATGAAAAGTTGGACATGACTGAAAAATGACTGAACAAAAATGTATATATACAGGGTGCTTTCTAAATCTCTGAAATCACATTGTAAATGTAGCCAAAAATGTTGCATATATGGGTGCATTTATGTGTAAATGTATATGCATATATATACACTCATCCATATATGCATATATGTACAGAGATTATTATGTACATATATACATATATTTTTTCCGCAGGGAATTATTTTTTTTTTTTGCTTGTAATCATTGCTGTTGGTAGTGATGGTTCTGGTAGTTGAGTGATGTACAAACAAACTTGACTTGACTGTGGCATAATCAGACCTGACAACTCATGTAAGCGGGTCCATGTCAGTGGCTGTTTCTCATTCAACTTACAATTCTTATGTCAATCTTCCTTTTGGCTTGGTAGAAAAGCCTTCTCCAACCAACATGTGAGAAAATTTTCTCAAGGCTTCTCTGTAGGCCTCTATCCTATGTTTTGCACAAGTGAAGAGTAAGTGAAGTTGTTCCTCCTAATTCCCAGGCCTAAATTAATCACTCTTAGAAGACAATTTTTATTGTCCTCTGTGTTTCTTTCCATAAAGGCCCTCCACTAGTCACCCAGGGGCAATATATTTAAATATCTCAGAAACACTGTATAGAGCACAGCCATCACATTCTCTCCAAGATTCTTGTATTTCTTTACTGTATATAGCAGAAAACTATGATGGAGAGAGTACATGGTTAGGAGTCAGAAGATCCGTATTCACATGTCTCTTCTTCCACAAATAAATTGCGTAACCTTGGGCAAGTCACTCACTCTCTCTGAGTCACAGGTTCCTCATTTGTAAAATCAGGGCATGAAGTGAACTTGATAATTTTTTGGGGGGGTGAGGGCAATTGGGGTTAAGTGACTTGCCCAAGGTCAAACGGCTAGTAAGTGTTATATGTCTGAGGCCGGATTTGAGCTCAGGTCCTCCTGAATCCAGGGCTGGTGCTCTATCCACTGCACCATCTAGCTGCCCCTGAACTTGATAATTTTTAAAGTCCCTTTGAACAATAGCAATATATGAAGCCCACAATCTTAGAATAGTGTTAAAACCAGTACCACCTGATTTTCATATTCTTCTCTTGGGGGAGGTCATATACTCCAGTGATATTAAACTCAAATAGAAACGGAGGCTAGTAATCTGTATATAAGGGTCCCTCCAGGGCAGCATATTCATTTAGTTCTAAAATGTAATATTATCAAGGCAGAGCCAAGATGGCAGAAAGAAGCCAAGAAGTTGCCTGAGCTCTCCCCAGTTTCTCTCAGAAACAATGTTAAATCAAACTTCCAAACAGATTCTGGAGCGACAGAACCTACAAAAAGATGGAGCGAAACAATTTTCCAGCTTAAGATAAATTAGAAGGACTTCAGAAAAAATCTATCTCACTTGGGTAAAAGGGGAGCACAGCCAGCACAAAGGGTATCTGGGCAAGCCAGTGGGAAGCTCTTAGCCACGGCACAGATCAGCAGCTGAGGCCTCTTGGGACTGGCCGAGTAGACCAGTGGCACAGCAAGCCAGCTATGAGGCCTCCAGCCCCGGTAGAAGGCAAGTAGCCAGCCCTGGAAACCAGGCAACAATAGGTGTGACTAGGCCAGCACCCCAGCACAGTGAATAAGCTGCCAGCACCTGAGGCCCCATCACACAAAACCAGTGACCAGCCCCCTGGACACCAGAATAAGAAGCTTGGGACAGTGATCCTTGTAACCGAGAAGCAGAGATCAACTTTAGAAGTCATGGAATAGGCCAAAAAAAAAAAAAAAAACACAAGCAAGAAGCAAAAATGAACATTGACCATAGAAAGTTACTGTGGCTACAGGGAAGAAGAAAACAAAAGCTCAGAAGAAGATAACAAAGTCAAATATACCTACATCTGAATTCTCAAAGGGGAATATGAATTGGTCTCCAATACAAAAAGCCTTCTTGGAAGAGCTGAAAAAGGATTTTAAAAATCAAATAAGAGAGGTAGAAGAAAAAATTGGGGGAAAAAATGAGGGGTATGCAAGAGAGAGTTAACAATTTGGAAAAGGAAGGACAGAAATTAATTGAAGAAAACAATTCCATAAAAAATAAAATTGGACAAATGGGGGAAAAAAATCCACCGAAGGAAACAATTCCTTTAAAAGTAGAATTGGCCAAATGGAAAAGGAGGTACAAAAGCTAACTGAAGGAAATAATTCCTTAAAAATCAGAATTAGGCAATTGGAAGCTAATGATTCTAAGACATCAAGAAACAGTCAAATAAAACCAAAAGAATGAAAAAATAGAAGAAAATGTAAAATACCTCATTGGAAAAATAACTAGTCTGGAAAATAGATCTAGGAGAGATAATTTAAAAATTACTGGTCTACCTGAAAACCATGATGAAAATAAGAGCCTGGACAACATCTTTCAGGAAATTATCAAAGAAAACTGCCCAAGTCCTAGAACCAGAGGGTGAAATAGTCATCAAAAGAATCCACCAATCACCTCCTTAAAGAGATCCCAAAAGAAAAACTCCCAGGAATATTGTAGCCAAATTCCAGAATTATCACAGCAAGGAGAAAATACTACAAGCAGCCAAAAAGAAACAATTTAAATATCATGCGACCATAGTCAGGATTACACAGGCCTTAGCAGCTCCTGCATTAAGGGATCAGAGGGCTTGAAATACGATATTCCAGAAGGCAAAGGAGCTTGCATTACAATCAAGAATCAACGACCAGCAAAATTAAGCATAATCTTTCAGGGGAAAGGATGGAATTCAATGAAATAGGGGATTTTCAATCATTCCTTATGATAAAACCAGAGCTGAACAGAAAATTCAATGTTCAAATAAAGGACTCAAGAGAAGCATAAAAAGGTAAACAGGAAAAAAAGGTACCTCCTCTAACTCTTGAGAGCTGTATCTTTATTAGAGCAGTTAGAAGGAGTATACATAGAGAGATAGTATGGGTATAAACTTTGATGTAATGATATAAAAATTAATTAAGGGATGAATACAAGGATTGTACTGGGAGAAGGGAAAAGGGGAGGCAGAACAGGTAGATTACATCACATGAAGAGGAACAAAGACCCATTATAGTAGAAGGAAAGAAGGGAGGGGGCGAGCATTGTTTGAACCTTACTCTCATTGGATTTGGCTCAAAGAGGAAATAGCATTCATATCTAGTTAGTTATGGAAACCTATCTTACTCTATAGGGAAGCAGGAGGAGAAAGGGAGGTCAGAAATAGTAAGGGAAAGGGGAAAGAAAAGTGAGAAGGGCTAATAGAAAGGAGGGCAGATAGAGGGAAGGGGTGGTCAGAAGCAAAACATTGTTGAAGAGAGAAAGGGTGAAAGGAGAGAGAAAAAAATAAGAGGGGGGGAGGGTGGAGAAAAAGATGCATTTAGTCATCATAACTGTGAATGAGAATGGGATGAACTCTTCCATGACATGGACGTGGATAGCAGTGTGAATGAAAAACCAGAATCCTACAATATGTTGTTCACAAGAAACACATGTGAAGCAAAGAGTTAAACATAGAGTAAACTGTAAATGGCTGGAGCAGAATATATTATGCTTCAACTGAAGCAATCCTGATCTCAGACAAAGCAAGAGCAAAAATAGACCTGATTAAAAGAGACAAGGAAGAAAAGTACATCTTGCTAAAAGGTAAGATAGACAATGAAATAATATCGATGCTAAACATATATGCACCACGTGGTATAACATCCAAACTCTTAGAGGAGAAATTAAGGGAGTTACAGGAGGAAACAGCAAAACTATATTAATGGGGGAGCCTCAACTTCTCCCTCTCAAAACTAGATTAAATCGGGGACTGCTAGGTGGCACAGTGGATAGAGCACTGGCCCTGGAGTCAGAAAGACCTGAGTTCAAAACTGGCCTCAGACACTTAACACTTACTAGTTGTGTGACCTTGAGCAAGTCACTTAACCCCATTACCTAGCCAAAAAAACAAAAACAAAAAACAACTAGATTAAATACAACCTTAAAATTAACAAGAAAGAAGGTAAGGATGTGAATAGAATTTCAGAAAAATTTGATATGATAGACTTCTGGAGAAAACCAAATAGGGATAGAAAAGAATATCTTTCTTTCAGTGGTACATGGCACCTACACAAAAATTGACCATGTTTTTGGGCATAAAAAACTCACAATCCAATGCAGAAAGGCAGAAATATTAAATGTATCCTTTTCAGATCACGTTGCAATAAAAATTACATGCAATAAAGGACCTTGGGAAGATAGACTAAAAAATTAATTGGAAACTAAATAATCTAATCCTAAAGAATGAGTGGTTCAGGGGCAGCTAGGTGGTGCAGTGGATAGAGCACCAGCCCTGGATTCAGGAGGACCTGAGTTCAAATCCAGCCTCAGACACTTAACACTTACTAGCTGTGTGACCCTGGGCAAGTCACTTAACCCCATTGCCTAGCCAAAAAAAAAAAAAAAGAATGAATGGTTCAAATGACAAATCACAGAAACTAGCAATAATTTCAAAGAGAATTACAATAATGAGACAACATACCAAAACTTGTGGGATGCAGCCAAAGCAGTTCTTATGGGAAATTTTATATCTCTAAATGCTTAAATGAACAAAATAGAGAAAGAGGAGATCGATGAATTAGGCATGCAACTAAAAAAGCCAGAAAAAGAACAAATTAAAACTCCCCAATTAAATATCAAATTAGAAACTCTGAAAACCAAAAGAGATTAATAAAATTGAAATTAAGAAAACTATTGAACTAATAAATAAAACTAAGAGCTGGTTTTATAAAAAAACAATAAAATAGATAAACCTTTGATTGATTTGATTTAAAAAAAAAGAAAGAAGAAAACCAAATTATCAGTATCAAAAATGAAAAAGGTGAATTCACCACCAATGAAGAAGAAATTAAAATAGTAATTAGGAGCTATTTTACCCAACTCTATGCGGATACATCTGACAATTTAAGTGAAATGGATGAATATTTACAAAAATACAAATTGCCCAGATTAACAGAAGAGGAAATAAAATACTTAAATAACCCCATTTCAAAAAAAAGAATAGAACAAGCCATTAATGAACTACCTAAGAAATCTCCAGGGCCAGATGGATTTATAAGTGAATTCTACCAAACATTTAAAGAACAATTGATTCGATTACTATATAAACTATGAACAGCAGAGGACAAAAGAAAACTTACAAGGAAGCAAAGATGGACAGCTTCCAACACAACACATTATATTTGTTACATAGGCTTTCTTGAAATGGAAATTTATTGCTAAATATTTTGAATCCTCTGTTATATTCTACTGTGCATATGACATGCTTTTTTATTTTCTTATTTCTATTTAAGTTTCAATATTTAAACTTATAATGTTTCTTTTTTCTTTTCTTATTGTATATTTAAGTTTTTGTATTTAAATCTAAAATAAGAAAAATATTA